>NW_020884923.1:5956658-5971475 GCF_003945725.1 Corapipo altera
ACGATGATGTTCTGATCGAAATCAATGCCTACAGATCTCCCTGTCACATAATTAATAAAGGTCTCAGCCTATAAGTCTTTTGTTCCAGACCGTACATTCAGCTCACAACTTCTAAACAGGTCAGTCTACTGCAAGTATGTTTGTTTTTCATTGAACACCACTCTGTTTCATAGCATCTCATGGCATGATAGGTTTGACTATAAAACTAACTACTGAAACATCTGGTCTTATTATTGGAGATTTTTTTTGGCAGGTCAGTACTAGGCATGGGGACTATGGTGATTTAAAAGCTCAATAAAGATGTAGGTTGAAACAAAGCAGATTCTCCCATTCAACCTATTTTGAGTCCCTGGGGCTACTATTATGCTTAGTGTAGTTCTGAAAGCCAAGAAAGTGTTACTCATTATGCTCAAAAGATTGATCACAGTATTTATGTCCTGAGGCTCAAATCCTGAAGTCCTTATTCAGACAGAACTCCTATTGACTTCAAAGGGAGTTCTGTCTGCAGAAGAGCTTCAGAAATAGTGATGCACTGGCTCACAAGGCACTGTAAAAACTTGTTAGTGTTTTTAAGGAAGCCTCATCTGTGGAGGATCTAACAGAGATATGCAACCAGCAAACAACTTGTGTCATTGAAATGCCCAAAACTGTAAAACTATGGCCACAAGGAGTTAATTGTTGTCTATAGCAATGCAAGCAAGAGTCAGTGAGAGTCAGCAGTCAGAACTTCTACATATTGTTCTGAGCACAGAAAGTAAAATCTAGGGATGCTACTGCATGGAAATCTAAAATCACCTCTTCCTGCTGTTACCCATCCTAAGATGGCCTTATGTTGTCAGCCATGTCTTCCCCTAGACACCACCCTAGTGATGAAAATAACCAGATTGCAGTTCTAAGGTTTTCTACAGGTGTGATTTTGGAGCTGATAATGCAAGAATTTGAAGCTCTCTGAGATCTTCCATATTTGCAAGTGATCCCAGTTTTCTGCATTACAATAAATTTTACAGCAATGGAATGTTAAGGATGTATTATGGTCCAGATGGAAAGTAGCAAAGACTGAAATTTAGCTTCATTTTTATCCATAGTAACGCAGCCAAGAAAAACTCAGTAGTGCAACTTTAAGGACAACTTCCTTGGAACACCTTTTTGCATGGTGAAGTTGTACTCAATATTGCAGAGACAAAACTAAAAAAAACCCCTACTGTAGCCACTTTTGGTCTGAAGTTGTTGCCTTGAGAAGCAATGCCATTCTTCAGAGCTCCCCAAATACAGAGGGGCATGGAAACTCAGCTCAAATTTAATGGAAAACTGAGAACCTGTCTCTAGTTCTTTGGGCATTGTCAAAGTTGTAGAGATAGTTTGTTATGCTAAATATGATGTTCTACCGTCTTCAAGACCAGTAGGGGAGAACTTTTTGTAGGAATTTGTATAACTAGGAGTGGGAAGAAGACCACTCTAAATACAGGGCCCTTGTCTTGACTGATCCCAACAAAGAGAAAAGGAAAGAAAGAAAGAAAGAAGAAAAGAAGGCAAGAAAAAAGGCAAGAGGGAAGGAAAGAGGGAAAGAAAGAAAAGAAGAGCGAGAGAGAGAAAGAGAGAAAGGAAGAGAGACAGAGAAAGAGAAAGAGAGAGAAAGAAAGAGAAAGAGAGAAAGAAAGAAAAAGAGAAAGAAAGAGAAAGAGAGACAGAGAAAGAGAGAGAAAGAGAGAAAGAAAGAAAAAGAGAAAGAAAGAAAGAGAAAGAGAGAAAGAAAGAGAAAGAGAGAGAAAGAAAGAGATAGAAAAAAGAGAGCAAAAGAAAAAGAAAGAAAGAAAGAAAAAATAAGAGCTCCACCAGAGCCACAGTTTGTTGACTTTCAAATGTTGTAAGACATGTCTATTTGCTTAGGATAGCTATTATTCAGTTTACAGAGGCTGGCCTGAGCCTGAGGTTCAGCTGTGTGAATGCAGTTTGTTTTCATTGCTAGTCTCCTCTGGCACCTCCTCATTGGGAGGCACAATGCAGTTCTGCTCTCTTTCACCTTTTATTACAGTAGCCCTCTGAAGCTCAAATCAGGAAGAGTGTGTGCTCTAAAAAAACCCCAACTATCTAATCTAAGAACATCTATCTTGAGAAGCAGGGGACACACAGCAAAAAACCTTACATACTCTTTTTATAGCTATTTAATTACAGTGTTTTACAGTTTATATAAATAAGCTGTGAGTTTCCTCTGCTGTTCTTTTGCCAAGACAGGTTTCTTTTTGATGTCATGCCAGAGTACATATCCTGAAAGCATCTGTAGAAATGCACTGGAAACAGAGGTAAAAGAAAGAAAGAATGTAAGCACTAGTTTTACAGGAATGTGAAAAAAGAGGTTCTTCCTCTTATTTCCTATTAGCATGTGCAGTTGGGTTTTCAGGAAGGTGTTCTCACAAAAATCTTGTGGCTCCCGTGGGTAGAACTGAGTGGTCATGAAGAAAGGCAGTACTTGGAAATGTGTCCTTTGGTTTTTCTCATGTAAAGGGCTGAAACTTCTTTTTCCATCTTTAAAACCATAAAGGGATGCAATGTCTTTTGGTGATATGAAATGCGCTTGTTGGTGACATCTCTGCTTTCCTCTTCAGAAATGTACCACCTCTTCAGCATAATATAGTGGATTAGTTGGAGCAGGGCATCTTTCCCCATAACTTAGTCTTTAAAACAGCTAAATGAACACCAGAGACAGTAACAGACACTGCAGAGCTTAAAAAAAAAAAAAAAGGTAAGAGATAAATCTCTTCATATGGATTTTTCTAATTGCCAAGGGTGTGTGTTCTATCTGGCAGAGATGATTTAGCAATACCGACCAAGAGGATGAGTTCAAGTGTCAGAAGGGAGTAATGATAACTCTTCTTTTGGATGGGTTGTCAGAATTTTAACAAGCACCATAAACTTTCTCTGTAGCATCCTTATTTCAGAATCTGGCCACTTGGAGTTGAGGGGAAAGGACAATTTAAATGTTCTGAGAATAGTCAATACCCACAGATATTAGTGCCTAATTGTGGAAGAACACAGTCCCTATGTAAGCCATGCTAGCTGGCCTTCAATAGCCAGAAACTGTTGCTCCCATGGGAGGCAATGTCAGCTGGAAACATACAGCTATAAAATGAAGAGAAAGTCTGTTCTTCTGTTTCCTCAGTTTAACACAGAAGTTGAACATCATTGCTCACTCCCTGCTTGTTCTCACTGGAGAAGCAAAGGCTTTACACTGATACAGTCACAAGGGGAAATGCTGAACAATAAACTGGAGACATTTGGGACAAACATAGAATTACAAAAGATTACCTACAAGTAGAGATGTTGAACCCATACACCTTTTACATGCAATGTTCATACCCAAGATAGCTAATGTCAATTGTGCTGTTATATGCTTACAAAAAGGTGAGCTCAGGAAACACATTTGAATTCACAGAAAAAATACACAAATCAAGATGGGAAGTAAAGTCTCATTCAGTGACCAAGGCTTGCCAAACTCAGTTCCTACAAAATGGGAAGAACCAAAAACTGCATTCAAAGACTGAGACACACAGTGAAACAGTGGCTGCCTGGGCTAATATGACAACTTCAGGAGATAAATAACCATGGAAACCTCAGTAAAAGGAATGCATCTTCAATGAAATTAAGAAGAGAGAGGAAGAAATGGTAACTGGAGAATCCTTCAGAGGCAAAAATACATGTATTTCCTTCCCCAGAGATGCTTGTGGTACAAACAGGTTTTATTTTTAAACAACGTATGTTCTCACTGGCATTTGGTGCAAAGACTTTGTAATTTCTCTTTTATAGAGTTGCCACATTTCTGCATGTATGAAGGCCTTGATTTTAAAAGCTCTTGGACAAACTCATACTCAGTTTTCGTTTAAACAAGAAATAAGAAATAATCTACCTTCCTCACTTCTGTCAATAGCTTCAAAAATAATAAACCCCATCTAAAAGTAAGTAGCTCTGGAAGACCACAGCATGCCTTTGTAATTCATATTTAATGTGTGCTGTACTGTCCCTTGTTGGAAGCCAGATTCTGATTGGTGCTATTCAAATATGATTTTTATTTCTATACTCAGTGTACCTCATATATTCATTTCTTTACTCTATATACCTCATAGACTCAGTGAGGTCTATAAGGTACACTGTTAGAAACTGCATGTAAATAATGGTGGGGAGAAGACCAGCTCTCTGCATCAGCTAATGAATATGGCTCAGGGAGCAAGAGAAGAAACAATGCATTCACTACTGCTAAAATTTAACTATGTAACTTACCTTTCGGCAATAAAAATTCATAACAAGGACAATAAAAATGGCAACAGAGGAACATTTTCCCCCTTCCTCTATTGTTGTTTGTCTAGCACTCATGTGCACCGAGCCAAGACCAGAAAGTTCACTTTCCTTTTGTTATGCTCTGAACCAGATATAAACTGTAAGGCAAAACTCTTGCACTAAACTTCTGCTCTGTTGACGAAATCTTTAAGCCTTACAATATTTGTTTAAGAACAACAGATAAAATTCTCTTTGCAGGGCATTTTTCAGGTAGTGGGTGGATTAAATAAATTTCTTCAGAAATGACTGCCTTCAGTCCCTGCTGATCAATGCGTGTTCCTCTGAACAGCGACATTTACAAACCATTGCTGTTCCCCATCTGGGGAGAAAGCCTTGCTCTGTGCCTTTATTGTCCCATGTCAAAGAAATGACATTAATGACAAGCTAAGTTGCAGAAAGTCACAAGTGTCTCACTTAGGATTGTAAAAATAGAATAAACTCTCCACATTCATTCCCACGTTACTACCAATAACATCATTAATCTACTACAACAATCCATAAGGGGATGGCTTTACTGTCCATTAAGTGTCCATCTCACAGAGATGGTACAGTTTTTCATTATCCTTGCCCCTCATACTGAGGGTATTTACCTCATACCTTGGCACAGAGGTGCCTCTGGAGATGCCAGGGAGGGGTCTCAAAATTCCCATCTCCCAGCTCTTCGCCAGAGTGGCTCACAATTTACTTGATTATATATAGTCAGCAAAATCTGTATCTTCTGTGTTCCCATCATAGACTCTATTTTCATATAAATCTGAAGTCAACTGGTTATGTGCCCATATAGGGTCACTGTATGTTGATAAGAAATCTGTCTCTTTGAAAAGTGTGTATAACGGGGCTACATGTACTGTGTCTGATTTGTACAATTAAGATCTTTCTGGCCCATTGATACTTGTACAGTTAAATGCATAATTAGGATGTTCTGAAGGGACCTGTATACAATGCAATAGAGGAAAAGTACCTATACAATTTCAGTTGTATGTCTATTCAACATCAATGTGCACAAGTGCAAATTACAGGAACCATAAGGTGTTTAGCTTGGAGCCCAATCTAATGTGTTGTTGTAAAGTCTGTGCCTTGGGGTTTACTGGAGGCAAACCAGGGGAACACGGTTAACCTATCCAATTTCATGGTATTGTGTAGATCTCTCGCTGTTCTAGAAACTGCAACTCTTAGTATTTCCTTTGAGTTCTCTGTGCCTATTTTGATACTTGGAATGTGTCAGACATATGCTGCTGGGGAACAAATAGTGCCAAACTGCTTTCTCATCTTCTCCTACCTGTCCTCACACCATTGCATCCAAAAACCATAATTATTTCCTACACTGAAAGTTCAGGGAGCAAGTTGAGCTGCCTTCAGCAGCAACTTAGATGGCTCAAAAGTTCATATGGAAGAGCATACTTTGATTGCCACCTTCCTCCTCCTGGAGAGAATGCCTTATTCTGCAGTGTTCTGGTGGCGTCAAGCAGCATACTTTGGATGCCTGCTACTTACAGAAATCTGTAGATTGGCCATGCACTGCTACATGCACAGACTAGAAATTGTTTCCATTTTTGCAGAACAGTCCTTCAACTACTCATTAATTTGGGCTCCATGTTCTGCTTTCTTCCATGGTCTGTATTTGCCAATCTGGTCCATGGGTCAAGGGAAGTTATTTCTTTGTTAGCAGAGTTTGTTAAGATGGATTCTTCCCCTTACTGACATCTTCAAGACCCTGAAGAGAAGTTGAGACTGAGAAGGTAGCCTGGAACCTTTCTTGGAACAGATGTGATGTCAAAGTGCACCAGCAAACAAGTCTCATTAAGATGCCTCATCCTGGCACCAACTACTTGGCAGGTATCATGAATAAGAGAATGCAGGCCCTGTTAAAATTTAAAGAACTTCTTAACCTGGTTGAAGAAGGCATGCAGAAGAATTTTAGGATTAGTCTTGTGCTTCATGAAAAAAAAGTCTTTGTAGTTGTGATGTATGCAGGTTATCCTCATTTATCAAGACAAGAACTATAAGGTTCCTGCATTTCAAGGATGGCTATTATCGGTATTCCATGTGGCTAAATCTTGAAGAGCAATCATGAATATACAGGATGTTGAGTTTAGTTAGAAAACTAAATTCATTTATGTTATCCACTAAAAACCACATCCTTGGCCTGCTTGGTCAAAGGAATGAGCTGACCATTATTCAAGACTGGTTTTACAGGACCATTGCTGGTAATGCTTATGAGATATATAAAATAAATATCGATAGATAAATATCTATAATGATTTCTTGCTTCACTTGCTAAAGTTTTGGTATCTCCTTAGTAAGTCTGAATGCAACTCTAGTGACTAATTAACACCAGTTTTGTTTCACTAGTATGCTATAAACAAAAAGAGCAACAAGTGTCCAGGCAGGCAGGCAGCCTTTAAACAATTCAGCTTAGGAGGAGACACGGTTATTTTTCTTTCAACACAGAAAATGGTAAACACATACCCACTCAACCTTTGCCAGACTCCTGAATGTTATCAGGACCTTCACCTGAAGAAGCATACAAGATTGTAACCTTCATTTTATTGCTATTTACATGGCAATTAGTAATCCTAAAGTGACCACGTGGCCCCTGGCTGCCCATTCTTTTGCAGATGGACTTGAATTATATGTAGCAATTTTTTTCTGCCTAGTTTCTCAGAGACTCATGCAACAAAGATTCTTCAACTCATGTGGACCCCCCATTTACTAGTTAGAATCTGAGCAGCTTCCTAAAACACTTCCTTAAAAGGTTCTAACCTTCCTTTTGAAGTCTATGAAAAACTGTGTCCAGTCAAGCATGTGAAAGAACGTGAAGAACTGGACAAACCTGACATATACAGGAAAAAAGGTAAGTCAACTCATCTATACTTGCTAGACAAATATGTTTGCATTCCCAATAGTTCTGAGAACCACCTTCATGAGACATCAAGGTGAGATCAGGGTGACTGTCTTGACAGGAGAACCTACGCAGGTTCTCCAAATGCTGTGTGGCATCTAATAGGAGAGTTTCAACTTCAGACATTTTGACAATACTCTTACTGGTCCCTCTGGAGCTTTCTCCATACTTTTTAGCAACAAAAATGTTTTCTCTGTGATAAATTCTCAGCTTGAAGCCAAATAAGATGAAAATTCTTTGAATGATACAACCTTACACATATTTCTCCCTAGAGAGTGATCCTTGCATCAGCTGTCATCCCTACCCTGAGGCAGAGTGCAGGTTTTTTGAGGAAAAAAAAGTTGGAACTGCTGAACTTCTTTTTCTGTTTTAAGCAGGCCTAACATGCAACAGGAACACTCAGTTTTTCTTAAGATCTTCCACTCAACAGTACTGGTTCATTTATTTATTTGTGTGCAAACAACCCTAAAACACACCTCCCAGGTTTGCAGTGTCTCCTCCAACTAGCAAAGCATCATCCTCACACAGACCAAAGTGTAAATAACATGGGAGCAACAACACCAGCCTCCCACTGCCAACAAGAACACAGATCAATACAAAATCACCAGATCCTTTGGGATCCAAAAGGCACCCTGTCCTCAGGTTGCCTCCCCAGCCCCACTTTGTTCCCGTTAGCGGACAACAACAGCTGCTCCAGGCAGTGTGGAAGGGCTCCTGTACACATTCACAAACACAGAGATTTGCCACCTCCAGGGCACAGATTCCACCTATTTTGCACCAAAACTTTGTTTCAGTTTGCAGTCTCATTAAAGAAGTAACTGTGTGAACATACTGGCACTCAAGGCTTCTCAGTAAAATTATTAATTTAATTAATAATTATTTAATTATTCATTATAATTATTTTAATCATTATATGATTTATTTAATTATTTAATTATTATTAATTTAAATAATAATTACAATTATTAACAAGTGCCCTCACCTAGCAATGTTCATCCCAGAATATTAGTCCATACTTTCAGATGGGACCAGCCTCAGCTGTCACTGCAGCCCACCCCATTTTTCTAATACCTGACTGCTGCCCAAAACTCCTTGGCCACAGAATGACAGTGTCACTCACGTACAGCACCAGACACTTTCCAGGTTCTCACCCTGTCTGTACTAGGAAATTTGGACCAAATCCATTACTCTAAATTGATATTGTTGCATTATTGCAGATCAGGCATCATGTAATAGATACACTGGTTAATATGCTCAATAAGGCTAATTTCATGGGTGAACGTATCTTCAATATGAAAAAGACTAAACAACCAAATTAAAATGCAGGCGATCATAAATACTTTAAAGCCTTATCTATGCATACAGGGACATCCTGATGGGTCTGAAGAGAGGGAAACCTCTGGGAAAGAGGCAGTGGGGAGCAATGCCGTCAGACTAAGAGTGCTAACCTTCTCCTCCACCAGCACAGTTGTTTGTAAAGTATTCATCTTTCTTCAGTGCAGTTATGGTTGTGTGCTGCTTTTGCCTGGGGTAGGAGTTAATTTTCTTCATAGTAGCTGGTATGGGACTATATTTTTGTTTGTGATGAAAATATTGTTGATGACAATGTTTTAGTTGCTGCTGACCTGTACCAAGGTACAGGTACAGAGAACCAGGCTTACACAGAACCAAGGCCTTTTCTGCTTTTCACACCACCCCATCAATGGGTGGGCTGGGGGTGCACAAGAATTTGGGAGGGGTCACAACCAGGACAGCTGACCCCAACTGGCCTAAGGGGTGTCCCATACCATACCTGTCACATTCAGCATAAAAGGTGGGGGAAGGTTGCCAAGGGCCCCACTGCACAGGGACTGGCTGGGCATCAGTTGGTTGGTGGTGAGCAATTGTTTTCATTTGCATCACTTGTCTTCCCTTTTTTTTTTCTTTTTTTCCTTTTCATTACAAATTTGTATTATTGCCATATTTTATTTTATCTCAATTATTAAACTGTTCTTATCTCAACCCATGAGTTTTCTCACTTTTGCGTTTCCAATTCTCTTCCCCATGCTGCTGGGGATGGAGTGAGCAAGTGGCCATGCGATGCTTGGTTGTCAGATGGGGTTAAACCACGATGGGCTGTTAGGTTAAGCTGGCTTTTTCAAACGAATGCATCTTTATGTCTGAACACTGCTGCCAGCTTAAAGCTGGCACTCTCCAGTTCAACTTGCACCTGCTCGCACGGGTGGAAGCTAAGTGGGTGTAACCAGTAAAAGGGGCTTTAAATTCATATAAATAACCATCCAGGTCATGCTGGTTTCATTAAGGCAATTCAACTTCATTTAAAACTGGTAAAAATTCCACAAGCAGACAAGTCCTGTCTACAGAATAGCAGACCTACTTCTGCTGGATTTGGTGACATGCGGTAATGCATTCCACACTGCCAAAGCTTTCCGGCAGGAAGAAATGCCCATCAGTTTCTGCCAGTCCACCTCTGAAGGTGTGTTTGTGTTGATAGCTTCCAAGGCATCGGATTGTTTTCTCTGTCATGGTGTTTAACAGAATAGTTATGGATCAGAAAAGAGCTACATCATTAAGGCAGCGGGTGGGGATATGCTGCTGAGCACAGCTGCCCCTTGCTTGTGTTGCTTCCAGGGACAGAGCACAGCTTGAGGGGACAGACAGAGACTTTCCTAGAGCTGTGAGTATGCATGCCCTGAAACTGGGTAGCAATACTTTACCCCAGCCTACCTGGGCCTACAGACAGGCTTCCAGAGTCAGTTCGCCACACTGACATCTGTGCTCAGAGACAAGACTGCTCATTTGTTTAAACCTGAAAGAAGTTCCTGTGCAAACCATGCTCACATGGAGCACCAGCTTCATGGTGTCCCTCTGAGAAACAGGTATGCCTTACTCATCCCCTGCTCTCCAGAGCTGTGCTGCCAGATCTGAACATCCCTTGATGGGCAGACACAGAAACTGAACTCATTTGTGTCTAGTCATGAATCCTCTTGGACTTCCCCACTTGGTTATTCATGCAGTTAGAGCAGGAGAGCATGAACATGCTAGAGAAAAACTCATTGTAGTGGACAGGGAAGGGCAAAAAGAGCAGCTCTGTACCTTTCTAAGCCACTGACTTGCATCCATAGGAGATGCAAGGTCTAGCCATGGCTCTGCCTCCCCGGCTGCCAGTGAGCAGATGAAGAGAGAGATACAGGAACCAAACTGTGTCTCTCAAGGCAATGTGAAACTAGGGTCAGGTAACAAAGAAGTTTGAGGGAAATGGTAGGCAGATAAGCCAGTCAGCAGCTCTCTGTAGTTGCTTCATAAAGAATACAATCAGTGTGGAATGATGTACAGCAAAGAGAAAAATTCCAAAGAATTCTTTGGAAATCTGCATGCTCTAAAGTTCACTTTTAACCCTAACTGGTGATAAAAGAAATGTATGAAATGTTTGAAAAGGAGTTGAAAAAGGGTTACAGATGAAGCAGATGCTCACAGATCTGGAGTGCCTACTGTTATAAGAATCTCAGGAACACACTGCGGTGAGACCTCTGACGTAGTACATACATTATCATGAATGTAATTCTTTGTCGCTTGAGCAATGAGTTGAATTAGCTCACCTCAGGTGAGCTGAGGGGCAGAAAAGAAATGCCTGCTGCCTTCTATATCATGTTTTGTTCAAGGCATTTACACATTCAAGGCTATGATAAACTATTGCCTATGATGCCAGATCAGTTGTTGCTCTGCACTGCTATAAATTACTCCTGCAAAAAGAAAGGATGCAGCATAAAAACGCGATGACATAAATGCTTCACTGTTTGTTTCTCAGGGCTGCCTGTTCACTTTGCTGCGTTGTCTCCGCTTAGCTCCTTCCACACCATCTGCACTGCTCGCCTGTGTCCCTGGCTCCTAGGGTGAAGCAGGCACACACGCTGGTTTTGTGCTTGCTATCCTCCAGCAGCCACTTCTCCTGTTTTCTAGCTTTGGCACATGCTGGCCTATGTTCCTCCTGTTAATGCTGTTATTTGCTAATACCATTAATACCATCTTCTCCCCTTTTCTATCCAAAGATGATTACTGAGAATAATTCTTTTGGAAGACAAGCTTTTCCTCTGCCCCTGAGGTTCTCTGAAGAACATTTAAAGGAAAGCCTTTGCCCTCTAATATCTCCAGCCATGTCTTTGTGCTCAGGTAAAAGTGCTAGCAGTATTCCAGTGCCAGGCCCTGGCAGTTCAGGAGGCCCAGAGGGGCAAGCAAGGTTTCTAGACAGGAAACAACCTGTATCTTTCCCCACTAGAGCCTGTGACTGGCTGTTGGTACTCCAATAATTTCTTGCTCTGTTGCTGTTCCATGTAATATCTGCACTGCTAGGGCTTGGTGCTTTGGGACTCACAGGTATTCCCCCCTTTGTTCATTTTTCAGGCTTGTCTTTAGTTCTGGAGTTGCAATAAATGCTCATTGTGCCTGAGAAACAGAAAATGAGATTCTGTCAAATTTCAGTATTTGAATTTATGAACTTAACCAAAATTGGCTGCAGAGTTGTCATTGCAATGAATCCTGCTGCATAAAATGCCTGCAAACTTCTTCATGCAACCCTGCTGTGTGAGCATATGTATGTGCGTGACACCGCATCCTTTAGTACTTATGAAAAACATACCAATATTGTATAAATAAGTAGACATTGATTTTTGCTAAGAACGTAAAGATTTATGGAAGTAGGCAGTGCTGTGTGGCAGAAACTATGACAGCAGTTTCTAGAAAAATCTATAAAATATTTTACATTTGAGATATAGAAAAAAATGCCATTAAAAATTAATCCAAATAGACAGGTCCCTTTATGGAAAATGGTAATGGGCAAGGGTAAGTTTTAAAGGCAACCGGTTTACAACAAATGATACTCTTTGTCCAAATTTGAACACAAATGGCTTCCTTTTAGATTCTGGAGATTTTCAAGGAGGATCTCAGTGGAGCAAGAAGAGTACAGGCTAAACACCTGCACAATGGCCCTGAAGCAAAAAATATAAAGTAAGCAAATAGAGATGTACCCCTGTCAGGCAGACAGTAAAACTGTGCTGTTGTTTCAAGGTGGAAAAATTACATTCAAAGTTGACTGATTCAGGTCTGCTGGTAACAGCAATAAGTAGAAGCTGTAATAAGGACCACGTAGAGGGTTCCCTGTCCATGACACACCATCCAGACCTAGGGGTTGTGGCAGTGACTGAGAAGTACATGTATTCCAGTGTCAGTCCACTTTTACACTGACACACAAGGTAAATCTTGGGACTGATTTAGAAATTGTGCTACAGCAAACACCTCAGCAGCCAGCTCATACAGAGGAAATGCCCAGCCTTAATTCTCCATGACATCATGCTTAACAACTGTCAAGAGTAAGTAGAAAAACACAGTCCAGAAGCATAGTATATCCCAGATGCTCTGGAAGGAACATAATCTACAATACCAGAAATACAAATGCAGTCCATATAACTGATTTCCTCCTATACTGCATGTATTCATAAACTCTGCAGAATGCTTGGGCTGTGGCTATGTGTGTTTCTACTCATGTGTGGGCTATACAAAAGGATAAGGGACTTAATATGCTTGATGTGCTAGAGCTTTTTGCCAAAAAGGTCCTATACTTTGGGCAAGGGGAAGAGAACAAGAACTGGAATGGTTTTAGAGAAGAAACGTATCAAATGGGGAAAGTTCTGGTGATTTTGTTTGCAGCTCTTAATGATTAGCTGCTTCTATCTTTACAATTAATTCTTTGTCAGTATTACTAGGAATGCCTTCAATTTCCTCCCTGTCTCCCAACGGACTCCAGCTCATTAATATGCAGCTCTAAGCAAGTATTGAAGCTGTCGTGCATTTCAAATCTCCCCAAGGAAGCTTTTTAAAATTGTAAGTAAGACCTGATACTGAGACTTATTAGCACCAAACCTGGAAAAAAAGCTTCTGTGCAGGCAGCAATGACTCTTCAAGTTACAGTTGCTGTCACCTTTTTTTCTCCTGAAATTTATTATAAATGTGAATACCTCAAAGGATTTCTTTGATGCAGCCAACATTTCCAACTCTCAGAAACTGCTGTTTGTGGATAGAACTGGGCTTGTGCCAGCATCTCAGATTTGAGTGCTGAAGCTGAACTTCTAGGTCAGATTTAATTGCACCCACACTGAGAAATACTCAGAAGAAATCCAGTGAAGGTAGTAGAGGGATAGTACACCATGTCAAATGCACTGTGGTGGGATAGAGAAACTGGAAGTTTGTATACTTGCTAAAAGGCAGGTCATAACACTCCACAGATGTGTCAGATTTAGATCAAGATCAAAGTCCAGCTGCAATGTTTTGAGACCAGCTTTCGCTCAAACCTCTGATACTTAAGCTTGCATCCAAGGTTTGGATCTTGTCCACTTACTTATGTCTGAACAGCTCCATTTTTTCAGCTCTGTCTTGAATTAAGAAGAACAATCAGTCTAACTTCTAAACTGCTAGCATAAATGATTTGCCAGGACTAAGATGAAGGCAGACTCTCATGACTACGGTTACAATAACAGAAAGAATGTGTAAACTTGAAATTGAGAGGTAGCTGTGGAGCTGCCTGCCATTGGCATGTTGGTGATTTTGCTAACTAATCATCTTTCATTAGTGACACACGGAGCACGAGGTTTTGCTAAGAGGAAACCAAGCCAACTTCCACATAAGGGAGCCTAAAGAGAGGGAGAAGGCCATTCTTCAACACTTCTCAGAGAGAAAGGTGTTATTCCAGAGAAAGGGTTCTTAGCAGAGCTTTTTGGTAGAGTGATACTATAGTGTCCCAAACATTGTCCAGCACAAAATTACTTGAAAGATTTTAGCAGCAAAATACCTCAAACTAGAATTTGGAATGTCCCTCAGCTTCCGAAAGTGTTCACAACTCAATAAAGCCTTTCTTGAATGACCCAAAATACCAGTAAATACTGACACCTGTCAGGAGGGAGAGCTGATCCAACAGAGCTATCGCCCAATAAAGTTGCAAAACTGCAAGTTGTGAGAGGTGCTCTTCCAATGCACCTTCTTAACAGTTCCCCCAAACCTGAGACATGAAGAAACACAGGTTTGCTACTGAGACTCTTCAGGCTCAAACGACAATTTCATCATGTCCTGAGGTCCCAATTTCCTGATTAGAGGTGTTCTTCTTCCTCACCAGTCCTGACCCTACTTCTCCACTTCCAACCCAACTTAACCATCAGCTACGGGCCGAGAAAGCCACCCTCCTCTAGATCCTACTCTGTGTATAGGATCCACTCCTTTCCTGGTGGGCTACTCCATCTGCTCCAGCAGCCCCTTCAGCCACGCTGCTGGCAGGCACCCAGGCTGCCGCTGCCTCCCGAAGGCCTGGGTGTGAACCCATCTCCTTTGGGATGCTTGCTGCAGCCCTCACTCAGCCGGGCGGCCCCACATCTCTTAGGTGGAGTTCCGCCTCGGAAAAGGCACGCTCTGACAGCCCTTCGCAGCCGTGCCGAGGGGAGCCCCGGCTCGGCGGACACCTCCCTGAAGGAGGGCCCCGGTGCCGCCCGTCTCCTCGCGGCCGCCGGCAGAGGGCGCGCGCCGCCCGCCAACGCCGCGGGGCC
>NW_020884923.1:5971875-6273362 GCF_003945725.1 Corapipo altera
CGCCCCGCCCCGCCCGGCTGCGGGGGCTCCCGGGGACCGGCGGGCGGCACCGTTCCGGACCGGGATACTGCCGCCGGAGCCGGGAAGGAGCGCAGCCACTCAGCCCGCCTCGGCTCCCGCGGGGTGGTGCCCGCCCTCCGCGCTCCCCCAGCCCGGCAGAGCCGGGGGGCTGCAGAGCCGCCGTGCGCCCCTGCCCCGCCAGCCCCGCGGTCAGCGCTGCCGCGCCGGGGTCCACCCGCTACCCCGACCCGCGGGTCTGTGGGGAGAGCGGAGGCCGGGGTGCCGGCAGACAGAGCCTCCCGGTCCCGCCCGGACCCAGCGCGGGGGTTGGAAGGGTGAGCCCGCTCCTGCCCGCAGGATTGCCCGCGGGCACGGCGCTGCGCGCGGGGCGACGGTCCCTGGCAGCACACGTGGTTAGGCAGGCATAGCTGGCAGCTTGGGAATTGAAGGTCTGCCGAAAAACAAAGGAAATCTGCCAGCTCGCCACCAGAACTGCCGAAGGAGCAGTTCCACACTGCAGTGTGAGCGGCCCCCCGTCAGCGCCGTGGGGCCGGCGGAGGCTGTACAGCTCTGCACTGCTCCGGGCTCGTACGGCATTTCCCTGCCTTACCTTGTCATCCCTATCACGTCTGCCTACAGAACAAACCACGGGATCTCTGCATGCGGATTTATGTGAAACCTATTCACATGCAACAGCAGCTGGGGTGCACCTCCTTTTGTTTGCCCGTTTGTTCAGCTTTTTGGGGTCACCTACATAAACGCACAAGGCACTACCCATGTAGCCTGGCTATCTTGGATGGCATCACTTTTGTCAGCTTTAGATTAAAGCTTTCCTAACCGGATCAGGAATGGCTGTTCCACTCTTAGGGTGATAACACAGTGAAGTTAAAACACAGCAGAGCATCTTACGCGTCTTTACTATTGTCAGAGTATCTGTGAAGACAGACAAGGACTGGGAGATTCCTTGCTCAGTGATGCTGGTTTTGTTTCCTCACAGCTGTTATGGCCCAGGTACACTAGGGATGCAGGAAGGACGCATTTATATGGAAGTAACAATAGGAGGTTGGAAAGGTGGATGCAAGTCCCCTGTGTGTTCTGCCCTCTCATCTGCATCAACCTATCCATGTTATGACCCTATCAGGGGATCTGGCATTTAGCTCTTTATTGCCTCCATTTCTGAGAAAATGAGCAACTTCTTTTGAGAAGGAAGATTTATTAGAGATGATTTTACTATCTACAGGATTTGAAATAAAAAAGGATATGTAACTAGATACACATGACCATCAAATAGAAATCATAATTAGAAGGGAAAGATTAATAGGGACACGAGTCTGTAGAATTTCATTGTTAAGAGATCAATTTATTATGCCCTTGACTGCAAGTTAAATTAATAACATTTAAAATTACAACAAGGAAAAGAAATGCCAGTGACTGTCATAAATACAGCTTGCTTTTCTTTCCTAGTTATTTAGGGAGGATTGGGAACACTTGTGAATAAAGCCTGAATAGAGGCAACTAACCAATAACTGCGGTGAAAGCAACAAGGTTTCCCCCCCGCACCCGCCCGCCTTTGCAAGAACGGGGGGAAATCACAGATGTCAATCAAGAAATACTGCAAAATAAAATGGACCCTCCCGTCAGCTGAGGCACCGCGCAGAGCAGCGGCGAGGCTCTGGCAGTCTGCTCACAGCCGCTAGCCCTGCAGCTCCGCCGCTGACCGGGGAGCGCACGGGGCTCCGCAGCCCGGGTCTTCCCTTCCCTCCCTTGCAAAACTGTCAGGCACAAATGGGCAGGAGGATATTGGTTGCAAGGGACGCGGAGGCTCCTCCCAGAGACTGGATCCCGATATTTTCGGAGGATTTCTTTTAACTCACTTACAAACCTAGGTGAAGGGAACAAGTTGCTGATATAGCGGAGGGGGAGAGAGCGGCTCCTACTCCTTCTTTCGCCTTCCTAGTGCTACCTTAGATGCTTCGCTTCACTTGCGGATAAGAGCTTGGCTGCCTGCCGGGGGATAGTTCCCGCTCTGGATGTTGCTGTTTCTGTGAAAACAAGGGTTGTAAGGGAATGAGAAGGAAGACAATGAGGAAAAACCGACCTGGAGAAAACCCCAGTCCCAAGCGTTTTTCTGAGAACTGACGGGTGTTTTGGGGCTGAGTGATTCCGTCGGAGGCGGAGGAGGGAGCAAGCCTGCCCGCTCCGCGGGGGACTTCCCAGGACCGGCTGTTCCCTTCGGATGCGGAGTGGGAAACCTGTAGGAAATTCTCCCGCCTCCCTACGAAGCCACCATGAATTCAGTGGCTGGAAATAAGGAGAGGATTGCGGTCACGGCTCGGAGCAGAAAATACGGGGTAAGTTGTCGGCGGAGGGGCGGCTCGGAGCGGTGGCCGCCGCCGTGCTGGGGCTCCCGCGCCTGTCGCCCGCTGGCTGCCGGCCATCGCCCTCCGCCCCCGCGCAAGTTCCGCGGTGCGGGGCGGCAGAGGCTCCGGGCGGGGGAAGCGCGGGGACCGCCGCAGGCGCGGAGCGTCCGAGCGAAACTTGGCGGCGCCGCTGGGCCTCCCTGCCTGACCCGCTGCTCCTTCTCCCGCTCCAGGTGACCGACCCCTGCTCCCCCACCAAGCCCGCCGCTCCCTTCTCCCCCGAGAGCTGGTATCGGAAGGCGTATGAGGAGTCCCGGGCGGGCAGTCGCCCGGCGCCGGAGGGAGCCGGCTCTGCCCTGGGCTCCTCCGGCACCCCGTCCCCAGGCTCCGGCACATCCTCGCCGGGCTCCTTCAGTGGATCGCCGGGACCCGCCTCGCCCGGCATCGGCACCAGCTCCCCCGGCTCACTGGGTGGCTCGCCGGGCTTCGGCACCGGCTCGCCGGGCTCCGGCAGCGGCGGCGGCTCCTCGCCGGGCTCGGACCGCGGCGTCTGGTGCGAGCACTGCAACGCCCGCCTGGCGGAGCTGAAGAGGCAGGCGCTGAAGCTCCTCATCCCCGGGCCCGTCAGCAGCAAGGTGAGCGCGGGGCCGAGGGGAACGGGGCATCCCTGTGCCCCGAGCAGCCTCCAGCAGCCGCTGGGGCTGTCGGCCATCTGGGCTCCCCTCTAATGGTGTCACCGCTGAGCGCTTTGTGTTTATTTGTGTTCTCCCCTTCTTGGTCTTGTTCCCTTTTCCCATCCCTTCCTACTGCTTCGTGTGGAGCAGGGTGCCTCTGTCTCCGGAAGGCTGCCAGGCTTCCGGGGGCATCTGTGATAGTCCCTGCAGCTCGTTTCTTGCCTCCCTCTTTCATTGCACTGGTAGTGGTTCTGTGTTATTTCCTGCGTGCTTGTTTTTTTTTCCTAGTGGGGGGGGTAAGGGAGTCATTGGCCCCTTCCCTTTCTGCTATCTTTGATCCCTACAGGATGGTTTTACAAAATACCCCGAGACTCGGCAGCCAACTTAGTGGTGAGGTGTGTATGTATGGTCTGGTGCCAGTGGTCTCTACTTCCATTGAGGGAGAGACCCTCTTGTAGCTCTGGGTTCAGATGAGGCAGTGAGTGAAATGCTATGTGAGCCCAAAGGTCACCCAGGGAGGCTGTGGCAGACCATGGTATTGAACCCAGCTCTCCCAGGTGTCATTAAGAGAAGGATAACTTGCTGATGCTTCTCTGTTATAGAGAAGTGCTGAATTTTTATTTTTTTTTTAATTCTTAAGAGGACTTGAAAATAGTTGAAGCTGCTGGACACTGAGCACTGGGTTTAATAAAACTGTGTCTAAAGAGGATGTAAGCATTTCTGATATTTGGCACCAGGTTTTAAGAACTGGCTGAGCCTGAATAGAGCTGGAAGTCTGCTTTCTGCCTCTGTTGGGGAATTTGGTACCTCCAAAGGCATACTCTGAAATTCCTCGGGGGTTTTTTGGTACTGTTTTTTTGGTTTCCCTGTTTGTTACATAGAGAGATTAAGGCTAACAGCCCTAAACGAGTGACCAGCAGCCCTTGGCTGACCTCATGCTACCAAAATAGTAAGCACTGGGTTCCTCCATAGCAACCCTGTGAGTGTTGCATTGTGAATGGGTCTACAGCTGCTGGAATGTAGTACAATACAATTTTGTTTGCCCTGTTGGGTCCAGGTACTATCAAATGATAATATTTACTCTTCCACTTAAAAGAGTTTTCATTAGTGGTTACAATAAAGAGGTATCGTGGAAAAGAGCCGACTGCTGAGAAAGGATCCCTGGTATTGCTGTTGTGTTGTACTCTCCATTATTTATTTATGTGCTTTTGAGAGGGAGTTGGTGCTCTCATGAACAAAAGACTCAAGGACTGGTTACCTTGTCTCAAGAGCTGACTTCACTGGATTATTCATGAAAAGGGAAAGGTAGAACCAACAAAATTAATAGTAAATTTAACCATTAATACATGGTTGATCAACTGTAAAGTGTCCCTGTACCAAAATCTTCGCAAATTTCAGACTGGGTGATTTGGCAGTGATTACCAGCTGTGAACGTGGGTGGGAAATTACTGATACCCATATGGGAGCCACCAGAATAACAGAGACTAGGGGTGGAGGGGAGGACAAAGCTACATAAAGTCACAGTGTTTAAATAGAAATTTTGTGGTCATGCAAGGGTTTGCACAGTGTTCCCTTATTGCAGTAGTGGTTGACATAGCCTTCCTGAGATGTTACCCTTGTATTACTATTGTTATTTGTTCTGTTGTTCACTAAGTTTAGCTGATGCTGTTGTACAGGCTAGTCTTCATTTGTATCAGTAGTAAGCCTTACTTCTGTATTTTAGCCACTCTAACCTATTTTTTTTTTTTATTCTTACACCTCTTTTCCAAACCTTCCAGTTCTATAGGAGTGCTACTTACAAAACTATTGCTATCCAACATGTGCACTTAGAGGCAAGGAAGGAGGCACAAGTAAGGTGGTCTTTGTGGGCTGTGGTGACCCTCTGCCCTATTTGCTATGCTCAGTTGTACTTGCAGGCTCAATTCTGTTGAGATACTCAAGCCTTTTGCATACAGTTCTTTTCTGTGCATGGGTGCTACTGGCTCTGACTGTTTGCTGAAGTATCCCTTTCTGTCATCTTTTCTGGCTTACTTGTGACTCTTCAGAACCTTCTCGCCTTGTGATATTTTTGCCTTCAGCATGTGCTGCCCAGCAGAGTGAAGCTTTGGCCTAGGTGATGTGAGATACAATCATCATGGCTAGTGCCATTGATTTCTTTGGACCAGCTGTGTTGGTCTTGCAAGTTTGTTTTTGCTGGTAACACAGTTGCCCTCTGAGGGCAAGATGTAGAGGGTCTCTCAAGAATGTGAAAATCTGTCTGTGTCTGGAGAGAACTTGGTTTGGTTTGGATTGAGGCAGGAGTCTACTACACTGTGTTTAATGGAGTTGGCATTTTTTAGGGTCCTGTGAGGTGTGCTCTTGATTGCTGCTATGGAAATAGGTTTTTTTCCATGTGGAATGGATCCTGCCACTTAGTTAAGTGGAAGAAGGAGCAGATCACATTCCTAATTCTGGGTATTCCTTTAGAACTTGCAAAGTGTCTTACATCTCAAGACTGTGGTGCCTATGGGACACAGCTAATTGGCAATATGCCTTTATTAGAACAATTAAATGAAACATTTAAAATGTATCTGCCATCATCTAGTCACTCAGATCTGACTTACATGTTTTGTTTTGTTGTTGTTGAAGACAGCCTAGAAATATTATTAGCTGTATCAATACATTCTGTGGCACCTGTTCCACATTTATACTGTATTTAGAAATACATATGATCTGGGGTATTGTGTATTGCAGAACAAGCAGAATGAGAGTTTATTTTTTTATATGTTTTAACATATATCTAGTAGCAGACATTGAAACGTACAGTAACTATCCAAATGTGAACCTACATTGATGTTTTCTATGTATGCAATCACATAAAGGTTTGTGTATATCTGTAAACTTCAACAGTATACTTAATTGATTCATACACAGACCAGGCTTTATGCATGAAGTTATGCACTGAAGCTTTTCATTTGACTGAAAAAAAGCCACACTTAACCTAGAGCAAACTGCTTCTGACTAGCTGATTGTTAATGCTGAGGTGTTGAGCTTCCAGTTTTAAATAGAAACATTCTCTCCTAATATGTCAACAGGATGAAAACTTGATTTTTTTTTATTTTTTTTTTTTTGGTGAGGCACAAAGGTGAAGAATATATAATTATGGTTGTGCTAACTTATTTTAACCATTTAAAATGCCAGGTTCCCTGCCAATAGCAAAAAGAAAAGTGCTAAAAGCTTATTGTTTCTTTTTCCTCCTCTTGTGACACAGATGTGACTTACTGATGCTCAGCAATTATGTGCATATAAGGGGTTATGTTTTATGAGAATTAAACCTTATTCTAGCCCCCATGTGAAACAGGCCTATGGGAAATAACTAGCACAGGTGGTTGGTATAGTTGTACACTGAGGGTGTATTGGAGCATTTGGTGACAGTTGCTGGTGGGGTTTATGTTACATTTGCATGATGAGAAAGATTGTCTCAAAAATTACTAATACCTTTTTTTTAATTTAACGTTTTTCTTAGGCTATATTTTCAGAAGGGCACCAGACAAAATTCTAGCATAGAGAATATGATGCCATAAACTCCTATCTATCAGAATTTGTGTCAAATGTGTTTACCTTGAATTCAGTCCTGTGATATCACCTGTCTTCAATGAACACTAACCTTGCAGGCATCTAACAACTGAGGAGTTACTATATTGATGTGTATCCAATTATATTGTGTATAAATAATCAATGGAATGCTAATAAGAATACTCTTCAACTGATGGTTATAAATTTGTTAGTACAGGATTCCAAAAACACTGGATAGAGCATATAAACAAAGGTAATTTGAATGTGTAGATATGAATAGCTGCTTAGGTGTGTTGTGATTGCATTTGTAAGTAAGGATACTATTTTAAATGGTAGAGATGGATAGCACTGATGTCGTTGGGTGGCTTATATTGTGGACTATCCCATAGCTAAAAAGTCTGTGCTTCTGAATACAAGAATTGGGTAAATTCTGAGCACAGTGTGTGTCTGTGACGAAGGAAGGAAAGGACTTGCACTCAGTGTAAAGTTTTGGGTTTTTTCACCAATTTAGTGACATTGTCTCATTTTTTGCTTGCATATTGTTGAATTACCTCTTCTTTCAGAAGTGCTCAGTGGTCAAAGACTTGACTAATAATTATTAATAATGAAGAAAGCCCCAAAGCTGATCTAATGAAAAATAGGTTCCTGTAAGCTTGTAGCTACTTCAAAAACATTCCCAGTAGAGACAGGACAGTAATGAACCCTTCCTCAAAGCTTAGTGAGTGGCAGAATAATGGAATTTCATTTCTGTCCAGACCTTTAATTTGTGAACAAGCACGGCCTGTCTGTATGGTGACTTAATTCATTGTGCAAAAAATCTCAGGCACCTAATCATTTCATCCCAACTCATTGTAATGCAGATAGGATTATTGCATTAGAAATGTGATTTTAAATGGCCTGAGGCAGTAATTTGTCAGCATTTGGAAGGATTAACTCCATTAAAGTTTAGGCAACAACAACCATTCTTTTGTGTTGTATCACAGGTCCCAATACCAAACATTTAGCATAACTCATCTGTGAATCTTCTTACAATTGTATGCTTCCTGGCAAGTTGGGAAGCCATGAGCTACTGCACTTGTGCTGGAATTACAGCTGCTTGCAGAGCTCCAGAGGAGACAAACGGATATGCCTTCACCTCTCATGAATTAGTGTAAACTCTTTTCTAGGAGCAGCTGGAAGTCTTGCTGCTGCAGTCCCCAGTGTCAACATGTGAAATAGTTATATAATTTCTTTCAAGCTTGCAAATGTTTTGGAGGTCATAGTGAAGATACTGTATATTAAAGACTGCTCTTTAGAAAGCTGTCAAAACTGTTAGCTCTGTAGCTTTCTCTGTGGGATGAAAAACGCTTGCCATTACTAAGTGCCCTGGAAATTAGAAACTGGCCTATGATCACAGATTATATTTAGTGAATTGAAACTATAGTATTTCCTGTCAGAAAAGAAAATACTTTTAGACCATAGAGACAGGTGTTGAAGGTAGAGAGGGAAGTATTGATGTTTTAACTGAAGTAAATCTCTAGGGAGCAGATTTCTTTTTTTTTTTTTTTTTTTTTTTTGCAAAGACTTGTCTGTGCATCTGAAAATATTGTGTTCAGAAACAGAGTCAATGCTGAGTCTGTAACTGGCCTCTTCATGCCAGGCTGTTATTAAATAACAATGCATCTTCAAGGTGCTTTATGCATGAAATCTGCACAGATCTCAAAAATACCCTTGTATCTTTAGAGAGTCTTATATTTCCTTGGAAGTAAATGTAATATCCATAAATATATTGTATAATAAGCACAGGATTTTGGCATATAGTTTTGGAAGGGGAGAAGGAAGGAAGGTAGTCCATCTGAATTACCCAGGCAGTGTTTGAAAAAGTGTCAAACATTACCAGTGTGGGCCATCGGCATGTAATGAGAGTCATGCCTGCATCAGCAGATTATTAGAACATTGCAGTGCTGTGTATGTAGGGCTGAGAGACATAGCAGTTTTGCCACATCAGCAGCCCATAGCCTTTGACATCATATAATTGGGGTGCTTCCAAGCACTGAACTTGGAGCCCGCCACCACAATAAACTTGACTGTCATGCTCTACATAATGATGTAGTAGGAACTGTAGCATTCTGTGACTTGTGGTCTGCACGTCAAAAGCGTGAGAGATGTTCTAAGTTAAATTGCTAGCTTAGATCTTGAAGTGTCATTCTGTAGCTTGAAAGGCATAGATGTTATTAAAATGGAGAAACACAAGCATATGTCTTCCCCTCCTGCCACTGAATAAATAATTCCTAGCCCACGGTATTTGTTGTTGAAGCTGCAATTCAAGAACTATCCCTGATTGGAGAAAATTAGATTATATGTTTACTTTGAACTAAGCAAGCTGTAGCTTGTAACAACACCCTGATAAGCAAAGTAATATCCTAGGAGCAGAGAGCTCTAGAAGTGTCTTTTACAGTGTGTCCCATTGTACCAAATTTTGGTTGCACTGTGACACTGATGGAAGTCACAATGAAAGTATTGCTCTTCTAGAAAGCAGTGGTGAAGTAATAACCTCAAGCAATCTGGTGCAGTCCCACACAGAAACACTGCTTTGCTCTGGAAGCTTCAGCTTGTACATTTGAAAGACATGGTAATGTTTCATCCAACACTTTCCCTTAATACAGAGTGATCATTGGAGCTAGGTTGTTTTAGATGATCATACCATTGCTGCATCCTTTATTTGTAGGTTTATAGAACTCAAATCCCAGTGGCTTCTGTTGTTCATCTTTATTTTCAATTGCTTTCTATGCAACCTTCCTACATTAAACCAAGTTTAAAATGCATGCCCCCAAACATGTACTGAGCATTATGAAGCTGTTAAGAGCTGTGTTTGTCTCTAGTTTTGAAACCTGAAATATATAATCAGACTTAGTACAGATCAGACTCTGTATAGTTGTAAAATCTTGTAGTATCTACAGCCAGAATATGCATTTGCTTATGCTTCTTTTTCCTCTACTCTCCTCTTGTATAATTTTACAGCACAGCTTAGTAATGTTTTGATGGGATTGTGTTTGAGGCTTCTTCAAGTAAAATCAGACCTACACAAGACACTTAATAGAGGGAAGTTGATTGGACCATTCTGAGCTTGACATGAAGGTTGTTCAAAAGATCCTGCATGAAGTATCAAATATTGAAAATTCTTTCCTTTGTATAACACGAACTATTGCTTGTTACTTATAAAAATAGTAAAGTAGTGCGGAGGGGGAGAGAGAGAAGTAGTCTGGATATGAACCTTGTCAGTCTATTGACTTACATGAAATTGACCTTAGTGAGGGCATTTTGGACTTCAGTGAAATCAGTAGGATTTCATTTAGGCCACAGCTTTTGTGTATCCTATACCTCCAACCAGGGAATACTTGCATGCATTCAAAGCAGCAGACATACTACTCGGGCTGAGCAGGGCTAAGATATCCTGGCTCCCTCTGGCCTTCCCATGTGCCTTTTCTTTCTCTTCTCCATATGAAGGTCATAAGTTAGCATCACGGCAGGTCTCCTGTGTGAATACGTGGTGGTTGCTCCCTGCTTTAGTTCTTATAAAAATGATAGATAGTTCAAACACTTTCAATAGCACTGCTTTCTGAAGTCAGATCCTTTTGATCAGGATTATTACAACAGCAGATGCGAGGAGCCAGTGATTTCTGAGAAAGGTACTGATGTGAGCAGTGCAATGCATCCAACTGTAGCTTCTGCTAGGGATTACTTTTTAATTACTTTACAAAATAGAAAGTAAAGGAAAATATGATACCAGCTATACAAAAGAATCAGTCTTAAGGAATTGGTGTGTTCAATTTCAGCTCAGATTTATTGTTGTGGTATCAGAATTCAATTTATTTTAATTGAAATAATACAGTGTAGTAAGGCTGTTAAAAGCTACTTACCATTCCAGCACTGGTGTACTTCTTAAAAATTATTTTAATCCTCAACTGTGTTTATTTTTATTGTCTGTTATGATTTAACCCCAGCCGGCAACCAAGCACAACACAGCCCCTCACTCACTCCCCCACCTGCAAGATCAGGGAGACAATTGCGAGGGTAAAAGCTAGAAAACTCATGGGTTGAAATAAAGATAGTTTAAAAGCAAAAGCTGTGCACACAAGCAAAGCAAAACAAGGAATTAATTCACTGCTTCCAGTGGACAGGCAGGTGTTCAGCCATCTCCAGGAAAGCAGGGCCCCATCATGTGCAAAGGTTACTTGGGAAGACAAATGCCATTGCTCCAAACATCTCCTTTCCCCTGCTTTATGTACTGAGCATGATGTCATAGGGTATGGAATATCCCTTTGGTCAGTTTAGGTCACCTGTCCCAGCTGTGTCTCCTCCCTGCCTACTCACCATTGTGGCAGTATGAGAAAAGGCCTTGGCTCTCTGTAAACCCTGCTCAACAATGACAAAAACATCTCTGTATTATCAACCTTGTGTTCAGTGCAAATCCAAACCATAGCCCCATGGTAGCCACTGGGAAGAAAATTAATGCTACCCCAGCCAAAACCAACCCATTCATACTAAGACCTTCTGTTCAATCTGTATTATTAAATCACATAGTATATGTTGATCTTGAATTTCTTATATAATTTAAAACATTTTGTGTTTTCTGGGAGGAAAAAAAAATATTTCAGTCTGAAACTTTCAGACTGGCTTCCTCTTCTCACCTTCCTTCTGAAACTGTATTTGGTAGCAATCTTTGGGTTAAAAAAGTTAAATTGCCAAGGAAGATTGCTCAAGAGATCTGAGGAAACTGATGGGATATTAAACTGACCTTTGTTTACAATTCATGATGAAAACAAAAGACTTTGCTCAGAAGGAACTGGATGCTTCTAGAGTCACATAAGTAAAGCATTTGCTGATATAAGATTTTTGCATATTTAAAGTTGTTATGCCTTCCTATTAAACAGATAAGGGCTGAGTCTGCTTGCTTTGTTGCCCTACAAGTAGGAGAACTTAACATGTAGGCCCTATGGTGTCTGTTTTGTTAGTGCCTAGTCAATGATCTTATTCAGTGGATTTGTTCACTTGGGAAAAGAGGGTCAAATGCCTTTGAAAAATTATTTTATTCCAGTAAAAAAGTACTGCAAGCTGAATTGAATGTGGATCTGGAAAACACTTTAAATTTCTTGCTGGTGATATGTGTTGAAGGAACTGTATGCTGAAGGTAGGATATCTTTATCTAGTGCAATATGACTTATGTAAAGTATCCATCCAGCTCTAGTGTCTGTAGGAAAATCTTAAACTGGGAATACAGTCTAAGTGCTCTGGCTTCCAAATTACCTTCAAGTGTAACTTGCTTTATATGTCCTTATTTCTTACAAATGTATTTTTGATCTGTGGATTTTCTATGATCTATTAATAGCAAACCTCTACTCTAACTTATATTTCCCCATGCCCCCTAAGTCATAAATACTTTGATGTGATCATTTATTTGCGCCTGAGTATTCACAACAGCTCCTCTATTCCATGGCCTTGCACTGGAACAAAATTCTACTCACGTGAATGTTTGGGGAAAAGTAAATGAAAGGAGACTTTGACATCCACCACAGTAAATATTTTCTTTTTCTGAAGAAAAAGTGAAATTTCACAGTGGTTTGGGGGTTTCAACTTTGTTCAGAACTATCTGAACAGAATCTGCCCCAGCAGTGCAAATGATTTTCCCCAAGTTGTGCATGCTTAATTCCCTCTCTCCTTACCACCCTCAAAATTGACTGAAGATAAATCAGGACTCAAGATGCAACTCCTCAATTTCTCTGGACCTCTGCGACATTCTGTTGGGAATTGCCCATTTGTTTTACTGCAGATGTACTTGAAGATATGAAAGAGATTCCTGCAGTGCTGAAGATGGTGGTTGCTCTGAAGCCCTTTGTTAAAAGTGGGGCAGAACTTGGCCTTTACGTATTTCTCTCCTGGCTCCTCTGAGACTCACTTGGGCAAACTCCTGTCTTATCAAAGCTAAACTCAGACTTAGTTATGCTAAAGTTATTCAGGAAAGGGGACTTTTGCCTGCTAACTGATTATCTGAACAATTGCATGGTACTATTTCATTTGGACAGTTTTATTTTTCTGTACCTCTTGGCTAAATAAACCTCTGACCTGTTGAGTGCCAAATGCTGAAAGAATTGCCCATTTACTCCATCCACCTGATGGACTCCAGCAGAAAGCCTAGTGGGCAATAAGGCAGTTTTGGCCTTCAGCAGGCACTGAACATTGAGAATAGAAGTCATTACTCTTCATTTCTCTATTAGTTTCACTGTTCATTTAATAGAGCCAGGCAAAGAAAACATTAATATCCTATTCAGCAGCCAAATGCACCAAAGTGTGAGTTGTGACTTGTGTGTTTTCCTCTTTTCTAATGGTATCATTAAAATTTAACAAGTCCTTTAAGTCAGTTTAGTATTCCCAGGGTTACTATGCTGAAATTGGTGGCAGCATTCCCACAGGAAGAGTAAACAGGGGCTGAGGCTGTGTGGCTGGCATCTGTTGCTCAGAGGGAGGTGTTGGGTCTGGACAAGCCCTGGCACCAGAAAGGAGAAATCAAGCCTTTGGAGACAGGGGGCATTTACAGTACACGTACATATCCTTTGCTATTTACCTCTCCCTTTTCACTCTCTCCTTGCTTTTCTCTCCCCATTAGCACTAAAGCTGTCATTTCAGCTCATACCCCTTAGATGTCTAATGGAAATTCTTGACAATAAGCCTGCATACATGTGAACTTAGCAGGAAGGCACACAAGTGTGCTAGTCAGTGTGAGTGTCAGATTTAAGAGATTGTTAGACCATAGATGGCTTTTACTGGAGGTCGAGAAGGCTAACAAAGTGGGAGATGCAATTAAAATGGTATTTGTTAGAAAGGAATAGCTAGCTGTCTGGGCAGACTGAACGTGGGGAAATGATGGGTAGCTGGAAGGACATTAATGATGGCTTTGTAAGCAGTTCTGCAGCATGGGTGGTAAGCCTAAATCCAGAGCTGTTCTTTTAGTATGCCTAATAAGACTTCCTTTTTTTTTCTTGTGTGTCAAGTCCATTTTGAATAATGGATTTGACAAAAGTTCTGTGGATTTTGGTTTAGGTTTAGAGGTGAGTGAAAGATTGCTTTAGATTTAGAGGTGGGTGAGGTAAGAGAAGAAACTAGCTTTTGGAAGCATTCTCAACACCTTGAAAACAAGACTTGGCAGGATTTTGCAGAATTGTTTTTTGTAAAGTCATTGATTCAGTGCTCTTGCAAAGTGGCTGTTTGGTGAGGGCTATGAGATGGGGCAGGCAACTCATCAAAATGCTTTCTTATTTTAAATGAACAGTTGGGATCTGATTCTTGTAAGCTCTTGACAAGAACTCTGATATTAAATAGTAATAATAATAATAAAATCTTCTCAGAATTACTTTTGCCACAGCAATCATCTTTATTTGTTAGAGGTATTTGATCACATCTCTCCTTTGTAATTTTTTTTTGACTGATGGGCAGTTGGGTATTTGGCTTCAACATCATGGTTAACAACTTCCAAAGTTGCAAGGAGCAGAGTGGGCACTTACAGCAGGTTGGCCAATACATTTTGGTGTCCTGAAAGACATAAGCAGCTGTGCATATAGAAAAGGCCCATTACAAGGAGAAATGTGGGGCTTTGAGAGGAAGAAGACATGCTATGGAGACAAAAATGCAGAGGGGAATGAAGTGTGCCTTGGTTCATCCAGGCGGCGAAGCTACAGTGCTTTCATGGGAAAGGTAACACACTGGGGAAGCAGGGAGAAATGGGTGATAAACCTGGGTTCTGTAAAAGCCTGAGCTCACTTTAAAGTTTTGAAGGACAGATTCATATGAAGGTTGTGTTTTGTTTTGTTTTTCTTTAAAAAGGCTATCCCTGTAATTTTTCATCTCTCAATCTTTGTCTCTCTTAAAACAGAAACCAGCAAGCAGCTAGAAGTGTAGAAAGCAGTTAAACTGAAGTTGTCCTTGGTTTAAGGCACTTCAGTATTTTTCATTCTGAAATTTATATTTTTTTCCAAAGACTGAGGTACTGGTACATCCTCTGATCTAAAGGTGTAACAAAGTTTTCTTTCTTACATCTAATTAATTTGTTTCTCTTTTTAACAGTCATGAAGACATATGTTCTATGCTGTCCCTTTGAGATCTGGTATAAAATAGGGATTCAACCCACTGCACTAGCAATTTTACCTAGCACGGCAAATAAATGACATGTTTTAGTGCATCAGCAATAGTTATGAATTCAGTCTGGCTTTTCCTTTCTCTGTTCTTGTCTCTGAAGGAAAAAAATGTTTGATTTCCAGATTAATTTGAATTCTTATAGTGTTAAGCTTACTAATTCTGTAGTATTATTATACTAGACATTTTAAGGCCACACTATTAAGTAGCAGTACTTGTTTCAAATACTTTAAAAGCAGAACAGAAAAGACTTAAGGTGTGAGAGAAAAGCTAAAGGTGGGGAGATATACATGAGGGCTGAATGCACAGGCGCTGATGGCTCTAAATGAAGCACTTTACAGACTGAAGTGCTTTAAATTGCCATCCTTCTTTGTCAGTCCTAGTTACTTAGTTCTTCTTAGCCTGTTCTACCACTGTCTTGCCTGTTTAATATTCCACTTCAGTATAACAAGAGATGAAACATCCAAGATGCCTGTATCCTCCAGGAGTCAGCACTACGGATGTATTTGTGTTAGCTGTTTATAAGCAATATGCCAAACAGGGCTATAAAGAGGAGAGGGAGCAGGGGAAGGGAAACTGTTGCGACTTCTCTTAATTTGGTGGGTTTTTTATCAGTGAAGGAAATAAATTCCGTCGCTTTCCTACTCCAAATGCATGCGCTCTGGATAATACAAATTGTTTCAAAAAGCACACACTGCTAAGGCCTAGATAAGGGCCTATATTTCTGTGCCTGAAATATCAAGGACCAGTGTGTGCTATGTGGAAAGCTGGTGTGGAATCATGCTGCTGAGGAAGCTGTGTGTAGTAATGTGCATGGGTGACACTGATATATGGCTCCTCTAAGCAGGCATCTGCAGCAAATTGTCAGATTGAGACTTCCCAGCATACCCTAGACCTCGACATGAATGAAATCTTTGTTGCACCATTATTTACTCACCTCCATATGAAATGAGAGGATAGGATTCATTGCTTTAGTGCAGCTTTTATATGATTTTACTCTCTTTATGTATGCATGTGTGTATATATTTCTTTTCTTTCACTTTCTGCAGCAATGGCTGCAGAACTCCCAGTGTTTTCTCACTGATTAGACAAACAGCATTTTGAAACAGGATAAAATGGTTTTCAGGTTAAAGGATGGGTGTTTTATTTCTAGAAACCTAAAATGAATGTTCCATGTATTCTGTTTTTTTGGCTAGACACATGTATAATTAAAGGTAGGTAAGCATGGTTGGCTTTTCATTGTTTTATTTTGTTGTGGCTGTTCTAGTAGAGGTTGTGGTGGCTGGGAAAGAAAAGGGAAAAGTCTTAGATTATTTTCCTTTTTGAAGAATCATGATTGCGGTCTTCAAAAGGCAGTGAGACAGTCTGCAAATATATTTTGCATTGAAGTAGAGCTTCATCTTTTCCTTGTTACTACTGGACATTACTGATGCGTGAAAAGAATCAGACTTGCTCCTTGCCTTCCTTCAACATGTTGTTTGGCTTTTCATTTTTTCCTTTTTTGAGGTGATTTTCTAGAATAACTCGTCATTGAAACTGAAACTCTGGTTATTTAAACTTTGATGGAAAAGTCTCTTGAGATCAGGGTAGAATTTTTGGCCAACCTAGAAAAAGGAACACTACATAAAGATCCTGATAAGTTCCCCACTCTTCTTAATTCCAGCCAATATGTCAGACCTGAACTCTGAACCTGAAACTTGGGCTCTGAACTGCTGTGAGTTTATCTACAAGGATATAAAGTGGTAACCTCTGACAGAACAGCAGAAAGGGAACACAAGTGTGTCAGAGCAGAAGGACTTATCATGCACACAAAATTTAGCTACTACATTACACTAACAACCCCCTTACCTGAAGTTTGCCTTTATTGGCATTGTGAATGTATCTGACAGGGAGGTGAGGATCTGTGTCTAGTCCCACCACCATGTTGTGGTGTTGATGGATGTCTGCTGCTGCCTGCTCCACCCTTCTGCTGCAGCTCTCTTAAATTGTTGCTTCATTATCAGAGCCCTTAGCTTCTTGCCCTTAGCCTTTGCCCTCAGACTATTTCTGTGTGTCTTGCTGGCTTTTAGTAAAAATGTTTAATATTTGCAGGTGATGTGGAATGGGTCTTTCCACACAGAAGTTTCCACAAGAAAAGACCTTTTTTAATCACTTGGTGGAAGAGGACAGATGGTCTTAGAGTAGAGAAGTGGTTTCTAACACAAAGATGCTCATGGAAGTCACAGGGCTTCACACAGCTGCAAATATTCACACCAATGTGCCCATTCCTGGAGTACATGCATAGATCTCATCTCAGTAAAATATTTGCTTTTTCTGTCTTTACAACTGAGGAGAGGAGATACAGAGTAACTTGGTGAATTAATTAGTTGCATAGAACAGAGGTCAGGATTCTTACATGCTTGTGCTCTTGTCGAGAAGGCTTTTCCCTTTCTTGCTAATGTTGACCATCCTATTCTGCAGCAGCTCTTGTATGCTGGCTCAGTGTTGGCTCTTCTGACTCTGTACAGAGAGGAAGAAGGGAGGTGCAGTTTGCATTTCAAAGCTATCAGCCTTAGAGGGATTGGAATATGGCAGTTGAATATGTGGTAACTAATTACCTAGTTATGACAAAAAGTCTTTCGGAAAGACCTTGACTTCTGATTCTCTGATTGGTACCAGGAGCTGGCTGTTAGTTTAACAGAAAAAAAAAAAAAAGGAAAAAAATTGCTAATGGGTTTGGTGTGGGGGTTTTTTGTGATTTTTCAGGAATGTGTTTATTAATTCTCTTTCTTTTTCTTCCTACCTTGGACAGTTCATATCTATGAATAATTTAATTGTCCTTGGCCGTCTGCTGTTGTGAATGGCATGCTGTTAGGCATTCTGTATTCATGTAGCATTTGTTAATGTTTGTTTTGTATTCTGTCTGCTTCTCTACCTTTCCAGAGATCAAATGTATGATGCAAGGCTTGACAACATATAAATGCTATTAAACTGGATCTGAAAGAACAGAAAAGGAGGCCTTTGTCATTTCATTAGTTAGAACATTAATTGGAATAGATTGTTCAGTGTTTTTCTTGCCAGTTGTGAAGTAAATGTTTATGTGAAAGCATTTTTCTGCTTTTTGAAAAGTTTGTCTTGAGAATATGTCTTGAATTTACAAGTAACTATTTGTACTGACTTACATGATATCTCAAATATGTTCCCTCTGTTTTCTTGCCCTAGACATTCTTTTATACTGTCATTATTCACAAGTTTTAAACTGCAGAAATTCTAGTTTTGAGGTTTTAATTCTTTTTACATTGAGGATTGTATTGCTTTAACTGCTTTTGTCATGATGCTTGTTAAGGAAAAAAAACCCCACAAAGATCTGTAAATTTTTTTCTGTTTGCATCTTTTCTGATCCAAACATAAGCATCTTTATTAGTATTTATTAGATCTTGTCAGTAACTCTTACAAGCTTCAGGTTGAGACCTTGAGGACAGTAGGCAGAAAGCACATTCCAAGCTACTTTGTTGTCTACAGTTTTGCCAGGTGAATGGGAAACCAGGTTAATGCTTTATTGCAATTATAGAAAGTGATCTCGTCCTTTTTGGAGAAAGCTTCATATTTCAGAAAAAAACATGCTAAAAAGAAGAAATAATATCATTTTTTCTCATGGGTAATTCACTTGATGACTACTTTCCTGCTGTCTGTTATATTAATAGTAACTTTTTAATGTAACATTGAAATTTTTCATCATCCACAATTAAAGAGTGTTTGAATGTATGTTGCTGCTCTAACAGCCTCTGCTTTTGTAACTGTTTTGCCCAAGGTCCTCACAGTTCCTCAAAGCTCTATCTTCATATATTTCCTATGGTGCCTACCAGAGTGACACTACATGTTGCTGGGCTTCATAAAAATGTTACATAGCCCTATAGGCAGCAGAGGGTCTTTTAAAGTGCTTCTGATGCTGGGTGCATCTAATGTAGAGGGATAACTTCCTATGAAGTTCACCCCACTGCTGCTGGACACCTGGTAAGCAAGTATGCGATTGTTTTGCTTGTTCTTTAGAGTCCAGTCCTATAGCTCTTGTTAATGGCTGTTAGCCAAGTGGCTGTGTGCTCTGGGGCTGGGTGTCAGTGCTGCAGTGTCTCCTGAGGCAGTCGTGTTTGAAAACACCATTCTCAGTGTGGGCAGTGCTGGGTGTGCTGCCTCTTTGTCTGTGGAATGTCTTGTTAGGCTGCCTTTAATTTGAACCATCTGTGGCAACCTGCACGCTCTGTTATAATACTGTTTTTATGTCAGACCTCCAGTGGCATGCTGTGAGAGTGCTGGAGACCAGCATGGGAATTAAGGTAGAAAATCCACGGGAAACATATTGCAGTGCATGTACAATTAACTGGAAAATAATTGTGTTCATTGTGAACTGTACATCCTGCACCAGACTCCATCTTTGTTTTTATTCTGTCAACTGGAGTGACTCTAATGAAATTACAGGGTGTAAAACAAGGATGAAATGTATATGTAATTGTTCCAGTGCTTGTTAAAGGCCTCCCTTCTGTTGGGTGAAGCAGTATTGGACTTTGCCCTTCCCTTTATCATTGCCTGTTGAAGGACCCTTTAAGGTAGTCTGAGGCTTGTTAGAGCACCCAAAACATGGAGTTGCTAATTGGCTACAGCCCTGTCCTTTCTTTACATACTGCTGTTTCTCTTCCTGTAGCTAGCAAACATACTGTACGCCTCTTCCCTTTAAAAAACTTCTATGCTGTTTTAACCTCTCTACCCCATTTTCTGCTCTGTTTTGATAATTTTCTTTTCCCTAACTAATGACTCACCTGGACAGGATTGCTGCTGGCTCTGTGATTATAGCAATTAACTCTAACCCTAAGGAAATGTCTTGCTGTGTTTCCTGGCAGTCAGGATCTATGGGAGCTGGTAAAACAAATGGATCAGACTTCATTTTTCTTTCGTTTTAATCTTGCTACTGATTTACAAGGAAAGCAACTTACTGTGAAGGATCTTGTCAACTTTTGGGCTGGCTAAGTTATTCAAAAATTTGTTGACTTGATTTTTTTCAGAGTTGCTGTGATTTCCTTACAACTTCTAGCAAACTGCAATGGCTTTGGTTGTTCTGTAAACAAGGCTTCTTAAGCCTGGCTTAAAGGAATTGAGAACTGCAACTGGAAACACTGTCATAACAATTTTTTCTTCTGCATGTAAGACTTGATTTTATAGTGGTGTTTAGCCAAGCCTTAGTATTGTCTTTCACTTGATGGTATAGAATAATGAAAATCCAGTTTCAAGTGAAGTTAGGACCTTGGGAATACATTATTGTCTTTAGCAAGCTTGCTCACACAGTAATAACTAAAACCAGATGTGTAAGCAAGAGTTTTGAATATTGGACAAAATGGGAGCGAGCAGTGTTTATATAGGTGTCTAAAAGCAGGCCTAACTCTGGGTACCAGGTGTTATCAAAGAGCACCTCTCAACTCACATCAGAGGTAATAATGTGAACAAGCCATCTGAATTGGGGCAGCATGGCACAATTAAATCTTTATAGGGCTAACCTCAGCCTTCTGAGTTGATTGCATGAGGGGAAACAGATCTGCTTACAAACAAACGTAGAGCTAATAAACCTGCAATTTGTTTTTGTACCCCCATTGCCCCTTTTAATCATTCTTTTGCCAAATGTCAGCACAGATGGAAAATTCAAACCAAGCTCATAGAGCCAATTCTATGGAATTGTAAAGGTGTGTAGTACACCAGTGCAGCTCCCCTAGGCTGGAGAGCTGCCAAGCTTGACAGCAGATGTTTTAGGGTTGAAAGAGACTTCTGAAAGTTACTTAGTGCAGCCTCCACTTCAAAGCAGGGTGGACATCAGTGTTAAATCAGCTTGTTCTGGGGCTCATGCAGTGAAATGATGAGCATCTCTAAGGCCAGAGATTGCACAACCTCTTGGGCCCCTGTTGCCCTTGCTTCTGCTGTCCTGTCCTCTCAAGTGCACATTCTTACCCTATCTCATGCCAGTAATTACTTATCTGATCTTTTGGTGAACTCGTTAGGGAACTAACCTGGCAAAAATCACCCCTTTCCCAAACCCCTCATACTAGCAAAAAGGAAGCTTAATGCATTAAAAGTTACACAGTAGATCAGAACTTGTTTCACCTATGTTCTTCTTCAGTCTGGAGGTATTTGTGTTTTCTAGAGCCAAATCTACACCCAGCTGAGTGATCAAGACAGGAACTGCTTAACTGACATCAGTATGTTTGTAAACACTATGATTCTACATACAGCCACAGGCAAGTGATTTTTTTCCTTTCTCCCACAATATATGACTGTGCAATGAAAAAAATGTGCTTGTAACTAGAGGGGAACAATCCAGCCTTTTCATATACTGCAGTCTTAGTTATCACACATCTGTTAGCATTTCTCATGGTATTTCATTGGGTTACTTTTTTTTTTAGGTGACATAAAGGTGATCAGAAGTGCCAATTTAAATGACAATGCCTACCCTTAGAAATCAGTGAAATCAGAAGGCAGTGAATTTTCTATGGTAATGCAAGTAGATAGACAAGTGCAGTATTGACAGTAACAGTCTAAATATAGTGTTTCATGCTCTACTTATGTGTGGCCATGGGTGCCCACTTGCAGTGACAAATAGTGGATTATATATCACCTAATCGAAGAAAGTGTATAAGAAGGGAAAAAGTGCTTGAAATCCGTAAATACATCTTACAGACACATCGATGTTCCCCCATACTGAAAAGATGTGATTTAACTCTGCTGAGACAGAGGTGTTTGTGCTACTGGTGTCAGTCCAATGCAGAAGGCTTCTTTTCTGCGGCTGTACAATATGAAGACCTTTACCTTGAGCTGCTTTTCCTAAGTGGCAAAACAGTCTGCTGCAGGTGTCTCTGCCTTTGGGAGGGAGTGTGACAACAAGTGCATGGGGCTTGTCTAGGTTCTGTGTTTCTGATCACCACGGGCAACGAGCCGTTAAGCTTCTCTGGGACATGTACTTTAGGTCTTCAGGGCTTCAGCCTTTGTGCTGTTAATTCACTTTCTCTTCATTCAGCTGTGCTGAAAAAAGAGAACTAAATGCAAAGCCCCTGGCTATGACTGCTGATCATACTTTGGGATTTAATACAAATAAAGGGCTGCTTCTACCTGTTAGAAGTATTTCAACAAGTTCAAGGAATCCTAGGAGTAAACATTCATCTATTTCACTTGCCTCGTCCACTGCCTTTTTGTGAACATTTCTGTCCCATATACCCAGTAACTCTGCCTCAGCATTTTTTGGAATTACAGCTATTTTGAAAAGCTTACAAACATTCTTAGTAAAAAGAAAACCATACCTCGAATGGTCAAATTTTAAAGAGGTAGTGGGACTGACCTCAGACCTGGGTGCCAGATACCAAGTGTATTTATATTTATCCTTTTGAATTCAGGTGATTCTGAGGTTGATCTGCGTTTGTCCATTTCAAGGTGCAAATCCAGAGACTCACTTATTGTAGCTGTCTCATGGGCCAAAAGAATAACTACGGACTGGCAAGGTAGAAATGAGCTCTGACAATGGCTTTCCATCTCTGAATGGAGATATGTATGTCTGCCGTGGTGGGAGCACTGATGTGGTACCGGAATAAGGATTCTAGATAACCATTTTCTAGCTGGCCAGATCCTCTAGAGGCTGGTTGCCTGGGTTTGCTGACAGAAATGACTAATGTTGTTTTGATTCCACAAGTGGCTTCACTGTGGAAGCTTGGTGAGCACGTGTGATGGGAAAAGAAAAGGCCAGGGAAGAGCGGGGGGAAAAATCCACTCCATTTTTTTTTTCATTGCAGTCAGTTTCTAATGTCTTTTGAGCTGCCTACTTGTACCAATGAAAATCATACTTCATAGGAACCTTTCTGTGTTCAGACAGTTTAATTATTCAAAATGCATGAAGACTTTTTAAAATATCTGGACAGCGTTCTAGTAGTAAACACATTAGTTCAGTTTTGAAAATGCACTCAAGTAATTCACAAGTATTAATGAATTATCCTCCAGCCTTCCACCTGCCTGAGGGATATATGACTAGAGATCAAAGGCATGGAGGAGTGAAATGACTTGTCACAGTCACAGGGAGCCTGACAGTGTGATTCCCAGGACCTGTGTTTTAATGACAAAAAGCAATGTGTCACAGTGAATAGCTGCTAAACTTCTGTGTGGAAGCTGAAAATCTCTTACAGAAGCATAGACAAATCATATGACCTTGAACAAGCTCTGTTATCTACAAATTATTTTTACCTTTGTTTCTTAGCCCTAGCTCCTTTGTCTCTCTGCTAAGACTGTAAATTCTAATTGGGAAAGGCCTTTGTCTTTGTACAGTACATGGCATAAGGGATCTTGGTGTTTTTTTTAGCTGTTGCCTCTAAGACCTACCAAAATACAACACATTAAAAAATAAATGTAGAAAGAGATTTTCTGTGTTATATTCTTTCAGGCTTTACTTTCTTTGATGTATTTCTTTGCATTGCTACTTTAGCACTGTGGCTGTCCATAGTGCTCTAGATTGCCATAAATCTTTATATTCTACATACCTGCATACACAATTACTTTCTCTTGTCTAGTTGCTGCTGTTACATAAATTAAATGCTCAAACAGCAGTCTCTTTCACCCTCTCTCATTTACCTTCCTCTTATTTTGAATCACAGAAGAACCAGGTAGATTTAGTTTTGCTACTCCTGCTCCTGTTTTTCTTTTTTTTAATACACTGCATATAAATACACTGACAAATTTAAATTAGCTGCAACAGTAACTTACTGTTGAACCAGAAACTGACTCCATCTTACTGTATCCTGTAAAAAAAAAAGCATGTGATAGTATCACAAACACATCCTTTCTCTAAAAGCTCTGTAGTTTTCAGCAGCCTGGTTGCCTGTGTAATGCTTACTGACACTCAGAATTTTGTCTTCTAATTGTAGCAGGGGAAAATACCACCTCTGTCAGAGTCAGTGGTGGGTCAGTGGAGAACAAAGGCAGCAATCAATCCAAGGCCTAATTAAAGGCCGTGGTGCCAGGAAATGATAGGGAATTCAACAGCCTGACACTCAAACTTCCCTAATTGGACTGGTGTTCTTTATAACTGCCCTGTGCCCCACTCCATATTGCCCCAGCTATGATAGCAGTATCTCACTCTGTGTTTAGTGTTTTGCTTTGCTCTGGCGTTCAAGGCGGAGATGGATAGAGGATCAATTAGCAGGGATTGTTGTAGGTTTATACTCTTTCACTTCACTGTTTTTGGTAAAAGCTTGGTTTCTCAATGATGGTTATAGGCCAGTCAATACTCTATCACAATTGATAAAACGAGATGGTGTAGCTAAGAGAGGAACACAGTGAGGCTGCTGCTGTTCTCATATTCTTTAAATGAGAGAGCAAATAAGGGAAATGGTGCTTTTGGATGGAGAAGGTGACTTTGGTTCATTAGCTATTTCATTTGAAATGTCATGTTTTCTACTTCATGAGATTAAAAGAAACTCCCTCTGAAGAACTTCAGGTCAAAAGTTGAGCACAAAAGCCAATATTTGTGACCAAGAAACAAAAATGTTTTCTGCATCCTGTAAGTATATGATAAAGTGCAGCAGTTGCTGCAGGAATCTGAGGAAAAAAATCTTAAAAATAATTTCTGAGTTCTCCATAAGTGTAAATACAATAAATACATGTTCACATAAGCTGTGCAATATGTTCTAGTTAAATAATGTTTAACTAAAATTCTGTCAATCCTGCAGAACATCTTAAGTATAAAAAAGAAGTCTCAATGGAATCTTCAGTAGCTTTGCAGAGAAATATGTTTTGAGCATCAGACTAGTTTGTACTGCAGGAATTCTGTCTCCCACACTTCATATTTTCCTGTCTATTGGAGGTTTCTGTACAATAGTGAGAAATAGTTAATTCTTTCTTTCATGCTTAGGAAAAAACTGCTGCTTGGGAATGAAGCAGAATTAATGTCTGGAAAAAATGTGAAGATCTAGCTTTTTTTTTTTTTCCCCTGGACATGAATATCTACAAATGGGGACAGGGAGAAGATTGTAGGTAATAAATTGCAGCATGACAAACAGTTGATATATAGTTGATACCACCATGCAGGATTTGATTCTGAGTTTTTGCAATTGTATCACTCTTGTGATTCCTTCGTCAGCGATATAATAAGATGTCATAGCATGAGGTAGTCAACTCTAAGTAATTTCATGGGCTTCAACAGAATGTTGCCCATGTAACATATACTAAAGTATTTTTGAAGGGCTGGGCTGCAGGCTAGGCTGTGGTGTTAGTGTGTTCGTGGTAGCAGGGTGGCGGGACAGAAGCCTTCCCAGTGCCAGCTCCCTGTCAGTATCGGTGAAACATGTGCCCATTCGGTTTGCTTCGTAATGTAAATGCCATGTGTAGTGGAGACAGAGATGTTTCCATGTAAAGATGACTTAAAGTATTTTTGTTTTCTTTTCAAAGAAATTGCGGGAGTTATAACCACATCTGTCTAGTTACTCGCTGGCATAGTTAAGTGAGTCACCCCTATGACTCTTATTCCCAGGTATTTTTCAACTGAGAGTTGGATGTCACTAGGTAAAGGTATTCACTGTGAAGTGGAAAGACCATCATAAAACAGTATTTAAAATATAGAGAAATGCAAGCTACACTATTTGTGTTAATAATGATTTTTTTTCATCCCAGAGCCATGTAAATGTTTCAAGAAGAATTTAATTTTGTACATTGGTGAAACAGATCTGAGGGAACTAGATGGTCTTTGACACAAATGAAGCCAGATCTCTAGTCTTTTTGCCATGTCTGCCACACCTGACTGCAGAATAAGCTCTAGATGAAATTGTACTGAAGGAAGAACTGAGCAACCCTCTTCTCCATTGTTGACCCTTCTAAACAGTTTTAAATTATGCAAATCTTAATGCAACTGAGCAATTTTTTTTTTCTAAATCAACAAATTTGAGCAGAGTTGTTCTCTGGTACCTAATGACAGTAATAAAATGTAATCCAAGTTTGGACTTCAAACCATTTGAAGAATAACCAATAAACACAGCTAATGAGTAGGCTTCCTGTGTATATATTAGAAACAGTGTTTCTTTGTATGTTACTTTAAAAACTTGGAAATGTCTCCTTTGCCTGTTATAAGAGGTGTGGAAAACTCTTCACAGACTTGCCTGTCTCCTAAGCTGCCCCGACTCCTGCAAATTATGTACCTTGCAGGAAAGTATTATTAATTCCAGTGTATTGGCCTGTGGCACAGTCCAAATCTGTTTATAATCTTTCAGCACTCTGATATTGCCTACACTTCTAACAAGAAGGATCAGAGGCATGCAGAGGGGGAGAGATGGACCCACATTTCAGTGTGATAAGTACTTAAAAAAAAAAAAAAACCAGCAACTGCTCTCTGTTAAATATCTGCTGTTTAACTCTGTCTAGTGGCATAGCAGTTTTATAATTTTTCACAAATAAAAAACCAATTGAATAAACATATCTATGCAGCCAGTTCCCAAGAGATGGAGTGCAGCCTTTTTTTGATCTGCATGGTATTCTCATGGACTAAGTTCTTGTTCAGGTCACGAACCTCCTCTCAAAAAAAAAAAAAAAAAAAAAAAAGAAAAAAAATCAGGGGGAGAGGAAGGCAACACTAAACCATAATGAAATAATAATATTGTATCCCAGGCTGTCAAAGACTAGTACCATTATTTATCTTCTTAGATTGATGAGTTTATTATTATGGTTTTTTGGTGCTCTAATAGGTTGTCATGTACTGGGACTTAATAGCTGCATATTATATGTGAGTGTTTCTATATTTTGTGTATTATATATGATATTTAACTATAGATTTAGCTGAGTAGCAAATTTCCTTGAGAAGAAACACCAGCCAAAATCAGGACTCTTTCTAGTTGGCAGGTCAATAATACAGCTCTGCTTCTATCTGGCAAGATAAGTTTCCCCTGCCTCATTCTGGTTTTCTGTTGTGCAGTGTGTAGTAGATGGATTTGAATCAAAGTTTGACTGATGTACAGTATAGAATATCTGTTTAAATTCTCCAAAACTTGGTGCAGAGAATAATGCTGACTACAGTAAAACAGGATGAGTAGTTTTTTGGATAGACTTTAGAGGATTTGTCAACCTCAAATGGAGAATTTCCTCTGGCTTTTGAGCTGATAGAGCACTTCAGTCACAACTGAGTTTCTCCAATACAGTAGTTCAAAGGCATCCATACTACAATTAATCCGTGTTATTACTTGCAAACTTTACATGTGAATTAAATCAGAAAGCCTTCTGATGGAGTCATGGTTTTTCATCATCGATTTGCATCTGAGTCATGCACAATATTTGATACCTGCTATTGTTCTGCGGAATTAGGAAGACTTACTTTTGCAAGGAGTCCATACTGCTTTTTGTGGTTGCAAAGTCACCAGTTGCACTTCAAAATGCACTTTGACTATTCACATAAAAGGTTTGGGTTGTAGTTGAGTTTTTTGTGGGCTAGTGGCTATTCATCCCCATTTTGACTCTGAGTGGAAGTGGGCAAGTGAAAAGTTTTCAGTACAGAAATTGTCAGCTGAAGTGCAGCACAGGACCAAGGCCTTTACATGCTAGCACTTGACCTCGTACTGGACTTAAATGCTTGGAATGACATTCACAGAGGGCTATTAACTTATGCCTACCTTCTTTTGAAATCTTCTACTTGAATTGGCATCACTGACAAAATTGGTATCTTCTTTCTTGTGTGTTCAGATTTCCACTGCAATGCCTCCTAACCAATAGCTATTACTGAGCTTTTAAGCTCATCTCATTACAATAATGTTTCTCCTTTCAGTTGTGTTTGCCATTAAAAATGAGTATTTGCTGACACCTACACAACATTCAAAGCTGAGGTTCACTGGTGTGAGCTATGAACACTTGCTGTCTATCAGACACAGCAGGGCATTAATTAAAGGGAAATGACAGACTCCTTAACAATGTTGTTATACTTTGAAGGCCAAGCTTAATGTTATCTGGTGTCTTACATGAGATCATTGTGTTGGTAATAGGGCAGGTTAGGAGAATAAAAAATACAGCTCATTGAAATTGTTTATGGAAGTTTGTACACAATATCATGTTCTTTCTTGCTTCATTAGCACTGGTTGAGTTGTCTCCTGCTTTGTTTTACCTTTTCATGCCTCTGGGGCAGACTCTATTATGTTGGCTGTTGTATTTCATTATTTGCTTCTCACGTTAAATACTATCTGTGGAAAACAACGTCCTATTATGGTGTACGCTGTGTACACAAAAGAAAAAACTGCTCTCTGCTCTTAAATGATAGCAACAACACTTAAACTAACCAGAATGTCTGAGGGTGTTGCTCTGAGTATTTATTCTCTTGCTTGTGACATGGGAGTACTGATTAGTGATGTTACTCTTATAGTTACTCACCCAGATAGTTTTCTGGATTATGATACTAACACTTCTAAATGCTCTGTAGCCCCAGAAATAGGGTTGCCAAGCCTAGAATATGGTATCTCCTTATGTTTCCAGAGTGTGCAAGAGGACCTGTAGAAGGATTTTAAGACTGAGGCAATGAGATGGAAATGAAAGTTTCACAGACTTGCCATGTAACTTTCTGCACATTCCACTGCCTGACTTTCACTGCCTGAAATACCACAAGCAAAGGACCTGTTACATAAGGGCCACAGGAAACTTAAACTGTTTTATGTTTTCTGCAGAAATCTTCAGGTGAAATTTGTTGCAAAACTTTTATGTTCTGTGGTTAAACTGTATTATCACTCTAACTTATCACCACAATTGTAATAGCATAAATGGATTTGATGATTAAGTTACCATGAATAATTTGACATGGTAATAAAAAAATTAATTCTAAGCTGTGAACTGTAAACACAGATGTTTATTCTGGTTTTATTGTAGAAACAAATGAGGGATAAAATGCTGTTATATTGATATAAACTTCCCCCAAGTCTCTGAACTTTCAACTGGTAAGGCACTGGAGAGAAAGAAAACGTTTCTTCAAACATATTTACTCCTTTTTCTTTTCCTCTAGGCAGCTGTTTTCATTACCATAGGGAGGTTCTACTCTGCAAGGGTTATTTACTACCTGGTTCATTACAGTGCTGTAACTTTTAGGATGTTTCTACCTAGAGGCAAGAGGAGGTAACTTTGCTAAATGGCCTATAATTCTAGTTCTTGCATCTTTCACCCTACCCTGTATTTAATGCTCTCCTCTGTAGACACAGGTGGGGAGAAGCTTTTGGCCTGAGAAACCAAAAGTCATGAAATGCTCTCACAGGTTGTTACTTTGCTTTCACATTAGCTAACACTGTCAACACAATCAAACCCTTGTGTTTGTGTGGTGGCAGCATTTTTCTGACAGTTGTTTTTCAGTAGTCGGTGTGTGTGGCTATAGCTCTGATCCTACAAGTAATTGAACTGGCAGAGTAATTCTGTGCCCATGTGTCTGGAAAGGTTGGTACTGGTTCCTGGCTGTAGGCAAGTGGTTTTTGTGGTGTAAGTGCAATGGCCAACTTGACATGCCAGTAAGCACTTTTATCTTGCCTTCCTCCTTCCCTCCTCTGGTGCCCAGAACTTATACAGTATGGTATGCTTCTCCTGTAGCATTCACAGTTTTTACTAGTTTTGCTGGCTGTGGGCTAACTGTAATGTATGGGCTTCCCCATTAAGCACTGGGAGGCTGATCTATGTCCACATATGTGTCAATTTGATACCCTGTGTTCTGGCATATCTCTTGTCATTTGGTATGTCAATAACACATATGATGATGTATGTGTTACTCCTATGATGCTGATGCACAGCCCCCTCTCCTGCTTTTTGCTTTTGTGTGGACCAGTGCATGGCACTTCAGCTGAATTCTGTAGTCTATGGTCATAGTCTTTTAAAATCCATGGTAGGATGACTGTGTGTGGAAATCCTTGAGTTGTGAATCAGAATGCTTTGTCTAGACTCAGGCAGGGCTTGGTTCTTATTTCTCTGTGGTCACTTGGGCTAGAGCAAGATGAATGCAAAAGGGTGGAAATGGTTATTCATGTTTTGTTTAACACAGCTTGGTCCTAGTGAAAATGTGTAATGTGCAAGGCAGCAGGGAGCACAGGGTGCTCTCAAGTCCGTTCTGTCATCAGTGGCATCATGTAATCACATTAGATTTTAATATTCAGACTTGCTGGATTTACTGTTATTTTCTTTCAAATGCCTATGAAATCGAGCCTTTTTTTTTTTAGCCTGAAATCAGTGCTGTTCTGAGCTTAAAACCTAGTCTGCTGTTCGAGTAGGATCTGAAGAAATTCTTAAGGCTTCAAATAAATTTTACTTGAAGGAGGATATCAGTATTTAGTCCGGTGGATATAGCTGTAAAAGAAATACTTTGAAGGAAAGGACACGGATGGGTTGCCTTTGCCCATGCTGTTTGAAAGGCTATTTCGCATGCAAAGAGCATTAAGTGCTTTACTGACGTTATTGTGTGGGTAGTAGTAGAGGGGAATTACAAAATGGGTGGAAGTGAGTTTTGACTTGACTTGCTGGGAATCACTAATCGGGAGGGACTAAATATTAACACCTTTCAGGACACTAAGCACCTATAAACTCTGTAGTAAATTCCTGTAAGGGTACTTGGCATGGAGAAAGCAGAAGCAATTTGTTAGAAGGGTAGGCATGTATTTGAAAAGGGTTGGTTGATTTGAGAGGTAATTCCTAATTGGGCGCAATGATGAGCTAAATTTCTGATTCAAATGCAGCTGTGTGTCAGTAATAATACTGAACAAATGCTGTTTTCTGAATGTTTGAAAGGAGTAGGTTATCAAATTGCGTATGTATCACACTTCCAATCTAGCAAGCCCCTCAGTGGTGGGCTGATCCTAGCTTGAGGTAAGCCCCTAATGACAGATTTGCTCCTGCCTCCAGCAGGATGGTGATGAGGGCAAAAGCAAGGGGAAAACCCTTGTGGGTTGAGATAGAGTTTAAGAAGAAAAAAAAGGATCCCCCTGCCCCTCACCTTCACCCTGAAAAACAAGCGATGTAAAAACAGTCACTTGCCACCACCAGACCACTGCTCAGCTACTTTAGGAAACCTTCTTCCCCTGGTTTTGCTGCTGAGCATGATGTTATCTGTTCTGGAACATCCTTTTGGTTAGTTGGGGTCAGCTGTCCCATGGCCGTGTCCCTTCCCAACCTCTTGTCCACGCTCAGCCTGCACACTGGGATTGCAGAGTGAGAAACAGAGAATGCCTTGGGACTGCACAGCAATAGTGGAAGTGTTGGGGTGTTATCAACACTGTTGTGATCAGCCATCTAAAATACATATAGACTGCTGTGAAGAAAATTATCTCCACCCCAGCTAAATCCAGTACACCCTCCCAGTTGACAGGTTGAAGACTGGATTTCAGAACACAGTAACATGATGGTTTAGCCAAAGCCTATGTTGAGAAGGACTTCAACAGTCAAGATTGCTAGCGTGTCCACAGCAATGTGATGTTAAAACCTCAATTCTCCCTTTTTTTGAATGACTGTTTTTGTTTGGTTTTATTTAAGTTACTGAAAACAAAGAGGAAATTACATGAAATGCCTAAACAGATGTAGGAGATGGAGAGGAAAGGATGCAAGGCTCTATATGTTGTAGGAATAATTTGTTGGACTTTTTGTTGTTGTAGTGTGTTTGGTTTCTTTTTTCTTGGTAAAGTTTTTTTATTTGAGGCTGCTTGTAGGTACAAATTATGGATACCAAATTTGTACAGAAAGTAAAGGTAGAAAGCATATCTCCTATCACTGTTATCTCCCCTTTCAAATACTAGTTTGTGACTTACCCTTTACTTTTTCCTTCAAGTCTTGTAATTCAAGTAGCTCCCATCACATTTCTAACCCTGCTGTTGAATGACAACTGAAGAACTTGGTACAGATGGATATCTTGATCTGTTCACCTGCTCAGGTAGCACTGCTTGTTGAAAAAATAAGGCATGTGAACATCTGTATTTGGAGGCACAGTTTTATTTTTATTGCCAAAGCTATGCGAACAAGTAGAAGTAAGAAAACAAGGCCAAATTCCATACTCAGTTAACTTACTTACCCCAAGCTGCTGAAAGCATCTATTTTGGGTGAAGTTCTAGATCCACTCTCACTCCAGTCCTAAGTCTGAAAAATATCTGAATAACAAAATTATAATTGTCATTCTTCCTCATGACAGAGAGCTAGCTGCAATTACACAGAAAATACTGAGTGTGCCTGTGGGCTTTTTTTGGCATGCAAAATAAACCTAAACTGTGGCCTGCCTTTAAAAACATCAAGTGCTGTTACTGGAGAGCCTATATTCTTCAGAATGAGCAAGAGGGCGTAGGAAAGGAAGAAAAGGGTCAAATTGCCTACAGCAAGTCTTGTCTTTAGGTAGTGATGGACTGGCAGGTTGTCAAAACACAGACGGATACTTCTGTAATGTATGAACAACATGGCACCAGAATGAATGAGCAGTGTTCTGCTTTTCCAGCCTCCTTCCACCCCTGTCGAGTTATTAGCTGCATTGCATAATTTGTGTATGTGAAACATTTTATAAAGTCAGTATGGTGCTTGTCAAACTACCTGTCATTATCCCCCTTGTAAGGCAGTTCCTCTGTCTGCTCCTGCTTTGGTCTGTTCCCTTCCCTTAGGGAGGTACAGCACAGCTGACTTGGATTTCAGTTTCAGTGGCTGCCTAAAATTGTCCCTTCTGAAAGGCATTGTTTGACTTTTAGTGGGGGTGTTGTTTGTAGACAAATCTATTGGTAAACTAAGACTTAGGCACCTTCAGACCAGTGAGAGAAAGTTGGTCACATTTTCTTTACTTGAATGACTCTATTAACTTCATTGAGTTGAGTGCTGACAGGAGAGATGAATCCCTCCCTCGATTTTGTACATCCCTTTTAATTTTGTTGTTTATTTTTCTATCTTTGATTTTTCAGTTATCTTACAAAAGTGCTGTACGTTTTTGCTTAAAATATGTATATTTTATGCTTTGGGTAGTCTTACTAAGAAATCCTATTTTTTTTTTTTTTAAGTATTTAAACTCATGCTTACAAAGACTTGTAAGAAAAAAGCAGTTCATCACTGTTACAATTTATAAGACCAGATTTTTATCTCAGGAAATTAATAAGTGACAGTTGAGGAAAACTCCCCACATCCTTTCATGTGTCAGAATGTATAGATGGGGAGTAAATGGGTGGCAAAGGCTGGAAAGTTTCACTGCTGAAGAGAAAGTTAGATGCAGAAGATAAGTTTTCAGGTAATGTTTGCTGAGTGTTTTAGGATTTCACTTACAGTTGTATTGTAAAAAATAAAAGATACAGCAATACACACAAACAGAGTGTAGGAAAAACTCAAGTCCCAAACAAATGTTCACCAAATTTTCCTAATTACCTCCATCTTTCTACTCTGACAGGTTTTAGGGAGTTAAAAATGTCACAAGCACCGGAGAATAGCCCCTGTCAGTAATGTGGGCAAGCCACCACGTGTGCCACGTATATGCAGGAAATGGTGGAGTACCCAGCTGTTCTCAGTTGAGTTTGTGCTTATTTCTGTTGTGGCTACTTCTGCCTAAGTAGACATAGCTCCCTGCAAAAAAAAAAGGTTGCAGGTGTGCTTCAGCTGAGGAGATTCTGACATTGCAGTGTGTTAAAAATCACAGAAATAGTTGGGCTGTCACCAACCCTATGCCTGTAAGACAATGTGTGCCAGCAACAGGCAAGGGGGAGGTAGGATGTGAAGGTGTGTGAGGTCAGAGGGAGGGATAGGCTATGGGAATCTTCAGGGAGGATGAAGGAACTGATGGACTTGTGATATAGGTTGTCTGGAAATGTGAACCATAGAGCCAGGTTATGTGTGGGGAAAAAAACATTGGATTTGGATGCAGGTTATGGGAGAGGAGACAGGACATCCAGGTGCTATAGGATGTTTTCGGCTGTAGGTTCTATATGGTGGTCTCTGCCCAGATTGCTGTGTCCCAGACTGATCTCTGGCTCTGTTTGCTGTAGGTAAAAATAGAGAAGCACTGTTTGTTGCACGACCTCCATGGTAATCAAGGAAAAATGGTATTTGATCTTGTGGGGTCACTAGGTGTGCTGGGTTGTAGGAGGGCTTGTTGCTTGTGTCCCTCTAAACACGCCATTACAGGGACTGTGCAGCTGGGACTACCCGTGCTGCTGCAGAACCAGTGTTTTACTTGCCTACTGTAGAGCAGGTTGTCAAGTTAGTTCACAAATGGGCGTGAAGTGCTATGTATTATGAACCGAACCAGAAAATTAATCTTGAGAGTAAAACCTAGTTGCAATAAACATCTTAAGTGAAAACAAAGCCTGGAACATGCTTTTCTAGACCAGCTAAAATCAGTTTATGAAAGTAACCCATTACTCTGTTTGTAAGTGCTGCCCTTGGTCTTTCAAGAACATTTACTGGTCTTCTCTAGCAGCAAGGTAATCTCTGAACTAGTGTGTGACATTTCTGTGTTGGTGTGGTACAGCTTCAGATCTCTCCTATAGAGAGAATGGTTTTCTTGGCAATCTGTGATAGGATTCTGTGTTGAAGCATGCAGGGAGAGACTATTTTTGGCCAGTGATAAAATGACAATGATTACACATAATTGCTGAAAACAGTTTTGAATTTTATTAATGAGATACTCCAAACAACATCTTGTAGACTATTGTCTCAGTTAACAGCCAGTTCCTAAGAGTTAAGTGTTGTGTAATTTATATTTATTTCCCCTATTGATATTGAAATGACACTTACTGTCCATAATTACCCATCCTCCAGATACAAGTTGTTGCTTTTCAGTTGCTATTTCCCTTAAAAGAAGTGGAAATAAACACACAATTTAGAGTCGTATTGATTAGTTTCATCCAGGGTATAAGTAGCGTTTCTACGGTACATCTGTTCCTCTACATTTTGAGAAGGCTAGCTGCAGGCACCAAGAATAATTCTAATAAAAATTTAAGTGCTAAGGCTGATCGCAGGGAAGTGGTTTTTTAAAATGGCATGAAATAGTGGTGGGAATCTTTCTGGTCCTAGTTCTGCAAGGATTTCTATTTTGTGCTATCATTAAGACTATTTAAAGAAAAATAAATAAAGCATGAGCAGCAAAGAAAATGAAGGGAACAATGTTAGCAGAGAGAAAAATTTTAAGTTGTCATGTCAATTTATGGTGTGGTTTGGCTCTCTCCTGGGAGGGATAAGCAAGTAGGAATGACAGGTACAGTGAGGTGATTGTTGGAATCTGATAATTTGTATAAATCTGATAATTTGTATATGAAGTAAAGTGAAGAACGTGTAACTCCCAAAAATTGGTTCAGGAATAAAAGATTTTGTTGTATGTCCTCCATATAAGGAACAATTTCTTCCCAAACTTTGATCTTACTCTTAACTTTTAGGGTGAGCAGAGGGATAACTGCTGCTGATTCTTCACATGTGCTGAGATTTTGGATAGTGGGGCTCATTGGCTCTCCCCACCCCTCTTTTTCTTCCCTTCTATCTTCCTTGCAGTGAAGTTATGGATGTACTGTCCTCAACGTAGCTTAGTCTTAATTAGTATGAGAAAGTTCCTTGGTGATACTGAAATCAGCTCAACTGAGTGTATACTCCTATGAACTAGTCCTGCTTTGGGAAGAAAGTTGGATCTGAGGCTTCTTGAGATCCCTTTCAGTCTGAGGGGTTCTGTGATCCTATTCTGTGATTTATGCATGTTTTACCCTCCTGTTCTAGCCATACTGATTCCAATGTAAGGAACAGGATTTACTGCCAGGTTATATGTAATGCTTACCTTGTTTAGTAGCAAGTTTATTTTAGGTTGAAGTTGTAGTAGTCATCTGGGATCAAAACATTAGGAAAAGCAGTTCTCCTCCAACAGAACAATAGAGAAGGCTTTTATGTGCATCATTTCTTCCCATAAATATTTTCAAATATTACAGGTTTGAGGAAATATAGTCTATTGCAGGAAAACTGAAGGAAGGTGAACTATTCCACTCCTTTTTGGTTTGTTCATCAATGCTCTTTGTTTCAGGATAGAGAGGACACGGAGGTAAACTTAGTACTTTGGGTTAACTCTCTTCCCACTTGTGACAGGTTTAATAGAAATGCATATGATTGATTTCTAGTTTGGTTTGGTCTCCCTTCCATCAATTGCTGATGTACCTGGGGAGGTATTACTACTAGTTTCCTGCAGGTGGTGTTAAGTGTTGTAGAATGTTTTATCTGACTGCAGGGTATGAGGAAGAGGAATTTCAATTAAGCAAATGAATTTTTCTTTTATGAAATCCTAATGCTAACAGATACCTATCCAGTGCTAGAGGAACTCCATCCACTGACTTGATATTACCCTCTACAGGGAAAGAGCATGCAGGAAACTTCAGATGGATCTGTCTCAATTGCTGAGCCTTCTTCAGATTTTTGTGTATCTTGGTAACTAAAGTTGTGTATACTTCTACAAAAAACATACAAGTCTAAATGCTACCAGAGGGAATAGTGTATGGAATAATCCAATTACTTGCTTAATCAAATTCAAAGATATTTTTTCAGAGGGTATGCTGTAATCTTCTTGTTCCCTGCCCTCTTTGGGAATCGATGTCTTAGTTGCTATGGAATTCACAAGATGGATAATAAAGACTGAGGAAAAAGAACTGAAGACAGTCTTTCTCACTTTCTTCAATGATGTACAAATGGGATGTGTCACTGTGCACTTCTGGTGAACAGCACAGTCTGGTAGACAGTTGAATTTCTTGCTTATATGATGAATTACAGGAATATTTCCACAGATGCTACCTGATACAATTAAGAATGGAAGGTACATGTCTCTCTCCCCTTTCTTTTCACTCTTCATTTGCTGCTGCTAGCTTTGCTTTTGTGCTGACTTGGTCAGGAGGAGCAGAAATATGGGATTCAGGAATGTGTTACTCAAAATAAAAGCATTCAGTGTAATCGTTACATCTTTGAAGCTGATGATAAAAGATTGGTTTTGACTTTTTTTGCTTGTGAATGTATGAATAAATTTGTTGATGAATTTCTCATTAGTGAAGTCTCCCAGCAGTGAGTCTAACAACTCTTACCTTCTCCTTGAAACAGGACCTCAAGAGTACACCTTGAACGAAAAAAAAATGTTGTTCTTGTAGGGGGCTGAACTGGTGGAAAGAATGGAGCGAAGCACAAAAAGCTTGTAAGAGATCAGTTAATCAAACTTTGAATTTATTAATTTAATCATAGTTTCCTTCAGGTTTTTCAGAAAGCCGCAGTAACCGTTAAAATGAAGGATTTCTTTCAACTTTGCAGGTAGCAACACTGGAAATACTTCAGTTGGTTTGGTCAGTTTTGAAGAAACAATGCTATTAAACAGGCTTGTAATCAAACAGGCCTGCAAAGAGTAATCATTGGGTAAGAAATTATAGCCTCTTTCAGGCACAGGGAATATCTAATTAATCCCTGAAGCTATGGGTGGGCTAGAACACACCTGCTGTGATGTCTGGAAGATGACACCTTAGGTGTAAATGGGCAGGAGAGAAGGGATATTAATCCTTTATTATAAAAAAAAAATTAAAACAAAATAAAAAAAAAATCAGAGAAAAAAGACCCCAAACAAAATACAAACCATAGTATTTATTTTTCTCCAAGTTCACTGTAGAATTTTCATTCATGTTTCTTCTGTAAGGGTCTGTCTGTACCAGTTTTTGAGTAGCGAATCAGTCCCAAATGCTAACAATCACAGTGTAAATATCTGTCTATCAAGCAGGCCTTGGATTATTTTTATTATAGGCATTAAAGACTGCACATAGCAAGCATGCAGTTATTGTACTTGGAGGGGAAAATGGTAGTCTTATGCGCAAGGCACCTCTCTGATGCACTTACTTTAGTGTGAAGTGTGAGTTGGAGCCTTCCAATTTGGAGTAGTTTTGACTCCTAGAGATATGTATGCTTGCCTTGACACCCCCCCTCCTTTTTCTTTGCCTCCCGCCCAAGTCTCTATTAAAAGCATCCTCAGGAGGTCTGCAGGGCTTGTGTCACATAGGAGCTAACTGATGTGTAAAACATGAGTCTATGCATTTCCACAGAAAATCTTAATTTTTCTGTTTCAAACAATAACTTTTATTCGTCCACTATAATGTCTTCTTGCCAAAGTTGAAAAGTATTGCACTATTAGAAATAGAAACATTTTATTTGCAAGATAATTTCAGCTGTGTTTATGCTTGGATGTGAACGTGAGGTGACTCAAAAATATGGAGGAATTAAGTTCCTTTTGGGAAGGTATGTACTACTCGCTCTGTGGTGCAAACATTACTTTTTTCTGTGTCTCTTTGTGAAGTGTTTAAAACAGTTCCTTGGGTGTTTGAATTTGTAAATTAAGCCAGTCCCAGGGATAGTATGAATTTGAAGTGAAGTAGGAAGGTGAATAAAGGAATTGGGATTCAGGGGAATATATTCTCCTTAATCTTTCTACTGTCTCACACATACACTTCTGACAAACAAGATTTCCCCCCACATAATCCTGATGTACTGTTTTGTTTGGGAGAAAAATTGATGACCTGCTTACAAGTATTAGTGTCCTGATATTTCTTTTAATTTTGAAATAGTTTCATGGTCTCCAAAATTTAAAAGGTTGACACTGAGTAGGAGGTACAACATCTGAAAACAAAAATCCAGCCCTGGATAGAGGCCCCATCAACATCTACCATTTCAAGAGTGGACTGGACCCAAGAACTGAAAAAGTTGCATCATAAGTGCTAAGACACCACCTGTGGCCTGCAGATACTGTATTGGAGCAGTGTAAAAGGGTTTAATTTCCAAAAGCTTTAGTTACATTTTTTCTTTTTACTGTATAGTCAATATTTTTTCCTTATTTTATAAACTATTGAGGGTTCGTCTATAGTTTCATTCAATCTGCAGGTTCAGTGAAGGATGGGGATTACTATCATGGAGTAATGTGTCCCTTTCCTAAAATCTTGAATTGCAGGTCTTAAGGAGACTAAATCTGTAGAGAAATTGATAGTTTGTAGATTGCTTCTTGCTTTACTTATTGACACAGCATTACCTATTTTTCTTATAGCTATGAAGTCCCCAAATCTTCGTTCGCGAAACCCAGCCATGATGATAGCTATGAAGTTATGTGCAGAGTACATTTTCCTCCCTTGTTCCTCTGATTTGCTGCTCCAAGGAAGATATGGGACCTTGAAAAAGGGATTTGATTACATGAGTGGAGGAGAATCTGACCTTCAGATGTTTCACCCTCCACAACTGAGGGAGGGGAGATAACAGTTTAAGCATCTACTTGAGGGAAGAGAGATGTGCAAATCTTGCTCAGGGAGGCAAAACTCTTGTACTCAATTACTGTTTTATTTGAACGAAGCTTGATGGTTTTGTCCCTGCTGTTTCATTCAGGAACAGTAACTGATGTGGCAGACAGAGTAATAAGAAAGAAATCCTTACAAAAGCTTTCCAGAAGCTGACATTTAATTCTGGGACTTTTTTATCTGGTAGCAGCTGGTTTGCCAGCTTGCAATCTTGAGATCTGGGTGTCGCAGCAACTTTCTTCTTTCCAAAATCCATCCTTTTATTCTACCTCATCTCCTCTAGCAGGTGATGTGTTTCTTTATGTACGAGGGTGCTTAAGGTTGCTGCTAATGGCTGAAGAGTGAGACATTTCTGGGGTGCTAGCTGTTGTCTAGACATACATGATGCTTGGAATGAAACTTTGTGACCTCAACTTGAAGTGGTCCTTAATCTCTGTGAGGTAATCCTCTTTGTCTCAGGTCACTATGTGAAAATAAGCATATGAAATATGGTTTTGCAGGCATACTCTTATGTGCCCCTCAGAGCTGTTTTGATGCCAGTTTCAACCACTTCATGATAGTTAATGTCTAAGTGTCTCTGGAGACTTGAAACCCTCGTGGTTTCAAAAGTGTAATGGAACTCTTTATGTCTGAGTATTTCTGTTCTGCCTGATAGCAACTTTCTCAACATGTGTTTGGGCCTAGGCTGTTAATCTAGTTGTCAATACAAGGATCAGCTATTATTCAATTTACTCAAACTTATAATCAAGCTTTTATAAAAAACCATGACTCAGAACTTAGGTTATTGTTTCCATTGCCTGGCAGAGTGATTTCCAAACTTGAGCCTATCAAACATCGTGTTTCTCAGACATCAGCTTGAAGAACAGCATCAAACCAGCAGGATAAGAGTGCTAGGAAGTGTTAGACTCTTTCTTCTTGAAATACTGCAAGACTACGGCTCAAACACTTATAACTCTTCTTGAATCTGAGGGCTTTCTTTTTCCATTTACTGGATCAGTCACTTTTAGTTGGAGAAAAAATGAAATGTCTTTATTTGGAAACAGAGAAATTGTGTTGCATGTTAGCCCTGGCCTTTAAGGTGCCTGTAACGCTTCTCTTGGACCAATAAGTTCCACAAAATCTGCAAGTGAGGACAGTCTTTTGTAAAATCACTGTTAAAAATATCGTGAAGTATCAAGACTGTAAGTAAACCTTCTAGTGCCTTGCTTCACACTTTCCTAGCTTGATAGTGAACGACCAAGAATGATTGATCAAAAAATTTTTTTTCAGCCAGCTGTGTGCTTCTGTAGCTGTAATTGGATATAAACCATACTTCCATAGTCCATGAATGAAATATGTGATATAACTCAATTATATTCAGGTAGTTAAGTGGTACATCTACTCCATCTCTGCCATAATTTAAGTCACATATTGACTTGACGGTATTTGCTTTCTATTGACTGTTGTTATTCCCTACATGATTCTAGGTTAAGTTTTCTTCTTTCACTTCAGCATTGTTAAGGGTATCAAAGCTATATGGACCATGCTGTCTCATCTCTTCCTTTCTACAGCAAGTAATTTGGTTTGTCCTTTCAGGATTTTCTCTATTCTGTATGAATTCTTAGAAACTAGTTTGTACTTTAAGTGTTCTTGGTACATCTCATTAAACCATGCCAGCCTAAATATATGCTCTGTACCTATATTAATTTATCTTCCTTTTATTTTTTTGTCCTATTTTACTATCCTAGTTCCTAATTTTTATTAAATATAATTTGAAACCTAAGGTTAAAGTAATTGTCTGTGCTGTGCCATTGGGTATTTCTTCACATTCTCTATCGGTTAACAGAAGACTTTCCTACAGTAATGGATTTGTCTATTCTGCATCCTTTCACTTCTAACTATTAATCAAACATCCTTATTGTAATATTTTTATTTCCCTTGGTAGGTGCGAGTTATCAGCCTGTGCATTAGCCTTTCTGACTTTTGCGTCTCTCTGCTTGTACTCTTTATACTCACCCTTAACAGTGTATCTTTGTTTGTGTTTTTGTACCACTCCTTCTTTGACTACTAAGATCCTAAAAGAGTTCTTGATGAAACCTTATTGAGCTCCTGTTATATATCTTGACTTTCATCCCCAGAAGAACATTTTGCTATTGAGTTTTTTAATGCTACTCTCCTATAGAAAAGAGCAGCTTTTCATTTTTCTCCTCTGAGTTGCTTCCTATGGGATCACAAACTCTCTCACCTCTTCTCCCCCTCCCTATTCATACTCATTGTTGCAGAATCACTTCAATCTAAAATGCCTTTTATGCTTGGTCTGGCAACTAGAGGCATTTGTTGCAAAGGGGGTTACAAATGTGATCACTAATTTTGATATAATTGACAAACTAGGGTGACTAGAGGCTGAAGGAAACTTGAGCCCAGAAGGGTTTATGTTACTCAAAATCAGATTAAGTATCTAGAATGGGACAAATTCTCATGCATCAGGGGACAAACGAACCCCTAAATGAATTTGTATAGAAGAGATAGATGGACCATTACTATGATCAGATACAGCTATTCCTGTACTTTGCTGATAACGTGAGGGGTGACAGATTGGTGTATGGTCTGTCAGAAAGAGGGGAGAAAACAATTTCTTCTTCCACTGTCTGTCAACATGTGTGTATTTTGGGGATAGGGATTAAATAATCATAATACACATCAGCATTGCCACTGGTCGTGATAGGGAATTATTTAGGTATGTGAGCTGTGTATGGGACCAGATACCAGTATCTCTAATGGTGGTGTCCATGGAGAGGAATTTCTTTCAAGGCTAGTGGAATTATTTTAAATCTACCCTTGTAAGAATTCATTTGCTTAGAAACTAAATACATATAGCTGTATCTAGAAAATATGTGTGAGGACAGATAACTGAAGATGCAGTAATTTTCAGTTGTTTCAGTTGCAGTTGTTCTGTGTTTGCCAGCAGGATTGGCATCATGCTTATTGTCTGTTCTATGATATTTGTGTCACAGGTACCTGTAGGCACATGGCTACTTCAGCACAGAGTTGAGCTTCCTCAGTTGTTCCCATGTCTGTGTTTGACAAGCACATGGCAAATAAGGATGGCAGCTTCAGCTATAATGTTGCTCTGAAGTTCATGATTTTATCAAACCTTTTTCTGCTGAAAAAAAGTACCAACTGTCCTTCAGCTGCTTATTGGTTTGTGGTTTTGATTTTTTTTTTTTAAACTGTTTAAATCATGTTCCCAAATAACTTTTGTGTGTGTGTGTGTGTGAGGGGTGGGGCTTTTTGTCTTTTTTCTTTGCTTTTTTGAAATCTGTCACTTGGTATAAAGAATGTCACAAACTTTGGAAACTAGGAAATCACTTTCCACAGAAACACTTTTTTTGGTTTTGTTTGGGGATTTCTGTTTGATTTCTTTATCAAAGAAAAATGATTTTCCCATGTTAAGCACATTGCTGCGGATGAAGGGGTGTTATGGGTCTTAAGCATGGTCTACTGTGAGGAAGACAGACCACCCATTTTCAAAACATTCCAGAGAACAAAAGATGTTCATACTGACAGATGATGTGTTCTCTCATTGTAACATCAAACTATTAAATAAAACTGTCCCTCAAGGCAAAGCATTTCATTTATTATCCTTTGAATGAGTATCGTGTTTATTAAGATGTCTAAGTGGCTGAATACAGATTGTACTGCAGGCAAGGAAAATTGATTTATCACAGTGCTTTCTTATTGGATGTTTTATATTTAGTGTAAGTGCCTTTAGTTTTAGACTAAGGAGGATATTTTCAAATACCAAGTCCTGCTCCAGAATAAGCAATTTATTGTTTTTAAACTCTTTCACTCTAGAAGTTGTGGTGTTGCCTGATGAGACAATGTGGCAGTGGATGCTTTCAGGAGTGAGCAAGGCACATAAGCAGCATGTGCACACCTGTATTAATTGTAGCTCTTATATTGAGTAAGGAAAAAACTTGGCATTCTTATGCAGACGTTGGATCGTCTTTTGGGGAATGAAAATAGATGTGGTCATGCTGAACTCTGCTTATATAATCTCAGTAGGGGTCATCTAGTCGATGTGGACTGTAATTTCAAGACCTGACGTTAGCTTTCATGTCTGGAACTGTTTACCCGAGTTGTCAGAAGAGATGAAGGGGGGGAAAGGGTAAACTGAAGAAGGCAAAGAAAGAAATTCTGTAAGGCATGGAAGTGTTTGAGAAATTATGTGCTTGCAAATTACTGTGGAGGTGGGAGGCAAAAATGTTCTCAGTGTTTGCATTTACATCTATACATGGGATCTTGATCTGGCAGAAGGGACTAAAGCTCAGGGGCACACAAGAGTTAGTGGTAACAGTTAAGAATCAAAAGAAAGTAAAATCTCAGCACCAGATGGTCTAACCTTGTGCAGTGCTACTCAGTCATCTTGTGGGGACACATGGTGCTGATTAAGCTTAAAACTGCAAATAATGATATAAATTAGCTGGCTAGTTGTAGACTGTTTATGATTCCCAGCTTAGCAAGATTTTGTTACCTCATCTGAAAAACATCAACTCAGACGATCACGTCTAAAGCTTTCAGGAAAGGGTTTAAGGAAAGCCAGTGGTAACATTGCTAACGATTTCTTTTCCCATTCCCAGATGCTTCCAATCTTCCCCGTTTTCTCTTTCCCTTAACAGAAGAGAGTTACTGTCACATATACTGTAGCTCTTGGCATGCTGGAACTGCTCATGGGTTTTCATTCTGTCTGTGGACTTGGTCTCTGTCCTTTGCACTCTTTTTGAGTTTGTTTTGGGCATGGCTTTGTGACTGAACTATGCCACTGAGATTGAGTAGTAAAACCTTCTCTAGCAGGGTGTGAAACTGAGAAACCCACAGTGATACTGAACCTTGTTTCCTCCATCTGTGAAAAGCTGAAGAAAAGGTGGAATGATATATTACTTGTCTTGTTTCTCAAGGATTGCAAGCTGCCCAAGGAAGGGGTGATCTTTAGCTGAGTGTTTGAAGAGTATGTAGCACACCCGCCTCCTACTTTAGCTGATTTCTCTAAACTATGGTACAACTGATGATGATAGTTTGTATCCCTTGGTTCTAGAATAGCAACAGGGATTAGCTATGAAGGGATGAGATTCAGAAATTCCTGTTTTCTGGTGACTAATAGAACCACCTAAAATATTGTTGTAAGATCTTTCTAAAACTTGAACCCAAGTCGACACTATAGCTGTCCTGTGTGCTATATGTTGGAATCCATTAATTCTGACCTGTGTGTGCTGGGTATCTTGCTGTGTAATCCTCCTAGACACCTGAGCAAACAGAGATAAAACCTGAATCATCTGACTGACCAGGAATATGTCCACAGCAGTTGTATGGAAATCAGGAACACACTGGTTAGAGAACGCTAGTAGGCTACAGCTTTGCTTCCCATTCAAGATGTTTCTCTGTAGCACGTGTGTATTTTATCTTTCTCATTTGTACCTTTTAGGAGGGAGGGAGAGGGGGAGAGCAATAATCTGCAGAGCCTTCCAATCCAATTTATTTTTTTTCCTCCCATTTTAAAAGTCTTGTTTCCCCACTAGATGCAGACACAGCCTTGTGGTCTAACTACAAAATAGATTGTAGTCAGTTCTGCCATCTGCTGATGATCTCTTCTGGCTGCTTGCCCAGCATGCTTATGATGTGTGGCTAAATCCAAATCGGTTGAGGACATTAATAGGATTCAGCTTGTGCTATAGGAAAAAAAGAGGCAAAATGCGTCCTGGTGTTTGATAAAACAATTATTTTTTGTGCTACTAGAATTATTCTTCATATTTTAAATCAACATTCGCAGGCAAGAACTATATATGTTTCTGTTACAGCTTTATTAACTATGTTGTATTAATCTCTTAATTACTGCTGATTCCAAAAAGTAGAAACTAGCCAGTATTTTGAATTTGAATGTCCTCGATTGCTGCGGAATATAGGCAGTAAGAGGGGAGAATTTCACTTCTAAGGGATTTAAACTTTGCCTGTGTTGGTATTGGGACATACCACACTTGCTTCTGTTGTAGTTTGGGCACAACTAAAATTTCAGCGATGTATTATTTGTCTACTCATGATTTGTCGAGTGGGCCTTCCAGAAATATGGGATCTCACAGTGTTTGTGTTTCATGGGAAAAATTAAAGAACAGAGTGGAACTGTATCCAGCTGTTGATCTTTATCTGCATTCCTGGTACGTGCCTTGCCCTGGGTCTCCAGTGATTTTTTGAGTGTCTCAGCATCAAAAGCTACCTCTTGGACCACTCTCTTCCTAACCATCGAACCACAAAGGCAACAAAATTGAAAGCAAACCTACCATGAACCTGCAGCACATAACTTACAGAACATGCTGTGAAGTTACAACACTGAAAGAATCTCTGAAGATACGCCTCCTTTATTTATCTTTATATTAGTTTTTCCTATAAATTAAACTATTGCTGTGGCTGCAGCAGTCAGGATGTAAATGCTCTAGACAGGCTGGTCACTGGAGGAGGGGGAAGTGACATCTGATATATTGTGCATCAGGCTGCATTTTAAGTGTTTTGTATCTTCCTCAAGAAGACACAGTTAGTTTTTTAGAGCAGAAATTCTAGCTGGGCCGTGTTTCTGGCATAACGTTGCTTATATGGTACTTCTAATGCTATATTTTAACTCATTTTTAGTGGCTGAATATGTGTAGAACATAGAGTTAGCAAAGGAATGATTTTAAAACACACTTATGCTGGCAAGGATATGAAAACAATTTCAAATAAGCTGGAAGTATGGTGATATCTTAATAAACTGTACCCAAAGAACATGCTTGTTGAGGAATTTATCCATGAGATCTGCTTAGAAGGTGATACCTTTTAGTCGTGAATTCCCATGTCTTGTCTGTCTTGCTGCCATGTTATTCTTTAAAGTGTTGCTGATATCTGCAGGTAACACCTGTCTTGGGACAGTTGTAACTTAGAGATACTTCTCAGTGCTTTTCTTGTCTTTTTTTTTTTACACACTGTTGTTTCCCTGCAGAGGCACCTGGAAACTCAACAACAGACTTGTAAGATTTTCTTTCCTCTGGATTCCTCTACAAGCTGTACAGTGGCTTGGCCTTACTTTCTACTGGGCATGCCTTAGGTAAAGCTACCAAAAATAAGTGTAAAAGCAGAAAGAAGCCTATAGGAAGATCTGAGTGTAAGAATCAGATAATGACAAAATAATTGGATATTTTAACCTCCAATCCTGGAAGTACTTAAGTGTCTGCTTTATTTTATGCACCATGACTAACTGTATGAAAAGCAGTGGGACTGCAGAGACTCTAATGCTGTGCAAGGGACAGATGTTACATAGTTCCAATCTGCAGTATGATTTTGATCTGTTAAATGGTATTTACTCTGCAAAAAGGCTCTCCACCTTCTTGCATCACACTATGCTGATACCTTTGTGTTTTAACTGAAATTCAGAAAGCACCTGGTAGTTGAGGAAGTACAAAGAGGGAGAGCATTTTTCACCCACTTTCCATATATCTTTTGTGCTTATTGCTTTTCAGTTCTAGATACTCCCCTTCTTCCTGCTCCTTGACTGGAGAAGCAGAAAGTTACCCATTTATTAACAACATTTCACATTCTCAGTCAAAAAGACCAGCTCTAAGTTGGGGTGAGGAAGGGAGGGGGAGAGAGTGAGTGGGTATGAACTGAAGAGGTTCTTGGACTCTGCAGTAGTTCAAGTTCTGGCTTGGATTACTGCCAGCCACTGAGGGTACTGCCAGTGCTGTGGGAGGAGGAAAGGGATAGGTATAGGGATTTATTTAGCAGTTAATTCAAGTGGTTTGTAAGCTTCTGAATGGTGAGCAATCAGCCCGGTAGGGGAGCTCTTCCACTGTGTCTTGTGATGTGTGCTTGCTATTAAGTGTTTATAACAGAATGAAAGCATGTTGTGTTAAAACACTGGGTACTTAACAAGCAGCATGCCTCTTGGCTAACCTAACAGACATCCTGTGTTTGGTTGGAGAAGTATAAGAGGTCAGCATGGCCTTTTATAAATAATGTCGTTTAAATTCTTCTTGACCTCCATCCTCTTATGAAATAACTGAAAAGTTGAACTCAAAAATTCAGTAGCTTTTCTTAAAACTTTAAGTGGTTCACTGACAAAGACATTGAGAAAGAGGGCATCAGTGTCTCCTTACCATGCCTGAACCGCCAGCCAGTATGCGTATGTTCTTACTTGAACAAGTGTCTAAATGGAATAGGTGACATAGACAAAGTGATCGAGTGCACCCTCAGCAAATTTGCAGATGACACCAAACTAGTGGTGTGGTTGACATACCTGAAGAATGGGATGCCATCCAGAGGGAGCTGAACAAGCTCAAGAAGTGGAGCCATGGGAATTTCATGTGGTGTAACAAGAGCAAGTGGAAGGTGCTGCACCTGGGTCGCAGCAGCCCCTGGTATCAATACAGACTGAGGGATGAACAGATTGAGAGCTGCCCTGCTGAGAGGGACTTGGGGATGCTGGTGGATGAGAGGATGGACACGAGCCAGCAGTGTGCACTGGCAGCCCAGAAAGCCAATTGTGTCCTGGATTGCATCCAAAGCAGTGTGGGCAACAGGTCAAGGGAGGTGATTCTCCCCCTCTACTCTGCTCTTGTGAGACCCCACGTGGAGTGCTGCCTCCAGCTCTGGGGTCCCCAGCACAGGAAGGACATCAGCCTGTTGGAGCTAGTCCAGAGGAGGGCCAACAAGTTGATTGGAGGAATGAGGCAGCTCTGTGATGAGGAAAGGCTGAGAGAATTGTGATTGTTCAGCCTGGAAAAGAGAAGGCTTAGGAGTCACCTAATTACAACCTTCTAGTACCTGAAGAGAGCCTACAAGAAAGATAGAGAGAGTCTATTTACAAGGGCGTGTAGTGTCAGAATAAGGGGTAATGAATTTAAACTGAAAGAGTGTAGGTTAAATTAGATAGTAGGAAAAAATTCTTCACTCTGAGGGCGGTGAGGCAGTGGAACAGGTTGCCAAGAGAAATAGTGGATGCCCCATCTCTGAAAGCATTCAAGGCCAGGTTGGATGGGACTCCAAGTAATCTAGTCTAGTGGAAGCTGTTCCTGTCCATGGCAGGGGGCTTGGAACTAGATAATCTTTAAGGTCCCTTCCAACCCAAACCATTCTATGATTGTATGATTTTTTAAAGTGGTCTTTAAATAACTGGGATTTCTACCTTTTACTTATTTATTTCTGTTTTCAAGTGCAAACTTTTAAGTTTACCCTATTCTCTTCTGTGTCTGTACTCTTCATTTGTGTCAGGAATATTAAGCTTATGATCTGTCTTATCAAAGCCAAGCTTAGAAATGCATGATCTGGGATGGCAAGAGGATGTATTAACTGAGGGTAATAAATCTTAGCCAAAGGTGCTTTATCTAAAATTTTAGTCATATGGTTGTGTTAAATGAATGTAAATAAAATACTTGTAAAGTAGTCTGACATAAAACATGACAGACGTCTATGGCTGTCAGGATGGGTGGTGGCAAGATGTCTTTGGGATACAGGAGACTTGCAATGTGCTCTGTGAAGTATTTTTGTGTCAGAGTGAGTGCATGAGGTGCTATGTAATTGTATATACCCAAAGGTGGTTGATATATAAGTTTGGAAAGACAGTAACAGGAAGACTTCTCTAACTAAGAACTTAAAAAGTACAGCACTAGATGTGATTAAAGAGGTGAAAAATAGCATTTTTGCTGATTTATTTGTTTTGTCCAGCTACATCTTGTGAACTCCTTCCTGCTACAAGCAAGCTGTACAAAGGAAAAAATAGTGGTCGACCCATCATGAATCTCCTGTGCTCAGATGGGGAGTTTAAAAATATTTTTCTAGGCTTTCCTTCAGTTGGCTGTAGGCACAAAGCAATTCTTTAGCTCTAAGACTGGTTTTTAACGACTGTGGAGAGGAAAGGGGCAGAGTTCCTGGGAAAAAGGAAAGATCTGTTTCTGCAGAGGAGTTGATCCAGTGCAAGCTGGTCTTACAGCTGTGCAGCTGCCAGGACTTGTGTGTGTTGTGAGGGAGGAAAGAGAGGCGGGTGTCTCCTGACTCAAGATGGCAGATTTCCCTTCTGCTGTGGGAACTGGCTGGCAAGTCCTGAAAAAGTGCAAGTTCCTACCCACAGGGGCACGTGCCTCTGTTCTGAGACCAGAATCTCTGTTACCTGGTGCATGTAAGAATTAATTGCATTTGTCCCAAATCTTTGGAAAGCACTACTCCTGCTTCAGTGAATATTGTGTGAAATCTGCTTTGGTTTATATCAGATATATAAGGGAATGGCTTTCTCTTGCAGTCCTTTATTTCCTTCCCCATGCAGCAAATGTTGTTTCTACTAAATGCTAACAACTGCTGATAATAGACAGGTACCAAGCCTTCCACTGGTGCCTGTGCAATGCGAAGGTGTGTTCAAGGTTGCCATACCAAAGCAACAACCATATAGTGAAATACTTACCTCCTTCCAGCTATGTTTTTTTTAAATATCTATTTTTGCCTTCAGAATGTTTCCATCATATTGAATTGAATGTTTTATAGAATTTTAAAAGAGGGAAAAAAAAAGTCTGTTTCAATACAGCTTTCCAAACAGTAGGTACCAAGCCCACTCCACGTTCTTTTATCTGTAATATTCAAATACCTTCTGCAAGTCATTGGTACCACTCATGTCTTTGCACTCTTTAACCTCTGGAGAGGTTATTATTAAAAGTCTTTTCAGTAAACACGGCAGCAGCTGTGAAAGTATGTTTTCCTTACAGGTAAATGAATATTTACCTGCAAGAACGTCAGTCCAGCATTTTGGAGTCAGAAGAGTCCTGGGTGTTAATAGTAAGACTTGTGAAATATGCAGCCAATCTCTGAAATAATTCCAGATCAAGGCTGAACATATTGAATACAACAGTGTTTGTGCTGGAGCTGGATCAAAGCTCTCTTTTCTTCTGTTTTAAATAGCTGAAGAACAAACAGGTTAGTGACTAGAGATTAACATTCATTTTAGTAATTTCAGGTCTGCTTGATTAGGAGTGGGCTTCTTTCCAGGCTTCACCTGTTTCATGTTAGGCTACCAAACTCCATGCTGTGCAGGTTCTGCAACTGAGTTTTCAGAAGCAAGAGACAGTGTTCAGCAAATACAATTCTGTAGATTCACTGTCAGGAAAATATGCTTTAAAACAAACCAATGTACTTAAAAACTTACAGCTGATCTTTTGCTGTACTGAAGAACTAGCTCCTTCTTTTTATTTCTTGGTTCTTTGCTGATTCAAGATATTTTACTACTTAGTGATTTACTTTCTTTAACAACCTTCAGTAGGAAACTTTCCTGACAGTGTTTTTTAGAAATAGAAATAAATGAGAAATTACTTGCAACTCATTTACTACTTGCATGCTGAGGAACTTGAATAGGTGGTAATAAAAACCTTGCATGGTCTGTGTTGATTGGCATGCTATGCTGTGTGGCTTTTCCTGTATTCTTCCTCCCGCTACAGAACAAATGGTAATGGCATACACTGGGGTCCAGAAAACAGAGCAAAATGTTTTCTTGTGTGAGTGAAGGCTTCCACATTGGACACTGCTAGCAGAAGGTATTCCTGTGTTTGTTATCTATCTTATCTGAGGTATTTGTTCAGGGCAGTTGTGCAGTGCAGCCTCCCACTGCTGAGGCTCAGGATGAACCTGTTGGTAGAATGGATTCTGTGAAAGTTTTGTGGTGCCTATAGCTCACCTATCACACACACACAGAACATTCTGGGTTGGTGTGGATAATGCCACACAGAGTCAGGATCAAAAGTGGGACTAGGAGCTGGGGTAGTGCATGAAACCTGCAGTGGTCCTCGAGGTAAAGCTTTGTGCATTGAGTTTTGTTTGCCTGTTAGTAAGGAATGCAAATAGGACATGTGGTAGTTCAAACTGCACACAGTGCCTCCATTGTAAAGTTCCTTCTATATTAAATATTGGATTTATCTGGACTTTTTATTACCTAAATCTTTCTGGCATTGGCTACCCTTTCAGAGTGATTGCTCTCCTAATCAAATCCCAGGACCACTATAGTACCAATTCACATATCTGGTGGGTTTTTTTTTTTCTTTTCTTTTTTTTTGTCCCCTTTTTTTTTTCCCCCTTCAGCTTTTCACTTCTTAGAGAAGAAAAAAACCTGTCAAGCAACAAATTAAAGTAAACCACTGTTGGGTTTGACCCTTGAAGCAAACCTGGCATGCCTTCTACCTTTGAGAAACCTACATGTTCTGCACAAGTCTAGGTTATAGATTTATTTTTTATCAGTAAGATCTAGTGTGGTATTGGAACCTCTTGGTGCTAAATATAGATCTCAATGATCAGTTGGTTATTGATTATATAGGAAAAGATTTACCAATGTTAGGAACATTGGTATTGACTACTGAGCAGAACTATTGTTCTGATGTGATGATTTTATTTAAAAAAAAAAACCCCAAACCAGCACAAACCCAGTCTTTATCCTTAAGTCATCCTCTGTTACTAGATACAGCACTATGGCACATCAGGAGAACTAGTTAGTATTCCAAAGACTTGCCTGTTGGCATTTGAAAAAGTAAACCACTTTGCAACAGTTACTGTATGTCTAGATTTCCTTTTTCTAAAGTTAATGAGATAGTTTGGCTTTCATTATTAGATACAGGAAAAAGTCATAATTGAAGTGATAAAGTGATGGTTTTTAATGGATTTTCTTTTAGTGCTGTGGTTCTATATAGGTTTTTAGAAAAAAGAAGAGGAATAATATAAGTCAACTGTAAGTACCAGGTTGTAATTTGGTGGTAAATGCCAATGATGGATCTTTTTCCTTACACATACTCTATACTTGAAAAAAAATCGTGAAGATAAGTTTAACTTTCTGAAGGGAAGTGTAGGGATCTGAGAGCTGATTTACAGGGCAGCCATAAAATACTTAAGTTTGTTGGGTTTAAGTATACTCACAGTTTTTCAGAGATATGTGTTAGGCGGTGGCAATGCCTTATATGGAAAAGATCTAGCTAATTAACAATGTGACTCATGGCAATCCATAAGATATTCATATTTGTTTAGGAGAGTTGCTGTTTGTAATGTCTCAAAGAAGAGATCGCAAGAAGAAAGTAAAAAAAAAATATGTTGAAGGTCGGGTTTTGTCTGAGTTATACCTGTGAGTTTTAGGTATATGTTTTAACATCAGAGAGCACACTGAAGGCATCATGTTGTTTACAGACAATACAAATACTCAGTTGTATGGAACTATCTGTTTGATTATTAGGTACAGTTTTGTTCTGGTCAGTACCTACTGTTCTCAACATAATGACTGAGATGTGAGAAACAAGATAATAAAAAGTTGATTTAAAGTTAGTTATTTGAAACTACACTCTATTTTCTTCCATAAAGTTCAAGAGTTCAGAGCATTTTTGAGAAAAGTGTGATATAAGCAGGAGATGTTGTAAAGAAATGCATTAAGAAATATTAAACCTTAAAAAAGTTGCTAAACTGGTGGTTTCAGAGTTTCTTTTGCAGTTTTCTGATGGTAGCTGGAAACATTTATCAAGATTTGATTTCTATCATTCCTGCTTTAGTGGCTCAAAGTCCTTGAACTACTTACTGTTGTTTTTTCTTTTCCTGAACAGGACGTCCATAAATGACCATTTATTGCACGTCCCCTGGCTTGTGCTTTTCCAGGTTGCTTTGACTTCTGTTTCCAAGCTCTGAATCCCTGTTTTGTGTGTACCAAGCGAGTTTTATTTTATGCTTTTGTTTGAGTTTCATTCAGTATTCATGTCGGCAGCATGACTGGGCCTCTAAACTGATTTTTGGAAGTAAAGTTCCATTGGAAATACATTGAGCTGATTAGAATGTGTCTGAACTCCCCTGCTTGGGATAGCAAACCTGAGAGAGTCAAAATAATTCTTGGCAGAAGAAACCTGTAGATGTGCTCTGAGTGCATGATAGGAAAATTGCTTAAACCTCAGTAACGCATTCTACTGAGTTGCTATTATAATGGCTTTAGTAGATTTAACCTTGAAATTTTGTGTCTGAGAATGTAAGGCTAATTTGTAGGATTGAGAGAGACTTCAATGACCCCTATCTTAACTCAACTGTCAAAAAGACAAATTAACCCCTTTCCAAAATCTTTCTTATCATTCATCACTTCTGATATAGTTTGAGAACTCAGCTACTCACTTTCAGTTGCCCACAAAAACGCTGCTTGTGTATGATAAGGCTGCATTTGTTAAATCATTTTGGGAAATGAAAGCTTAGAGAGGTAAGCTAATTTTGGTAATCTCTTGGTTAGTTTTCTTCTCTTATTCCCAAAATTACAAGTCACCTACAATACATGGTTTACTTAAAAAGTTACAGTAGTTTTTAGCATGAATGAAATATATGTCAAATTAAGTTAAATTTACTCTTTGGATATTGCAAGCCTATACCTATTCCTTCAGAGCCGAAGTCTAGTAATAGATCTAGGAGTAAAGTTCCATAGCTAGTTGAATGTCCAGCATTGGTCACTGCAGGCTCTCGTAGGTTAGTTATTTGTGTCTGAAGTGGGGAAAAATAATTCCATTGTATGTAACTTTTCCTACTTCCTCTGTTTCTCCTGTATTGGAAAAGAGCTGCATTCAAGAACGGTTCTTATTTTGGGGCTGAGTACTGCTTAGGTTTCTCATGGAGCAGAAGTGGGTGGAGGTGGTTTGTTTTGTTGCTTTGGTATTTTTGTGGTTTTCAATTGTTGACATTTTTTAGTACTGCAAAAATTGACATTGTCAGATTAATTTCTAACAGAGTATTATAGTTTAATTCAGATCTCCCTGTTACTATGCACCGCTTCTTAGTCTTTGTACATTTTAATAGTGTATGTGAAGGTATATTTCTGTTTCCTTGCTTCTCTGGTAAGGAGGCAAGCTGGGAGTTGCTTTGTTCTTTACTGTAGTCTTTGACTGATTCTGAGCTAACAGATAGGGAAGCTGGAAGAAGCAAAGTTGATGTGGAGAGTTTTGTCACATCAAAACCAGTGTAAGAAGAAAACAAAGTCTTGGAAACTTGCATCTGAGTATATTTGCTTCTAAGCTGAGTAGTAAGAGTATGGTTTGATCAAATTACTTGCTATGATCGTGCATTGCTGTCTTGATACATTGGAACAGAAGCTTGGAAAGACAGTTTGGAAGAAAAGTGAGATTTACAAAGCTTAGAAAGGTGTCAGGAAAAATGATTCTAAGAGCAGTTCAAAGAAAAAAGCAAAATGCAAAGAATCAAATATCACTGAATTATAATGCTGTAATTTTTAGCTTTTTCCATGGACTACATTTCAGTCTTCATGTATAAATGTTAGTGCAGCAGCCTTAATATTATTTATGCAGACAGCTTTTCAGTCACCCAAGTTGATTTCATTATCATGGGATAACATTCACGGTTCGTTCCACTCACTCCCAAGTATTCCTTTTTAAAGTTCCACTTAGCCTTACAGGTAAACTTCAGTGTTTCATACCTGTTGCATGCTTTGGGCTGTACTTATTTCTTTGGATCTGCTTGAACAGATAAGTACTTGGCTGCTTAGGAGCTACTGTAGGTAAATCCAGAGTATTTGGTGTTTTGGGCTTCAGACCTCAGCCTTCCTCTGATGTACTTACTGGGATATGGATACGCAGTTTTGAAATCAATAAGCATTCTGTGTGTTGTTTAAAAAAACAAAAAGTGAGAATTCCTGCTCTTAAGTTCGAGAACAGAGCAGCTCAGGATTTTTTCTGAAATATTTTAGGGGGTGTGGTGTGTTCTGAGAGACTATTGGCACAGTAAAGATGCAAACCCACTGTGTTAAAAGACTGACAGGAGAAAATGGACAATCTACAGAACTTGTATGGGACAGAACTTCTTCCCTGTCTCTGTTATTGAAGGTCACAGGTTGTTGTTCAAGCACTTTTGCACAGTGTCCTATCTTGTAACATGAATGAGAGAATAAATAATGTCAAGACTGCTGAACTGGTGACTTATTTCCTTCTCCATAGTTCCAAGTAGTTGTTTTTGGGTTTGTTTTTATTTTTCATTGTTTCCCTTCTTTAATATTTGAATACATGAGCTTGTTCTGTTTACTAACTCTTGAATCTGGAAAATATCTGATGTCATGGAGGCCCCAACTTGTTACTGACAAAAGTTTAGGAATAAAGGAGAAATATTCTGGGCTATTATTGATGGAGACTTATCTCAGGAAATTGTTACTGGAAGAAGTTTTAAAGTAGACAAAATCTTTCCATGGCTTGATGTCATGATGACAAGTACAAAAGTCACCAAGCCTACAAGAATAAAAAGACTGACATAATGAATACCAACGTCCATAATATGACACTTTAATTTTAAAAAATATCATTAAAATGTTGGTGTTTCTCAGTGTGAGGAGGGAGGGGTGGGGGATAGTGTTTAGATTTTCTGGATATTTGGTACATTGTCTCTAAAATAGCTCTTACCACCTTCTGGTAGTGTCATGTTGACCCCACACAGACTCCAACAAATGCGATTCTCCCCTGCAGCCACCCTGCTGCTCTCTCAGAGCTTGCTGAGATTTTGGGAAGGATGAGTAGCCATTGGTGGTTCCTTCTCTGGCAAATGACAGGGCTGAAGTAAATTGTCTTCAGGCAGTCTTCCCTGTCCTTTTTCCCCTGGCGCGCTCTGCTGGGCAGAAAAGAATACTCTCTCCTTCTGCAAAAAGGGAAAAATGCACTTCCCGAAACCTTGACAAACAGTGGAGTTCTACTGGATCAAAGTGTCTCTGTCGACTTAATGTTTTTAATGTACTGTATTTTGGAGTGGTTTTTTGAGGGAAGAGTTAATGTATTTGAATAAATAAAACAGCTTTAAAAATCATAGGACAACTTTGCCAAAGAAGTGTGACAGCAGCTAGAAACACTGATGTGCTTTGCATTACATCAGAGACTGTTCTTGGTCAGTGGCTTGCTCTGGTTCCATAATTAGGAGGCTATTAACTGATTGTATAGTACCTTTTAAGGATTATCTGTCTCTGGTGTAACTTTCATTAAAAAACCCAAACCAAAACAATCCCCAAACAAAAAAACCTCCACACCCACAAGTAATACCTTTTCTGTTTCCCAAAGAAACAATTGTGTTCTATAATTGAACCATTTTAATTTGACTGGTACTGTAAAAAGTATTTTTTCTGCTTTTTTTTCTCTCCACTTCCCTAGCTGATAAGCAATGTAATGAATGTAGCCAAGACAGTTTGACCAGGTTTGCTTGAGCAGTGAGATGATTTGTTAGTAAGTAGGTGGGCTAGAGAGTCAGAAGGCTACTATAGGAATGGGCAAGGACCTGAAGAATACCAAAGCAAATCTGTGCTTATTAACCTCAGGTGAGGGAAAGAGAAATCAGTTTCTGAAGGTTCCGTTTTAGGGTATAGGTTTGGTTTTGCCTCTTACTCACAGGAGATGATGGTTAACCCAGTCTTAAAAGGATAGAAGTCATAAGATCTAGCAGGGAAATGGCGTTTGTATGAGTGTGGACACTCTGTTCTGTTTTGCCTGGGAACTAGTGGAAGTCTCTGCCTGCTCTGCCCTATTGGACCATCTCCCGTATTGCCCCGTGGCTTCTTTAGTGCCTGAATAAACTTGGTGCTTTAGATCGTATCAAGACAATTGGGCATTAGTAGTCTGTTCAGTGATTCCAACCCACAGAGATAATTTAATGGAACAAGAGAAATCAAAATGGCCGTATTTCCCTTGGCATATAAATTCTGAACCTGAATTTCTCATCAACTCATAAGCATTGGTGTGCATACATGTAGGGTACTCTGTGTGTGTCTTTCTGTATATGTGGGTTTACAAAATTATCAAATGGATAAGAACAAGAATAATATATGTATTTGTAGTCCGAGCAGAATTATACACAAATGAAAGATCTGGTTTTTTTTTTTTCCCCATTTGTTTGTCATTAATGGGTGTTTTCAAGAAAATACTGTGTTCTAGTGAAAACCTAAGAGTTGTTTTTTCATATGCATTCATATAATCCACTCAAGCTATTCCCTATTCACCTCATCCAACTGTGTTCCCTCCTTCCATTTAGGAAATTCAGTGTTCTCTGAAGCCCAGATAGGGGATATCAATCATGTTCAATATTAGGTTACTTGCAGAAGAGAGTCATTACCTTTAATGTGTAATAACTGTGCCATGAAGATAATACAATAAAATCTTAGAAATGTAATTTAGAAAGGCTTCCTGCTCAAGCTAAAAAAAAAAAAAATGTTATAATCCCATCCTTAGGGTCACAGAAAATCTTGTTTATTTTATTCCTTCTACTTTGTTTGTGCCTTTTGGGGCTTCTTGCAGAGTAATGCATCATCTACCTAGGATGGTTCTCAGTGTGGGTCTGCTGCATTCAGCTATTTCTATAGAAACACCCAAGGTGTTTTAGTGTAGCTACTGTGCTAAGGGCTGTGCAGCACAGAGAGCAACTGTTGTGTTGGATTGTGATCATAATGATCCTGCTAAAAATCCTCACAATTTCATGGATTACAGGGAATAGGACTACACTGTACTTTTGACATAGGTATGAATGGTGCCCAAACGGAGATACTGGGAACTTGGAAAATAAGCAAGTTTTTTGTGGTCAAATGTGCCCCCCAGGAAATAAATGGCTGCCTTTTTGGAGTGACTTCAGCGGGAGCAAGGGTCAGGATGTGGAGCTGCTGTTACTACTTTTGTACCTTTTACTTTGGCTTTGTTCTCCAGCACTGACACTTTAGTGTGCCTGGCTGTCCCTCTGAAAGGAGCAAAATAGTATCAGCTTTAGAAAATAGAAGAGTAATGAGGAGATAAATAGCAAGAGAACTTCTCTATCTTGGGAAGAGCAATGTAACCTAGTTAAGTTATTAAACAACCAGTCTTTTGTGAGAGATTCCCAGCTCTGACTGGATTTCTTAGGACCCATTTAATGCAGTGGTTCAAAGTTTTTTTATTATTAACTTTTTTTAACCCAGCAGTGGCAATGGCAGATCCAAACTCTGGTTTTGGACTTTGTGTTTTTCCACTTCTAGAGATGATGTGGCTGGTGGATGTCCTTGACTGAGGGGGTCATTACTTTTTTTCCCTCAGCATCTTAAATTAAAATTCTGACTCAACTGCCAGAATTTTTCTCCCTTCATTTACTTTATTGGAAAATATTTACTTTGTCAAATTTTTTTCAAAATGTTCATTTTAGTTTTACTTCACATTTTTTCTCTCTTTTGGGTACCTTCCTACGAGGCTATATGTTGTTCTACTTACTATGATCCAAATATTGGCAACTAACAGTTTCTGCTAATTTGATAAATTCAGTTTTCCATGTTGGAGTTTTCAACAGGGAGAGTGGTTCCATGAACTATTCTCTCTAGAATTAAAGATGATGGTCTACAATTAGCACGTGTCTTTGCTGTCATATATTTTGTTAAACTCTTAATGGGGTTCTTACTATTTTCTGTTGGAATATGCTTCCTCCTGGTGTTGTCTCTAGTTGTACATATCTTGGAGAGCAAAGCAGCCTTATTAGGTAAAGATGACCTTCTCTGGATTTACTCCTTTATTCCCTTTAGGTGCATACCTATAGGTAAGCAAGCAACCATGCGAAGTAATAAAATCAGTCAACTGAGTTCAAGTCCCTTTGGATCTGAAATTATAACTAAGCAGCTGATGGAGTTTACAGTACTGGTTCTCTGTATTACTAGCAGAGGTATTGATCAATGTTTGAGAGGGAAATCTAAACAAGAACCAGAGTATTACTGGAAAAACTTCATTGAGGATTTTACTCCAGAGGAGGACAGCTAAACAAGCTTCTTACCCACTCCTACATGAAAGTTTTGGTCAGGTTGTGGGGTACCAAGGGGCCTCAGTTTGGTACCAATGGGAAGAAGTGGACTATTAGTAAAGCTTCTAACGGTGTTTTGCCACTTTAGCTCACTTAATATTTAACTCTGAAATGTGATGTTTCAGTAGACAATATTAGGAATTATGCTTCTTTAACAGTCCTACGTCAGTACAGTTGTAGTTTCTTTGGGTAATTCTTTATATAAATAGTTTGAAGGAAAACTGAATGAAGTCAAATTTTCTCTCTGTGGGAGATGTCTCTTTTCCCCAAAGCTCTGAAAAAATAGCCATCAATGAAAAATAGAGGCAGCTGAATATACAGAAAGCTGTATCTTCTTTCTTAATTGTATTTCTTCCCACGTGTACAGCCAAACCTCAAAATGAACTTGCCTTAACTATTCTCATGTTGCGTTGATGTTGTGTTGTCTCTGGACACTGAAATAATCCAGTAAATGTGCTCTCTGCTTAAGTGAAACTTTAATTTGAAAATCATATCCATAGCAGTTCTCAGAAATCCTATCTGAAATTACGAAGCATGATTGCTCATGCTGGAAGTGCTTTAAAGAATCCGTCCAGTCAGATACCAGAAGCTATTTCAAGTGGCTTTTCTAGCCAATCTTTGTTACACAGCATGGCTCAGAATTAAAGTCCCTGTACATCAAATATAGTCAACACACTGATTATTCTGTAGAGTAGGAATCTTGAAAAAGCACTATGGAGTAAATTCTAAAAGAGAATCATGGTTGATATACCCTAGAAAAATGTGAAGTAGATTTGTCAAATTATATCTGTTGTGAATTAGTGTCTTGGCTTGAATTAATAAGAGAAAATTATCTGGAGATGATTTTCTGGATGAAACTTGTTGAGGCAATGTCATTTAATCTGTTAAATATCTTTTTCCTAATACTGCACCTGTTGCTAGTCAACACTAGTTAGATGTCTTATTTTTCTACCCTTAAAACTTTCTCCGAGACTCCAAGAATCAAACTTTGTTTCTCCCTGTAATAACGTAAATGTTGCATAAATACTGCCTATGTATATGCTTGTGGTAGGCTGTCAGATTTTGCTTAACTGGAAACTGCATCTGAGTAAGAACACTAGTCTTTAGAAAGATGTTGGCATGTGATGAGTCCGGACCCAGTACTGGCGGAGTGCATGTGTGGATGGACAAATCAAGGTAACTGTATTTTACTGTAAATTAAACAGGGCTTATGACTAAGCTGGCATTTCCTTAAAAGTTCTAAAGAATTTTGTCTCAAATGCTTGGTTATATTTGTTGCTTTTACTTTTCATGAAACCAAGGCACCGTAGCCTTAGTTATAAATCATTTCAGTTTGTCCTGGGCTTTGTCGGTGTGCCAGTTGGAGAAGATGATGCCATTCAGTGTATCCTGCAGCTGTTTGGACTAGAATTGATTTGAAAGATAAAAATCTTAAAATTTGTCAACCAGCTGAAGTAGCTCATCTTTTTCAGGTTAAGTCTCTGCTGAACTGGTTGCAGATCCTGGTGGTTGGGTGGCTGGTACTCAGGTCCCCTGCATTCCCGTTTGCTTCTATGTGTGAAGCAAAAAGCCTTCAGTGAAGCTTCAAGTTGGTTGGAGGTGGTGTGAAAAAGTTTAACCTAAGAGTAAATCATGCAGTCAATTATGCAACTTTCTGCATCCTGATTTCTGGCTCATAGTATCTTTTTGTGGAAGTATTCTATAAACTGTGAGTTCACCAAGAGGATTGGACATAATCACAGATAGCAAATGAATATCAGCACTGCAATTTAGGAGTAATATCTCTCACTTCACTACTCCTCTTTTTGAGAGTTCTCTACTGAGAGAAACTGTTGGAATAACCTTGAATTGTAGTGGAAACTGGGGATCTTTGCTCTACTGACACCCATTTTAGCTCTGACTATAATTACAACTAGGAAAGAAGGTAGAGATAACCAGTTTAGATCTTAAACCATTCATAAACAGAATAAGATTAACTGTGCTTTGTTAAAGAATGCCAGTCTGGAGATTTGCCACTTTATGTGTTGTTGGAGAATTTCCCCACTTTAATTTGATTATTAGTTTTTTGTGTTTTCCATTTTTAAAATTGAAAAACTTGTTACAAAAATTATTTTTATGGCAAATAACTTTGCTTAAAGGGATATGTCTCTTGTTTTCTTCAAGTTACTGCCTTTCACTATAAGTCTGCATAGTAGTGGATAGTGTCCCTTTTCTTAAGTTTATTTTTTGTGGGATTTTACTTGCTGTGTATAAACCCACAGAACAAAACCAAGACTCATTTAAAACTAGATAGCCCTTGTCTTTGTGTATGTGTGTCTGTGAGGTTTTGTGGCTTCCTCTGAAATGGAAACTGGACTTAGAAGTGTATGCTCTACTTCTATAACTTGGCAGGAGAGTGTCATGCAGGAGACCCTGTGAAACTGGGAAATAATTTTTTTCTCTGAAGGGAGAGGAGATCTAGGACTCCAACTCTTGTGTTCTTTGAATAGCAGTCTGCTTTTGTTTTGCTTTGAGAAAATGATTCTGTGGTCTATTTACTGTGACCAGAATCTCAAGCAAGGAGAGATAGAGAACTGGTAAAACCATCCATGTGGGGCTCCCAAACACAGTTTATTTGGGTTTATGGTTAAAAAAGAAAGACATTAAAATACTAAAATTACACTTACTTAAATGGATAGCTTTTACTTTAAACTCTTAATGGAACTGCAATGAGTTGAGGAAAGTTAATTTATTTCCATAGTTTAACCTTGTCTCTGTACTTTATGGTTTCTTTTAACTTTGGATTTTGTTGTGATAGTTTTGCACAATGCTAGTTTAAAATCTGCACTGGGGATAATGGAAATAGAGGCATCAGTAGTGTCAGGAGATGTGGGCACAACATAACTCAGCATTTCTTTGGCTACCTTAGCTTGATCTGGTTGCCTGATTTTTATGTTGTTAGGTATCTGTGACTAGACTTCTGTCAAATACATGTAACATACACAAAGTAGTTCTGCTAAGCTGAGTTTATTATTTTTATGGAAGTCTATGTAACGTATTAGTTCATTGCCTTAAGATCACAGGAGATGTTAAACATATGGTGCATGCTTAGTATGACAGGGTAGTGTTAACAAATTCTTCTTTTGTGTTTCCTAGGTTTAAATTGACACTGGTTCCTGAGCTGTGGCTCACAGCATATTTGTTAGTGGTTAGAGGGGAGCAGTAGTGTTCTGTGGCACTGACTGTCTCCATCTGCCATTCACATTACGAGAAAACCGCACACATGATGCCCTTGCCTAGTGTCATTCTGTGGTTCCTATAATTTCTGGACTGTCACATAATTATGGCTTGGAGAGATGTAGACTTTGTGGTAGGGACTGTGCCTTCTACTTCCTTCTGGTAAACCATGCACTGAAAGTGGTTTGGAAGCCTTGAATTATTGCATTTTATGTTTCTTAAAAAAAAAATTATATAAAAAACAATCCTGTGAGTTTCATCACAAGATTTATTTGAGCCGTTAACTGCTGTGATGAAGGTGATTCCTGAAGTCTTCAGCACAAGCTTGGTAACAGATGACTTTGTCAGAGTGGTATATTGAATCTGTTACAAACAAATGATATATGACTTGGTCAGATCATGTTTGTCTTGGATTTCTGTTCTCTTGTAGTGGAAATTCTGCTGCACAGTCCTTCACCTGATTGTTAAATAAGGACAGATAATCCAAAATTATGTGCCACACATCCACTACTGTTCAACAAAGATTAAAGACTTTTCCTAATTTGAATCTAAATTTTCATTTAAGTCTATTGACAAAGGAGTTCTTAAATGGGAGACAGAAAAAGATTTACCACATAGTTGATGTTGCTTTTCATAAACCCTATGGTCCCTTTGAGCTGATTGATCTATTTCTTCCAAAGAACGGGACATGGACTGGTCCTATGCTCCTTGCTTTCTGTTTCTCAGTGGTGACTGTCTTGTATTGGGCTTGGAGTGGGCACTGCTTTGGCCCTTAGTTGTATATAAAATATGACAAAACAAGAAAGAAATACTAATTTTGTATTCATCTTGGAAAAGTATTGTTTTCCTTGTCTGGCTAGTCCAGGGGAAAACAACAGGATAGTGTTTGTGAGCCAGGCAAATTGGGTTTGTTCTTTGAATTTGTAACAGAAATACTTATAACTTGAACAAAACCGATTAAAGTATCTGACCTGCTTATGGATCCATCATGTTTTTTTAGTACTTGATGAAGTAAAGCTTGGAGAAAACAGATGGAAAGTATCATGAGAACTGGAATGAATTAGCTTTTGGTAGAAACCAAAATGTGATTTGATCTAGTAGCCTTTCTCTTCTATTATTTTAACTCTCACTATTGCATTCAGGGAACAAAATGAGTCTTCCTGTGGGTTATTCATCACCTGTAATTTTCCATAACTGTTTCTCAAAGTCTCCTGGAGTAACTGTATTTGTTTCACATATCAAAGGAAGTGAGAACAAATCCTGTTATGGTGTTCTTTTCCATCAGGTTAGCTGAGTTTTTTCATTTTAGAATAAACTTACGGAGGGGGATGGGCAAAAAGTTAAAGTAATATCCCATCAGCAATTGTTTGCATCTTAAATATTCAAAATAAAATTACATCTTGCAAAGACGAAGTAAGAGATACCTTAGAGAAGATGAGCTATGAAAGACATCCCCCAAGTATTATGTGCATGTAAATATGCTTCATGTGAGTGTTACCATTAGTGGGCTCAGGCAAAGAACCTTGTCTGTGTAGTAGTGTGTAGGCCCTCACTCTGGTCCTTAACCCGTCCATTATAGAAGGAATTCTATTGTTTCTGTAGTCAATGGAGGACAAACTGGTCATACACAACCCTTCTGGCTCCTGACTACCTGGAGACTGCTGATTTCCTTCCCCCCTTCCCTATACAGTCAGAAATATGAAGCGGTGTTTTTTTTTTTTTTTTAAGCAAACTTTTTGTGGGACAGTGCCACTGTCAGAGCAAACTTGCTGTGGGAAGTGTTTGCACAACCTCCATGGGCAAAATGTTTTCCTGGAGTCTGAGGTGCAACATCATCTGAGAAAATAAGAAGAGATCCCAGAGAGTAAAATGTGTTGTCAGGGTATTTGGATAAGTGTGTTCGCTCACCTTGCCTGAGCGAGACAGGGTGCCCATCACAGGACTCAGGAGAAAGGTTACCCTTTTAGAGCCATTTTGTATGAGGAGATAAAACTCTGTGGGCAAGTGAGCACCTGAATGTATTGCTTGGTGGTTGAGGTATTCTCCGTAAGAGTATGCTGGTAGGAAACAGCCTATGCCTTACACAAACATCCAAACTGGCGAGTGGGGACACAGAAGACAGAAGCAAAATACTATATTTCATAGGCATGCATAAAAAAATGAAAATATTCTGATTCTTCAAACTCTGCAGAGATATTCTCATTCCATCTGATTAGCAGTGGCACAAAGGTATTCTCTACACTAGCAGGCCAGATTTTGGTGTCTGAAACTTTGTAGTTTTGGCAATGGCATTCGCCGTGGAACCTGCTGCTCTGTAACTTGGGTTGCAAGCTCTGCTTTCCTGCATTGTCCTCCAAGTGCATGTCTTGCATGGAAAAGTGTTGGATAGGCTTTTTTGCTGGGTGCCTTACAGGTGCTAATTGCAGAATCTCTCAGCAGGAAGTTGTGAAAGAAGAGGTTTCAAAAAGGATGTATGTTGCATCAGCAGATAAGTAAGGTTAGAATATCACCACTGACTGAACTCTTTGATCATTGGTAGCAATGTGAATTTTATCAGTATCTTGGATTTGCTGTGTCCTCTTGGAAGTCCCATTCTTGAGAAGCACAGCAACCTAGATTTGGCTCTGGTCACTCTTGTACTGTTCTTGTGGTTTTGAGAGAAGTCAAAGGGCTGGAACAGAACATGTAAAGGAGATATAGAGGCATAATTTTAAAGGAACTATTGATGCATACTGAGATGTATGCAGAATGGTGGTGGTGGGGATGAAATCACTGTTTAACTCTGGGAGTCTTGTTGGCTTTTCCCAATGATTTGACAGCTGCCTGTTGTCTAAAAACTGGGGCAAGACTGTTTGCCTCTGGAAGTCAAGGCATGTCCACAGGTGACTCGGCTGCATTCTACATGTGGTAGAGAACAGACTCTGTGAACTCTCTGGGTGCTGCTTGGAAAGTACCTATTTACCTCAAAGTTGATGGTAATTCACCTCTGTTTCTAAAAGTGAAAGTCTTTTGCCACTCTAGGTTTATGAGAAGAAACCTCAGAGACTGGCTTTCAGTTAAATCAAAAAACCCCCCTATTTTACAGCTAATTTTTCTGTTTCAGTGTCGTGTTTTTGGACCCAGTTTTTCTCCCACTTGACAGACAATCAGTAGCTGCCAGATGCTAATAAAATTGTAAGGGATGGAGATGCCGAAATGGCATCCCTTTGGTACAACTAGTGTATTCCAGGGGCAGCCATAAATGCAATCTATGAGAAGCAGGGAGACATTTCACTCTAGCACAGATGGTTTAGTGTAGCTGGAAGGGGGGGGGGGGAGAGGATAAACCCCACCTGAGGGCTGACAGGGGAACTGTGGGCATTGCAGCCGTGCATTTGGGATACAGGATAGACAACATCAGAGAGATGTGACCTGCCACAAATAATGCACCAAGGTGGGATTTACAACTCTGTATTTTTCTGCCTGGGTGTATGATGCTCAATGTAAACAGAAGCTTACTGAACTGCAGAAGACAATGTGTTGCTTGGTTGTGCTGTGTGCTTAGATTTAATAGAAAAACATAAAAATTCCAACCCTCCAAAAAACACCACCACTAAGAAACTCCTCTTTTAGTCCATGTGCCAGGAATAAGAGCCAGGCATGAAAGCTGCTTGGCACCAAGGATTGAAGGGTTTTAGTCTCTACCCAACCTGTACGTTTTGAGGTTTCTTTAATGTCTTCTGTACTCTGTAAGATAATCACTACGCTAACTTTGTTAAAATAGAAACAAAACAAGAAGGAAAATTGACACAATGAGTCCTTTTAACAGGATCATAAGAAGCAAGAACACTTTGTTTCTGGCCCTGAAAACACTCTTTTTGGCCTGCTTCTCTGCTCACTCACAGAGGACAAACTAAAGAACATCTAACAGGCTCTGAGCACCCTTCCCAGGTCTAATTCCTGAAACCTGTGGAGGTATCCTTCTGAGGCAGAGCCTGATTGTTCTGCAGAAGTTGCTTCCGAAGTCAGATGCTAAGTCTCCACCGCTACTGGCGAAACAACTTAGAAACAAATAAGCTTTTACTACTGAATGATAGAGACCAGGCTGATGGCTTTCCTTTTCTATCCCTACGTCCATACCCCATTTTCTCAAAATATTTGCTATTGTTATCGCTACATTGAGCTGGAATTTGTGAACAATTTGGGTGGCTCTCAGCCCACTGTGGTAGCTGTTGCTGAAGCCAAGAGGAATGACTTGAGAAGAGGTGCAATAATAGGAGAGACTGGTATTTTTCCAGTGGGAACTATTTTTCTACTTCTTTTTTTTTGCTGTCTTTGATACTTTCCTCTTATTTTTGTCACCTAGAGACCTATATCTTTAAAGCCACATGAACAGCCACTGAACTCCAGTAGCAATAGCTACATTTTATTTAAGCTGCATCCTAACCCTGTAAATCTCATAAAACAGGCATGTTACATTACCTTTGTGTACTGCTGGATGCTGCATTTCAGCTGGAGGTAACTGTGAAGAAAGCAGGGCAGTGGACCAACTTTTGGATAAGTGGACCAACCATGTGGATAAGTTTGCCAACAAGGTGGACACGTTGGCTGGTTGAAAGAGTCTATTTTTATTATTTAATTTTAACTTCTGTTTTTTAAGTGTCTGGGGCAGTGTATCAAGTAGTAAAGTAGCAGAGCAACCGTTATGGCCAAACTCAACTAACTGGCCAAGCTAAGAGTCGGAGGGTTCATTTGTTCAGCCGTGGAAGTGTTTTGCTTCCTGATCTCCATCCTCTTGGATTTTTTGGGTAGCTGAACTCTGCTGCTGAGGAGCTCAGGGCTGCAGGTATCCTGGTACTCAATAGCAGAGGGAAGCTCTGAAAAGAAGCGTGGGGGATGCGTGAGACTTTGGGCTGCTGAGCTGGCAGTAAAACTTCCCCTTTGGAAAGTGATGCAGGTTACTTCTTTCTGACTTGTAGTACCTCTTCTTTACCCTTCTCAGTACCATTTAGGTTGCCCTGGTGCAACACTTGAAGAAACGGGGGAGATAAAAATTTTAACTTCCTGCCTTTTCTGTCCATAAAGAGCTGAAGACAAGTGGAATCTTGATTCTTGATGCTATGTGTCACTCTTCTGCTCCTTAATGCTGTTGTTCCTGCTCTAGTGTGGCAAAGATGATAGGCTTAGGTCGTATATGTGTCTCAAAGTACACTGCTCGTATGCCTTTAGGTAAATATGCCATTGCATATAGACAATTTCAGTTTTAATTCCTTTTCATCAGGTGTTTAGTGGTGGTCCAATATTCAGTAGCATACCTGTTTGTTTTCTCCCCAGTACATAGGATTCCCATGTTATTTCCCATTGAGTATCAACTAGACCTTCTCTGTTTCTAAAATCAGATAAGTTTGTCCAGCTGTAGGCAGCAGTGGGTTGTAGGCTGTATAGAAAGATGCTTTTTAAATGCTGTTTTTCCCTTTTCTAAATGTATTCCACTGAGAAGTGGAATTATTGAAAAGCTGCATATAGTCTGAGAAATTACACCTGAACTGTAGAAATAAAATGTCTAAGAGATGTAGGGCAAACTTTAGGAGTACAGTAGGCCACATGTTGAGTACTGTGACCAATTCTGGGTCCCTCAGTACAAGAAGGACATTTGAGATACTGGAGCGTGTCCAGAGAAGAGAAACAGAGCTGGTGAAGGGTCTGGAGCACAGGTCTTATGAGGAGTGGCTGAGGGAGCTGGGGGTGTTTAGCCTGGAGAAAAGATAGCTTGGGAGAAATCTTATCACTCTCTACAACTACCTGAAAGGAGGGAGTGGTCTCTCCTAGCAAGAGATGACAAGGCGAGAGGAAATGGCCTCAAATTGTGCCAGTGGAGGTCTAGGTAGGATATTAGAAAAAATTTATTGATGGAAAAGTTTGTCAAGTATTGGAACAGACTGGCCAGGGAAGTAGTTGAGTTGCCATCCCTGAAGGTATTTAAAAGACATGTAGATGTGGCACTTAGGGGCATGGTTTAGTGGTGGACTTGGCAGCCGTGGGTTAACAGTTGGACTCCACAAGTGATCTTAAAAATCTTTTCTAACCTAAATGATTCTATGATTCTTAACTCTCCTCTAATCTGTATCAGCATTGTAGCTATCAGAAACATGTTTGGTGAGGGCAAGTAGGTGATTAGTGAATTTCAGATCAGAATTCTAGTCTTTCTTTCTTTTTTTTATAAGTAGATGCTGAAGTCTCAATGATTGTAAGGACCTGTTCTGTGAATGATGCTAAAGCTGAAGCAGTTTCATTGTACTGAATAACCACGATAAATTGTTAATCCTCTGCTCTTGAGAACAGGAGTGAGAGAGTGATCCATTCAGGAAGATATATTGTTTTCAAGGATAAGCCCAAAGAAAATCAATCCACAGCCAGCAGAAAAGGCCACTTCCATTTTGGTTGGAACAGTTTATTGCAGAAGTTTTAGCCACTCTGGTCTAGAAATTGCTGTAAATTTTCAATTTTACAGTGGTTTTTTTTTTTTTAATACACTAGTGCTGTTTGCTTTGCTGGTTTTGATTATTGTGAGGGTTTTTGTTCTATGGAAAGGTTTGTGTGTGGATTTTGTTTGCTTTATTTTTCTTCTTTTATACTCCTGTGTATCATCTATATTGTTTGGTATTGTACTTTCACATCTCAGGGAACCATTAAATTTCATACATCAGATTTGCTGTGAGACTATTGTTCATTTCAGAATTCAGAAATTTATATCTAATTTTAACATATTTACTCTTTTTGCAGTATTTCTTTCCTTTTAGTAAATTAAATGGCTGTAATGTTAATGAACAGCAAATTAAGAAAGGACAAAGAACAGAAACACTCAGTTTCCTGGTTGTTCAGTATTAACAGAATAATCTTGAAGGCTCCTCGCTTAGCTGAAAACAATTGATGACTTTTTATAGGATTTGGAATATAAGGATTTGGTTCCTGACTCTGCACAGGCTCTCAGTTTAATCTCTGTTCTCTGAATGTTTCTTGACTGTAAATACACCTGCCACAGCAGTGGCAGATTCATCCTCTCATGAGAGAGACAGTATTCCTTTTCCTGTACCTGTCATTACTTGGACCAGAGGGGCAGGAATGCCTGACTCTGCTTTATTTACCAATATTTTACCAAAGGGAAGTCCAATGCTGATATTCAACCTGTGGGCTAATGAAAAAAAATTACAAGTGTGGAGTTTTTCTGCCATCTTGGGGTGCTGCAATGCTTCTGTTGGTTATTTCAAACACTTTAAGGGGTGTATTTTTTGGAATAGTCATCTGGTCATTTACAAACTGGGTGAATGAGCCAGGCCATAAACCATACTGTTAGCTTTTGTTCTTTTGAGTATTTGGTGGAGTTATTATTTAGTGCATAAACTGATCTAATGGATGAGAGCTAACAGATAGAAATCACATTTCTGTGGTACTTAAGCTAAGAGTAAGTTGCCTGTTTGTGATTTGTGTTTGACAGTACTGTATGATTCTTCAGAATGCACACAGATGCTGTGTGTGATGATCTTGAGAGCCCCTTTATCTTGGTGATGTTTTCCAAAGTGAAAAAATGGTCTGACAATTGTGAGGTAAGAGTTTAAACTGAAACAAACTGACACGGTCTGTAGGCTATCTTGTGCTAGACTGATTCATTAAGTTCAAATCATACTCCTTTTAAAACTGCCTGTGGAAGAGAGAGGTGTAGTATTTCTTATATACTGTGTTATTTTGTAGAGTTTTCTCCTGTGAAATAAAGTATTTTTTTCCTCTTCCTTGTATTACTTTTGACCTTTTCTCTGCAGAGATGCCATATGGAGTCATATGGAATCCCCACACTTCTGACAGAATATAAGCAGGGCTGGTCAAAGCAAAGTCTTTGGGCTTTCAACTCCTTGTGTTTAAGGAAACACAAATAGTGTGCTCGTACTAGAAGAAATCAGTCCCAGGTATTTGTCTTTTAGTAGCACTAATTAAATCATATCTCCAAAGTAGCTGGACTTGTCATTCAGGGGTCCCTAAATGAGAGATCCTGACCTTAACACAGATTCCAGGTCAGAAGACTAATGCTTTCTCTGTTGAACTTTTTATGTGATGGATGAGCCTTTTCTTGGTCAATAAAGTTTCACCTTGCTGACTGTTTTGATTTTCTTTTCCATTTGCTTCAACTTCCTGCATCAATTCTATTTGCACTGGCTTATTGTTTTCCCCTCACCATCTTAAGTTTCTGGTCTTATATTAACAGCTTGCTTTGTAAGATACTATAAATCTTATGCTGGTTAGAGAAAATAGGGGATCTCATCAGTTCATTAAGGGAGTCTTGATAGGGGGAAAAAAATAATGTACTCCCTCCAGTCACATAAGTACTAGTTGATCTGCCACATGGGCAGGATCTGGCTTTTGAGTGGGGTATAATAGCTTCTAGTGTAGTATGGTCTCCCTCTAGTGTAGTATGGTTTCCTGATGGTTAGGCTTTGGTCTTTTGCAGACAAAGTGATGATCTATATGGCAATATACAGAAGAAGGACTTGCCGTGTACCCTTGCTAGTCTGTGGGTTTGTGAGACACTTAACTTTATGGAGATCAAAGCAGAGAACAAATTTTTTTTTTCTTAATTATGAGTGCTAGTCCAGTAGACTGTTAACTAGTCTGTACTGCATGGAACATAGTTTGGAAGGCATAAATCTGTATCTTTAGCTTTTATGTATATACCTTAAAGATTTAAGTTAGGCTTTAAAGATGAAATGGATATGCCTGAAGAAGTGTGCGATGCTCAAAACCTTCAGTTTGACATATTTCTACTATTGCAGAAGCGTTTCTTCTACTGCTGAAGCATAAGAGCACCTTGGCAATACAACCTGTCCTCCCCACTTAGCAATGACTTACAGTGAAATACAGTGTCAAACTTGAAGTGCTCAGTGAGTGGGCTTAGCATAACTAAAACTGTTAATTAAAATTCTGGAACAGAAACCGAAGATCCGAGGCTATTCAGAGTGAAACTACAAAACCTGCTTATTTCTGATTGAAATATAACCCTCGTGCACCCAGCTTCAGGATGAGTCTTAGTAAAATTCATTGCAAATCTCCCTGTAGCCTGTTTCACGAACAAAGTAATTTCTTTGATTTGGTTTTCTCTGGTGAGTGTATTGTGATTTGTGTGGTTGACATCTGTTGGTCTAAACACCTGGTATGTCAAAAGAAGCATTCGTACTCTATTTCATGTGCTTCTCCATCTGGGGAGAAGATGAAAACTAACAGTTTAATTTTAGAGCTGAAAGATGATTGCGTGCTGCTGTGGTGAGTGTAGTAGAATTTAGGTAGAGCAAAATGTCCAAATATCCACTTTCGTAATGTCTGCTCACTAGTGTTTGTGTTTTACTTAAATCAACACCCTTCATCTCTTAATGTTTCTGCACCATACCTAAAAGATAAATTATCTGTTGAATCTTCCTTATGTGCACAGCTAAATGGGCAGGATGTTGGTTAGAAGCTCTGTTAAAAAAATTAAAATCTTGAGCAGCAACTCTTTTAAAGTAACTCAACTTTTCAAACTATGCCTCAATCAAGAGGTCGATATTCATGAGCTATGTAGAAGAAGTGGATGCTGAGGAAACAAGTAAGTATCTGGATGGTAGTAATTTGCTCAGATATTTGGCCAAAGATTTCTTATGTAAGGAGAACCTGGTAAAAGACAGGAAATTTCTGTTTGTTCCTTTTAAAAAGGGAAAATAAAATGTTCCAAGGAGCAAGTTTTTCCTAATTTAAACTTCTCTAATTTTAAATGAGAACACTATTTTCTCCATTTTGCAGAGAAAATGGAAAATGAGTTTATTCTCAGCATGCAGTGATCTTCTAGCATTTCCCTTGAGGTAGCTGTTGTGTGCTACGTTTGCTGATAATCATTTGAAGTTTCATATACAAAGACATTCTGTGTTTTGTGGAAAGGTTTCTTCAATTCACAGAAGGCTGGAAAGAAAGTAAAGTTGTTCAGTGTCTATGCAGTGCTTATAGAAGTGTGGAGGAGTAAAGAAAAGCTTTGGGACTCTATGAGGGGGAAAAATGGAAAGAGGCAGTCCTGAAATTTGGTACTAATGGAATTAGAGTGATCAAGACCAGCCTGAGTGTTTTAAAGGATATAGAGCACTTTAAAGAGCTAAAGATCTGCTCTTGTTTTCTGACTGCAGTGAAAGTTGTTTTTCATTCAGGGCACAAAATTGGATACCTTCTTGCTCTTGGAAGATTTAGTTTCTTTTGGTTAGTATTTTACATTAAAAAACCCTAATGTGTTTCAAATTAGGGTAATTTGAGGTTTTGGATAGCAGCTCTCCAATAAACATAATCAAGAAAAGATGTTCCATGGAGTGAGTTGTATAATATCTGGATTTGTTACTGTGTTTTTCTTCCCTGTCTTCTTCACCCAACCAATACCAGAATAGTTTACATTTATTTTTAGCTTTATAGGGTTTCTATTTTATTTTTTCTGGTCACTTACACATTGCAGTAGTATCTTGACTTCTGAAAAGTTTCTGGTAGCTGGAAACCCTGGGGAGCTCTGAGGGGCAGGAGAGTGTTGGGGGGGTGGCAGTGAAGGGAGAGGGGGGGGTGGTTCAGCATGCACAGCTGTTTGTCTGCATGGTGCCTCTGTGATCTCCAAGAGCAGAACTGAGAGGGTGGTATACCAAATATCTTCTGAACACTGCATTGTATACTGGTATCAAGGCCCAGTGGTTCAAGTCAGGGAGCTCCACAGCTGGAAACATGGTGCTGTGGGTCTGTGGCATGGGTACCCAGACACCATGTTTGCTGGCCAAGCTTTATTACAGCTCAGTGACCCCATTCCCCCCATGGGATTTTTCTGCATGTAGGACTGCTGTGATACCACTTAAAGTTATCTTGGCTGTTTCTTATACTATTTACTTCTGTTTTCAGACTTGTTTTAATATGGAATGAACAGACCTTTGTGGAAGACAAAGGGACAAAATTTCTGTAAGTCACTGCATGTTATGAGTCATTTTGGCTGAAATATGTCCCTCCTTGTGGAAGTGCTTTACAGCCTTGTTTGGCTACATGAGGAATCACCAGGTTGCAGACTACTGATTTTACCCTAAAAAACGCTTTCTGTTTTAGTCAGTGACTTAGGCAACATGTTTCATGGATTTATCTCATGAGCAATGTACTAAAGCTGTAAATGAAATGTGACACAGGAATTACTTTATGAAAATGAGACCTAAAGGTATTTTAGTACATTTAATTAAGAATAGACTTAAGGCAGTGTCCCAAATCTGTCAGCAGGATGATAGTTGCTTCCCGCCCAGGTAGAGTATGCACCACAGGGCTGCGCTGCACCAGTTTGCCCATTTTCTCCTGTTTTGGAGTGTACCACAATGTTTTTGACAGTAGACTTGATCATATGTGTTCCGAGCCCAGTTTGTACATACAATAGGTGATTTCTGCTGTGTCACTGTAAAGGAAGCCTAAGGATTTCCTCATCTGAGGAGGTAAGGGAGAGTGACTTTCAATAGTGGTGGTTGCTGTGGTGAGTAGATATGGTGAGTAAACATAATGAGCATGTATAAAGATGAGGAATCTTTAGCAATCATGTCCCAAATGGTGATTTGAACTCTGGATGGGTTTTACCCCTTGCTTAATTTGCTATATCTGCTCTGCCAGGTACCACAGCCCACACAGATCTGGATTGCTCCAAAAGACATGAGGAAAAGTGTCAGGAGCTTCTCATCTGAACATCAGGAAACCCTTTCACCATGCAGGTGCCTGAGCACTGGCTCAGGTTGCCCAGAGATGTTGTGGAGTCCCCACGTTGGAGGTACTCGAAAGCTGTCTAGACCTGGTTCTGGGCAGCCTGTTCTAAATGGTCTGACTTGAGCAGGAAGGTTGTATGAGATCACCTCCAGAGGTCCCTTTCAGCCTCAGGTGTGATTCTTTTGCTTTGATTCTCTCACTCAAGATTCTACAAGTACTCTTGGATGAGCCAGAACTGGGAACTCAGGCAAGGAGAATATAGATACTCATGGTTCTGCATTTTCTGTTTGGGGCTGATGTTGTCAAGGAGTCGTCGGAATTATTTATTCATTGCACTGCAAATTCCTTCCTTGAAGTTAAAAACACTTCTAAATGTGATTGAGAGGAATAACTTGTGCTGTCTTCAAGACTCTGAGATGCATTTTTGTATTGTCTTTGCTGACTTTGTATATTATTAAATAGCAAAGGAGATTTTCTGTGCAGATTTTTTAAAAACATAGACAGGAGGAAACTAGCATAACAGAGTTCAGGATAGAGACATTTTGGTGCTTATTTATGTGTAAGAGGACTGGGAGCACCTTATGCATCTGATATGTCTGATATAGCCAAGAATAAATGTGAAAGCAATTGCATACAAAGCCTGGCTGGGAACAGGGGCAGGAGATTGGGTGGGAAATGAGAGGTTTACATCTGTTGTGGAGGATGGTACAGAATGTTCTAGCTATGCAGGTATAACTCTCCCTAGAAACAAAATGAACTTAAAAAGTAGTAGGGTATTCAATGCTTATTTAAAAAAAAAAAAGCCATAAAAAGTCTGAATGTATATATGCGTGTCAGATTTCATTAGTTATATTTGCGCTGGATACCAAGTGATGGCTCTGTAATCCTTCCCTTTCCACGTCCCTTAAGTTTTACATAATAAATTAGAAAATTCTACAGATGTGGATGCCAGAAAAGGTCTCTGGTGGAATTTTGTGAGCATGCCAGAAAACATTCTGTGGATGGTAACATGGGAGAGTAAGTTAAATTACAATACTAAATGCAGGGTTTAGTTGAGAACACGAAAAGCATTTAAAATTAGGGGAGGGAGGGGGAGTTGAACTTCCCAGTAACTTCAGACTGCCAATCCCTTTGGTAATCAGTGGAGTCCTCAATGGGGACTCTGTAAGCGTTAATAAAACAAAAAGATCCCAGTGTTCTAGTATCAGTTCTGGAAAAGCCTTGAAGACCTTACATATAGTTTGTGTAGTGTTGATGATAAAATAATTTCAGACAGAAACTGTAAGCTGGAGCCACGGTTCTCATTTTAACATCAAACTGTACAAATGGTTGCAAAAATAGGTAAAATGCTTGTAATTAAAAATGTCAATTTGATTGTGCAATGCAAGTATATTTCCATCTGCAAAATTGGAGTATGGGTAACAAAAAATCCCCTCCACTTTAAGCATACTAAGTGGAGCCACTGTGTGCTTCCAAAGTGATCCATTGGTATGTAGGAATCAGGGCCTTACATACAGCTCCCAGTTTGCAAATGCAGTTTATTTTTCCTATGGAACACGCCTAGTATTCCTGCTAGCTTGATTAGCATTCTAGGATTTTTCTGCCTGTGTTACTCTGCTCATCGGAAAAAGTAAATACAAAGTAAGAGGGGATTATTGTAGGACAGTCTCTATCCTTTGCCCAGGTCCTGAGTAGAAGGGCTGACAATGGAGGATTTGTTCCATTTTTGTAGTATATCGATCACTTAGTGATTACTCCTTTCTGTTTTTTGTTTCTCTCTTCCCTGTGCCCCTACCCTCCCTTTTCCCCCCAGAAACAAAGCCTGTATAATTTTTGTGAAGAATTGCTCTTCTGACTGAACATGCGGAATATCTAAAGCCAGGCCTCAGGTATAGTGGTCTAGTGGCAATGAATTTCAAGAAGTCATGTCAGGTGGCAATTTCAGATTTGGAATCTGGTCTTGGATGTATTACACTAGGTCAGTTGAACTGGGTCTTTGGCTGTATTGATGCCCCATGACAATTGATCCTTTCCCATGCACAATCAGTCATATTCAAAGGTGCATGACAAGCACCAAGTACATGACACTCCTGTGCCAAAAAGGGCACTTGTCCTTCTGGTGGGTGGTGCTGCTGCCCTAAGCAGCCTTAGCGTAAAACAGCCCATGCATGATGGTGTCCAACAAGGCCTGGAGAAACTCAGGTTCCCTGCTCAAGTTAAGATGGGTTTCTACCAGACAAGGGGATTAAGGCCACAACATTAAGGAATGCAGAGGAGGGAATTCTCTCACCAGCTCCCGGCTCTGCAGGCTATCCCCATCTTTCCTGTTGCAGCCTTTGTAGTTGGCTTGCTCCTTAGGAGCTGCCACACCTCAGTTGCATGGAGAAGGAGAGGTAATGGCAGCACTGACTTCACCTGACCCAGCAGTCCTCCACGTCTGCTGTGGTGAGCTAGATTTCGGGACCACGAGTAACATGGCAACATGTTTTCAGCTGCTCAACAGCTCACCTTCTGCATGAAGAATAGACAGTTGTCTTACCTGGCCATGTGTGAAGGTAGACAGTGCGGATTGTTAGGAGATGGAGGTTTTAAACCCCAGAAGGCTGCTCTGCCAAGTGGTGTGGGGTAAGGGGGTGCAGCCATGTTGCTGCATGGAGAGAATGGTGCAATTGGGGAGGATCTAATGAGTGAATCCTGGTAGAACAGCTTTGGAGGTGTAGAACCACAAGATAGAACCCTATGTTTGGCAGATTTTCTTTGAGAGGTTACGTTGTTCACTGCCAGATGTCACTTGCTCAAGTGTCCCTGTTGCTCCTCGTGGCTTATCTAAGGGTTGCAGTCACTGAGGTCCAGGATGCAGATACTGCTATGGGAACTACCGGCAAAGGACAAGCACAATGCTTCATATTGCTGTACATTGTGAACCTAGCCTAAACCCACAGTGACACTGTTAATCACTGCTGACCTGCTCAGACTGCTTCAGCTCTCCAACTCTCACTCTATCTCCATCCCAGTGCAACTCTTCTGCTACACCACTAGAAACAGCAAGATTTGGTGCTAATTCCAGGACGTTATGCTCCTTAGCCCCTGCTCCATCTGCTTCAGAGAAAAAACAGCAATCTCTGACAGGAACTGTCCCGATCTACCTGGATCAGAAGTAGTAAAGATGTGTATGAGAGGTAAATAGAGAATAATAATAAATTTAAATAAATGAGACCCAGGCTCTGGAAATGAAACCAAGGAAAATAAGGTAATGCAATGGTAGGAGAGCTTTCTATCTCACAGCTGTTTTCTTTTGTTATATGTAGCTTTCAGCTATTCAGAGAAAAATAAATCTAAGCCAGTAAAATAACAACTCCTTTTTCCCCCATTGCTTATACTGTTTTCCTTGAAGCGTCTTTCCAGGGTGATATTGACACTATTCTTTTTGTTTGTTTGTTTAGGGATTTTTTTTTGTTTAAAATCTAAATCCAGATGTTCTCGTCTCTCAATAAATAACAGAAATTAGATTTATTTTTTTTCCAGTCTGCATGAATTATGTAGGTATGTAGATTTCATAATGTGTTTACTTAATCAGTGGTTGCTGAAATTCTTAAAAGGTGTTTTAAGAGGCCACTGAATTGCTCTACTGATTGTAAATAATTTTTTTTGAGAAAGTATTTCTACATTTCCTTAAATTTAGTTTGATTTCTGGATCTATAGACCTGAATCAGTAGTGGAGAACCTGGAACTTGAGTTTAGAGGGTTACTCTGTAGATTAATTGCAGGAGGTCTCCTTGGGGAGAGGGTGAGTAGCCTTATTCAGTGTATTTCAAGAGCAGTGTCATAGTGGCAATGACTGTCTCTATAACTATTAGCTTCATTCTTTCAGATGAGATTCCCATATTCCTGTTGATTATAGTGTGACTGGGTGCACCAGGAGTCCTCTATTAGTCTGAAGTCATGATCAGTGTCTTGTGTTTTTAATTTTTACAAAGGTTGGAAATCCATTCTCCTTCCCACCAGTTAGAAAGCTTTTCATCTGACACTGTAGCTTGAGGTACATTGTATTTTGGTTTAAGGACAGCTAATGTTACCAGCCCCTACTGGAAGTTTTTCTCCCTCTTCCTTTTTTTTTTTTTTTTTTTTTGTAAGTGTGTGTATGTGGCTCACTTGGGGACTATTTGGAAAAAGATTTGTAATCTTAGCCTTCATCAGACCACACAAGTCAGGAGGCTGATCCCCTCTTGGGCTTGTCAGCAGTCAGCTTAATCAGGAGAGAACATGAGCTGTGGTTTGAGTGGGGGAGGTATGTTTTTAGCCCACACTTGTAGATCAGTGTCATGGGGGGCCAGCAATACTGTGCTGTTTAGCAGTGAGGGCTCATTATGTGCCTGTCCCCTGTGGTCCCACAGCAAGGGCTTGAGGCTTCTGTTCACAGTGAATGGATGCGGGGAGGGGAGTGCTTGGCCTCCTTTAGCTCTGAATGCCTTCATTGAGACCTTGGTGAGAACTCTTTCCAGCTGAGCCCTGTTGCATCCTTCACCATTTGAATTGCTTGGGACCTTGTGAGGGTGTGGAGGATGGGATATAGGCTATGGAGGCTGTAACAGCCTGAGGTTGCACAGTGTGAGTAATTTTGAACAAACCCAATAGTTCTGAACTGAAACAACATCTACTTTTTGAGTTTGGGACACTCTTTTTTTTAATAGGTGACAACAACAAGAGGTTATTTGCTATACTCCAAAAATCCCACAGTGTCACAAATCTGACCGTAAAGATACATATAGAAATAGAGCATTTACCAGCCTGTAGAAGTGCAGTGGTAAATGTTAGAACATGTTGCTTGTTCCTGGCTGCAAGTATTCAGAAGCAGCAGTATTCTCAGGGGTCTGACCAAGACCCATGGAATCACATTGTACTCTGTACCAACTTCATTTGGCTTTGGGTCCATGAAGGTTTCTTCTATACCCACATCATCAGATTCCTGGCAGCCAAGTAGCCTGTCACGCTGCTGGACCCCAGCCAGTACTTTCCCTCAGAGCAGCCTTGCATCATGCAGCTGTGTCAGCTTGAGCCAGTGCTGGTGTAGTAGGTGCCTTCTGGATCACCTGGCGTGGAAGCAGCCCAAAGCAGGTTCTGCAAAAGCCATAGTGAGTGGAGTTGGAGCTCTCCTCGTGTAAAGCCACACTCAGCAGCCCAACAGGGAGTTGGATCTCTCCTCATGTAAAGCCACACTCAGCAGCCCAACAGGGAGTTGGATCTCTCCTCATGTAAAGCCACACTCAGCAGCCCAACAGCTTCCATCCTGACCATAGCTTACTATCTTCCCCACGCATCTTCCTGCACTCACCAGTCCCTCAAACCCAGACTCTGTCACCTACCCTTGGCACAAAATACCAAACCATATGCAATCACTGCCTCAGCAGATGCAGGCAGAGTCTGCTGAATTGGAGTTGAAACATATGCTGAAGTATACACATTAGCTTATAGTTTGTGTAGAAAGTCACACACTGACACAGCGTAATGAAATTTAGCAGGTATGTTTGCAGTGGACTTGAGAGAAAAAGGCTGTGTCATAACACACGTTCTACCATGTGTGTTGGCATAGTTAAACAGTTCAACTACCCGAAGGCTGGAGTAAAGAGCTTTGCCTGGCAAGAAGGTGTCCTGTGCACAGCAGTTTATCCTTGTGATGTATGTGAGAGAGTTGTGATGGAGTAATTCAGTTCCCACTGAAAGTTGTCAGATTCCTGTTACTTTCATTAGTTTCTTCAGAATTTTGTTTTTTTTTCTTTCTTTCCCTTTGCATACCGCAAATATTTATGCTGTGCTAACCAAACATAAGCTGATCTTGGAACTGAAGTGGAAATCTGCAAACAACTTTGCTCATGAAATTATTCCCAACTGAAAAGCTGAGGTGTGCTCCTGCCTCTTGCCCTTTATCCCAGGTGGACTAGATGTTTTTTCATGGCTGCTCTAATGCATTTAGATTTGGCTGCACAGCAGTTGGGGGCACTCAGCACCTTCTAAGACAGATTTTTACTTTTCTGGTGCATTTTTGTTTATTTTCATATGTCTGTAATATTTTTCTGCAAGCATAACAATGGTATCAATATATCTAGACTATTGTACATGAGAAATGTGTATAATGTAATGAGATCAGAAGTGAGAGAATTTTAGAGGGACCAGTGTACTTACATATACAAATTTCACTTCCAAAGAAAAGCCTTTGATATGTTATATCTCAATTTAGGTGTTCTAGGGATCACAGGCAATGACTATAAGTTATTCCATGTGCACAAAAGAAATTAAGCAAAACCATAATTAGACAATTTCATAATTAGATCATTAACAAGCTTTTAAATAACTGTATGATGGAAACAGCTATAAATACAAAACTATATCTGCTTACTGTCTGGTATTTTGTCAAAGCTTCAAAACTGAGGAGCTTTGACAAGCAAACATAACTCATGCTGAGATAATGTAAAACTGTTAGAAAAAATGTCAATGGGTTGTGCTGGGATTTTCCTTAGTTCACAGTATTAATAAAAACAAACCCATGTGCTAATAAAAACCAATGAATAATGTCTTGCACACCTGAAGTGGTAAGTACGGTATCAATTAATCTGAAGCTGGGATTAGTGCACAGAGTGAGGTGGGGTGTGACAGCTGAGGGGCAGGAGAAGGGTCAAAGGGTATCTGCTGGGTTTGGGAGTTGTGCACCTGATAAGCCTGGTGAGCCTGAGGCTGGAATCCAAAAGCCTGTGCAGACCAGAAAGGAGCGTGGGCATCGTGTATTGGTGTCAGGAAAAAATAGGATGGCGGTGCTTTTCCCTCTCTGAGGTAAAAAGGGGGTTTCCAAGAGGCTGAGTCACTGAAATGTAGTTTGATCTTGGACACCATTGGAGTTTGCAGAATCCTGATGCAGAAGCAAGCACAGCAGCCCTTCTGTGGGTGAGTGAGAAGGAGGTGATAAATGATAACAGGCCAAATGTTACTGAGAGAGAAAGATTTAACAGATCGAAGTGAGACTGTGAGAGCCTGTATGGTTTCACAGCAGGGGATGTTAACTGCCTGTGGAGCAAGTGACTGTCAGCACCTGGTATGTGGCTACTATTTAAAGCAGCAGCTTGCTACAGGCCTGGTATGTGTCAAGGAGGATATTTCAGACAGGTGCTGTCAAACCTCAGAGTTGCTTACAGGATACACTTACGCAACTTTTGTCCATCCAAAACAGCATAAAGTCTTTTAGGAAAGCAGGGTGGCATACAACCCATTAATAGGAATGTTGTGACCTTCCTTCTAGGTCAGCAATTGAGTATCCTTGCTGACCCCATTAGGAGACCTTCAAATTACTTGTATCAGAAATTAGGGGGGAAAAAATTCTTTCATAGATCTTTGCCTTGATTTCTCCTCTTTCCCTCCTTCATCCCCTTCCAGTCTCATCATCAGCTTCAAGTAGATATTTCGTCTTCTTCTTCTGCAACCTAAAGAGTTGTGCAGTCATCTAGGACTGTTCTCAACAGTCTTGACTAACCCTCCAGGTTTCTCAGTGCTCATTTGCTTGATCCTGGGTGCATTCCCTAAAGAAGGCATGTAATAACTCTGTGGGCATTGAGGTGTATGTTTACTTAAGTTGAGAAAAAAGCTTACAGAAATCCCCAGTCAATACTAGTGTGAGATGTGACTGCCGCTGAGTGGTAAAAGCAGATTTGTATGCAGCTTGGAATGCTCTGCATGTACAAGGATTTGAAAATTAGTGTAGAGAGGAGACTCATTTCTGTTCCCAAATTACATGTTTGTAACAAGTTATTTATCTAATGAAAAATGGAAACCTAAAGAAGAGACAAATACATTTCAGTTTTTCATGTGCCTCTGACTGTGGATGTGCACGGGAGGGACTTCATTATTGCCATGAAGTGACTATTGTCTTTGTGATCTACTTTCCCAGTGGTTAGGAACAATATGAATTCTCTTGTTTCCTAGATGGCACACAGAAAAACTCCATCTGATTTGAAGAATTTTATTTGCTAAGATTGAGATTACTTGGGTTGCCTGGTGTTTTCACATTCAAGGACATGAAAGAAGGTCAATTTAAAGTGTGAATTTCAAATGACCCTGACAAACTTCAGCTCTTCAGGTTTTAACTGACCATAATTAGTTCTGTACTAAGGTTTGCAATGTTCTAATTCTGGTCAATCTTTGACCTTCCCAACTCCTCTCCAGTCAAACTGAGAACCATGGAAATCTGATATGTCAGAAAAGAAACTGGAGAAGAGAGCCTGAAAGACTGTTGCTTGAGGAGAGGATATCTAAGATGAATGAAAAGTAGCTTTGCTGCGCTACATTGGAACATTAGAGTGAAGTGGAGAAAATTATAGAATTCTGTCCAAAAGTCAAGTGATTCAAAACAAACAGAAGGACACAGTAACCCAAAATTAAAAGGAAGACTGGACATGCAAAGGCAAAGCTCTTTACCCTTTGCAAAAGCCACCAATAACCTGTATCATTCTATTGACTTTTTTTATTTTTTCCCCCTCCAAAACAGTGATCTTGAATGAAATTTAAAGATTCTAATGCTTCTTAGAGTGGAGAGAAAAGCGTAAGAGTGAGCCTTCAGAAATGGTTTAACAAAGTACGATACAGAAGTGAGCTGCAGAGATCAAAAGTTTCTGATTCTATGATGCATGTCAATTGTAGACATGTTGAAGCTGAACAAATTTGACAAAAAAGTAACATTCAGTAGCGCTTTTGAGAATGTTAAGTTATGAAATAAAATCCACGGTAATATTTCTAATGATTGTTTGCCTAAAATAAAAGATTCTCATGTTTGAAAAGCAGTTACAAGAGGTTTCAGTTTGCTATAAACCTCTTTTTAAATCAGGGGAACAGTAAGTATATAGGTGTCACAAATACTATCCTGACCTTTGCATCTGTGATGTTTAGTTACCATACTTCAAGTATGACAGTTTTTGAGAAAAGTTTGCTGTGTCAATAGTAGCTCTGTGCTGGCATTTGTCAAAGAACTGTAATGCTCTTCTCTCAGGAAAAGCAAGCTAAACTTTGAAAATGTGGAGGTGTGTCAGAACAAGAATTGCTACTGTAGCCCGGTTTCTCAAAGAGGAGGTTCAAGTGATCTGTCGATTTAGTGTTTATCAAAGCTTGGAATAATGGGAAGGTTTGAAAGGATCAAAGAAAAAATAATATTATTCCAGTATTTTTAATGTGTCTGGCCCATGTAATCATAGGTCTGTCATGCTTATCCCAGATGGGTTTGAAAGGGTGGGGAACAGGGTATCAACTGTACAGAACAATGTCTTTGTGAATGGTAATCAGCAGGATTTTATGAAAAAAGGGTATCATATGTGCCACTATGGCGAGGAGTGAGAGTAACATTTGGTTGATAAAGCAAACAGTTTGCAAGCTCACGAAAACATCTAATCCTAATTTAGTAGCTAAGTCAAATTTATATCTGGACCCCAGCTGAGTGAAGAGCCAGCAATAACCACCAACTTCCGTGAGGTGACTGGAAACTTGACCAAAAATGCAGCTGTAGTACATCTGCGTTCCATGCATGACACAAAACTGCTTATAGCAGGGCATGATGCAGGGAAGTACCAGGGGATCAAGGTGAACAGTCAGTTGAACACAAGCTCATAGTGTGCTCTGGTGGCTGAGAAAGCAAATGCAATCCTTCCACATCCAGGCAGGAAAGTAGAAAGCAAGGAAGAGAGAATAGAGCTGCTGCGTTTTCCAGCATAAGGGGTGAGGTTTCTGCAATTCTAAGTTGTATCCATTCTTTGTTCTCAAAGGGATGCTGCAAAATGCTGCCCTTTCAGCAACAGCTGAGTTTGTCTGCCACATAGCTGTAGAAGAAGCTTCCCTCCAGGAGACCCTGTGCGTGCTGTGGCCAGAGATTTAGTCTGGGCTGCAGGGCTCTAGACAACTGCATAGCAGAGCTCATTGGGCAAGACTTGGATTTGCACCACTGAGTGTGTATTTAGATTTTCCTGCTGCTATTTCATCTCTTCTTCCCAACCCAATTAAAAATCTGGCTGCTGTCTAGCTATCGAATGCTAACACAAACACCTGTGTGCCAGATGTATATAGCTGTAAGTCCGTCAGTGCTGATCCGTCAGCAGAGCCATGAGCCATAAGCCAATTCATGGAGCAATTAGAAAACACTGCTTATTTTTTTTCCCCCTTTTTCTATTCTTCCTCCCTATTTTTAATCCTCCTATTTTCTCAGGGTTTTCTCTCTTCGCTTCCTGCTGCTGCAAGTTTGTAAGGTGAGCCCTGCTCAGGCTTTCTGTCTCTTTCAGATAAGAAAACAACCTAAACCAAAGGAATACATTTTTTTGGCCACAGAGTGGCTGGTTTATACTGACAAGTGTTACATTATAAAAGTCCAAATGTCAGTTGTACATGCCAGCTCAAGAAGAATGCCTTGAAATACTAATGTTATGAGTGCTACCCTGGGCAGGATTAAGACTGGATTTTTGAGTTCCCCATCTTTCTGAAAAGAACTAGTCCCCCAGATGTGTTTTGGAGACACCAACTGTAGGACAGGGTGCGTTTTTGAAAGTGAAGACTCAAGTCAGCAGTAGAAAGTTCAAGTTTGAGGGACAAGAATGGTAATAGTTAAAGAGGTGGGATATAATAAGACTGCAGAGATTTTACTGATAAGACAGTCTTTTGACATGGGCTTGCTGAAAACAAGCTAATATAAAAAGCCTCTCTTATTCTACTATGCTTTCCTCATGATCTCTGTTTCTCCTTTCACCGAAGTTCCCTACTTACAGCTCTCCAGTTTAGAATTGCCTCCTCTCTACTGTCCCCAGTGTGCAGTGACAGTGATTATGGGGGAATGTTCCTGCTGGGGAAAGAAGAGAGTTTTAGAAGGACAAGAGGGAAATATGTTCTTTTCTAGCAGAGGAGATAAGATAGTTTTATTTGCTCAACTGGGAGTGATAATGGATGGCTTATGTGAAGAAGACATATTGGGTGTGAGGGATGACTTCTGTGGCAAGGAGGGTAAAGCAGTGTGGTTTTGCCCAAAGAAGGTGCCAGTTGCTATGTACAGAGCAATAGAGCAAGGGAGGCCAGTTTGCTGCCCCGTTGGTCTTGCTTACGTGCAACTTCAGCTTTTGCTTACCAAAACACTGCTTGTGTTAGCAGAGATCCTGCCAACTTGGATAATTCAGAGGATTCAGTCTTTCAATCTACGAGGGTTACTTACCAAAGCTAACTGATTTTTATCCAAGGGTTCCTGGCTCAGTTTGATGGTACAGTACTACTAATTTACAGTCACTGTTTGTATCCTGTCATACTTTCTTTAAGCAAAACTCCCATTGACTTCTGTATATTTGAAGATACTTTTGCTTTATTGGAAGTGGTGCCATCGTAACAGTGAAGAGCTGTTTTTCAACTGTTGGGGCTCTGGAATGATGAAAACAGCAAACCTCTGAAATGTAGCCTAGAAAATTATAGGATACATTTAAGTTAGGATGCAGAGTTTTGGAAAATAGACCAAGTGCCTCTGGAAAACAAATTACAAGTGTAATCTCTTTGTTGAGCTCGAAAGTACACCCTCAAGAGAGAAAGGAGAATGGAGGAGATTTTTTTTGTTTAAATTTCCCCCCACCTCCATTTTTCCTAAATAGTAATCAACTATGGACTAGCAGGATTGTGTTTAGAGTAGACGTGTTTGCACAATCATAGAATAACATGGGGTTTCTTGTCAGGTTAAGGTTTCCCTCCTACTAAAGTTTCTTAAGTTGTTCTACTCCTTGCCTGTGGAGAGGGAGAATCTGGAAAACATACTTCTTCCTGGGAAGAACTCTGATTGATGCTTTCCCCTTTTCTCCTCACCTTGTGTGATGGATTATATGCAGCAATCATTACTGCCTGGACCATTTCAGAAACAAGAGAACTGCACGAGTCTTTTGTGAGCATCTTCAAGTGGAAGCTGACCTCTGTGATTTACTTAGTATCGACTCTTTGTTTTTCTGTGAAGAGCAGTGAGTAATATTGGTGTTGAAGAACACAATTTGTTCAAAAACATCTTGAGATCCATTGTACATTTGAGTTTTCTCTGAGATAATGGCGTAGGGTTACAATGTCTAACTTGCATAAGCTGTTGTTGACCAAGTCAAATATAGTTGTGTATGAAATTTTAGAGACTATGTCCTTCATTAGTTTCTGCCTGCTGTATGCTTGCAAAAGAGTAGAATGTGTACGACGTGTTTGTATATGAATCTATGATCAACTAGTATCCATATGACATGTAAAAGTGCAAATTGTTCATCTTATTTCTTGCCTGTCTCTCTGTACAGCAGTTGAGCTCATCCTCCTTTTGTCGTATCTCCTTGTGAGCTTTGTGTAAATGTATGTGTGAAACAGGTGGTGCTTCATGCTGGAAGTGGTTGTTTGCTTTCTCTCCTGAGGAAGATGTGCTCTAAGCTTTGTCATCTGCTTTCTTAGCAGTGGAGTTAAAACATCATGAGAACTATATAGTAAGTCACAGTTTTATGAAGGGAGATGAAAGAGAGGAGGATGCTTCTGCTGTTCCTTTCATGATCATACAGTAATGCTGTTCTTCCTCCCCCGCGAAATTAGGACTACATTTACTCTGGTAGAGCTGTCTGTGTAAGAAACATTTCAGTGTTTCTTAACTAGTGACTGTTTACTGGGTACAGGAATTCCTTAGCCTACCTTGCATCTCTAAAATGCAATATTTTGTTCCCTCTTCTGTATTTCCCATGTGAGTTTTTAGTTCAGTAACGAAGATAAGGAATTAGTTACTATCTGGTTACAGTGGAGAAGATGAGGAACTAAACGTATCTGGAATTGGTGTTTACTTGGCCTTGAAAACTCAAAGGTAAGGTGAAAAGCCTTCTTGCAGTATAGATCAGCGTGCACTCTGTTTAGTTCGCTGCTTGCCTTGTGCATTTATGCCATGGTCTGTGCTATGTCTGATCTCCTGAAGCTTTCAGACCTCTCACACGCCTTCATTTGTTTATTGTAGGAACAGGAGTTTACAGTAATGATGTTTATACTAAAGATGGGTAAACCATTACAGCAAGAAGAGAAACCATCGTGAACCTTTGCCCTGAACTCAAACCAAACTCTTTTGTGATTTTTAAAGTTCTGTTTCAGTTTTCAGTGTCACTGTACTTTGTTCCATCAGGACTAGAAATGAGTGCCAAAACATAAATGGTATTTCCAGTGTCAACCTCAGATTTCACAAGCAAATCTGCTCTTTTGCCAAGGAGTGCGGAGCTTCTTAGACCTCACAAATTTTGGTAGTGAATATAACCTTTTTCAACTTCTGATGCTCAGTGCAGCTAGCTCAAATTGCTTGTCCAGTGAGGCTTGCCCATCACTATTTTGTATGGGACAAGATACTGTTTATTGAACTATTAAGCATTCCTAGGGGAATGTGTGCAGATGATTGCTTGCAGCTGAAATACTGAAACAGAAAGTGCGGTGTAGCTGCATTTCCCTGCTATTCCAACAAGGATGTAGAGACTGTCCAGCTTTGGCCTCCTTCCTGCTAAATGTGTTGTAGATGTGTTATCAGCCACTTTTGTGAAATTGCAGTGGATCTGCCCAGTGCAGAATATGAAAGTAAACTCTCTAGGCTTTGAGAACAAAATGTGACTAATGTGCTTCTGGCACCTGTGTTCCTCCAAATTTATTTACTGTCCTGTAGACTTTTCTGTTTCATATCCCAGACTTGGATCCAGGTAGAACTGTCTATCTAGTAGAGTCTGATATATTAGTAGGGCCAATCTTCAGAGCAACCAATTCAGGTTTTGCCTGTTTCTCCTTTCTGCTCCTGAGGAGGAACAGTCTTTCATCTTCCCTTCCTCCCTCTCTCTCTCTGTTTATTGTTGTATCAGAGAATGATCTGATGTTTGTTTTAACACTGAGATGAAGCTGAATTCACTGCTGTCCAGTACTCTTTAAAGTTGGTGCGCTACTTGAATATTTATATCATGCTGACATTTGCTTATGTTAAAGAAGGCATTATTTCCTTGGAATATTTATCATAGTATCCTGAAATTTCCATGTTGAACTGCTGCTGGATCTCAGTGTTGTATATAATTACCTGTGTCCAAGCCTAGTTGCCTTAGGAAGTTAACTTTCAAAGAACAACAGCTACCTTTGTGACACTTGCTAGCTGAAGGAAGAGCTGGCAAGGATTTTTCCTGGACTGATATGGAGCAACCTGGAAAGAAGACACACCCCTCACTTCAGCTGTATAGGTAGCTTTGTCTAACTCATTATGGGAAAAGTAGAGAGTCATTTCCCTGCACACCTGGCATCACAGAGTGAGTGCCTATATCCGATGTGATCTGTTGACCTAGTTATGGTCTGGGATGGAAAATATGATTTGACATCTTTTGCATCCTGTTTTTTCCCCCTGATTTCCACCAGTCCCTTTCCCAAAGGTTAAGGGGGAAGGGTTGTTACAGAATCCAGTTCCTGCCTTCCTGACACACTTTGAAGCTCTGACCCCCTTTGTGCATAGAATAGAAATGACCAGCTTGAGGCTTGATCAGATCTCAGCCTCCTGTTGTTTTCCATCAGCTTATATGACTCTCCCGGGCTTCTGGGGCTGGAACTACTCTTTTGCTGCTGTGCATAAAGAGGCACCGTGATTTATGAATCAATTAATCACTGCATGCTGAGGAGCTGTTCACGGTAGTTAAACAGTGAAAATAAAATGCTCAAGTATATTATAAAGACGGATCATAATGAATATGACCCTCTACCAATGAATTCTCTCCCTCCCTATATTATACCCCCTACCCACTTTTCCAGCACAACCACACTATCAAGACATGAAATTTGTCTATCTCGATGGCACAGGGTTCATCAAATTACTTAATTACTTGATAAGGGTGCTGCCTATTTGTGGGATTTTTTTCCCCCTCACACACACATGCATTCTTTCAGTCTGATTTCAGTTTGCTGCTAAAGCTAGTAGAGCCACAAAGATGGAGAGAATAAAAAAGATTCTGATACTACTGATTAAATCTTTTTGAGTAGTCATAAGAAAATCCACCAATAAGTCTACAAAAATTAAGGAGGGGCAGGTGAAGTCTGCCCCGCTTGGTCTGTCAAACCACAGAAATGTGGTGTGAAAATTCCAAGAAATATTTCCGTCAAATCACTGTCACCTTTTTGCTCTGTGTACCACACACATCATTGTTGTGAGTTTCTGAAACTGTGTGATACTGTAAGAACTAGGCAAGTTTGATGCTAAGCCTCCGTTAAGACTGCTGTTTGGCTTCAAAACTTATTGAAGCACTTTGCAATTTGGACCGGCATTCAGATCAGGGTGGCACATTGCTCTGTGGGGAGCACCACTGGTGTTCAAATACCTACCTGTGAGATAAGGCTATGAGGCAAAAGGCTTTAATCTTGATTATGTGGGTTTGCACCAAAACTATGCTTTCCGAGGAGAAAATCAGTCTTTACAGATTAATAACTCTATACATGTTGTATTTTATAAATAAAATTATTACTTTATTTTACATTATCAGCAGATACCCAAAATAGTGGTAGAACATTTCAGTAACAGAAAGGTGATTTGTTTTCATTTGGATTTTTTTAGGGTTTTTTTTGGGGTGGATGGGATTTGGCTGAAAAGTGTATTCTTGGTAAATGACTTTATCAACTATCCATCTGTTTTGAATTCTGAAAAGGATTTGGGGAGAGTGATAATACTTCTGTTTTTTCATTTTGTTTCTTTACAGCAGTCTTTGAAGTGTGACCTTTTTGTTGCAGAGTATTTCCTGGGTTTTCTGAGTACCAAAAGCTGGCATTGATGAGCAGATGGACTTATGAACCTTGCTACAAGTCCACTGGCTATAGTGGAGTTGCTCTTAATCTCACCTGTATAACTAAGAGTAATTTCATTCAAGCCAGAAACTAGGTGCAGTGGTGTGAAGCAAGTTAATTCCATTTCTCTGCTATGCATTGAAACTTGCAGTGGAATTATAATATTTGCTACTTATCAGTAAAAGTAAAAGAATTTTTTTCTTTCCAACACAATCTAGTTTCTCAGATTTGTTCAGCTCTGCTGCTGGCATATGTTGACTGTATCTAATGGCCTTTGTTTGCATTCGAAGCTTATCTCATAAACTGGCTTTTGAAATACAGTAATAGTGTTTCACTGTGGTGACCATGGTTAAACATTTCTCTTCTGTCCTCTCCTTACCCTTCTCTGTTTGATTTTTAGGACCTGGGTTTCTCTTCAGTGATTCATGAGAAGCTCCAAGTTCCCAATACCATTCGTAAGGCATGGAACGAGAAGGACAACAGATGTGATGTTTGTGCCACACACCTGAACCAATTGAAGCAAGAGGCCATTCAGATGGTGCTGACCTTAGAGCAAGCTGCCAACTCAGAACATTACGATGCCTCGCCAGGCTCTCCCCCACCTCTCTCCAATATCCCCACGTTAGTGAGCCCCCGGCACATGGGCAGCCTGCAGCCCAGGGACTGGGCGTACATGCCTTCTCCTTATGCTACATCTAACTATACAGGCTTTGTTGCCAACAAACACAGTGGAAAACCCAACAGTTTAGGAATCGGCAACGGGGTGGAGAAAAAAAATGGCTCTCCTGGACACCAAGCCAAGGTCAGCTTTCAAATGGCCACCAGCCCCAGCAACGGTAATGTTCTCAACTCTGTGGCCATCCAGGCCCATCAGTACCTTGACGGCACTTGGTCTTTGTCAAGAACGAATGGAGTCACTCTATATCCCTACCAAGTAAGTATTTTCAAATAACAGAACATGTTTGTTTCCCTCCCATTAAAGCTTGCATGGGCATACTAACACGGCTTGCTCCTGTAGGGTGGAAGTGGAGCCATTTGAATAGGGAGCACCAGAACAAGGAGTGATATAAACTTCTGTTTCCCTGATAGGGGATTGAGTTGAAGGAGACACAGATCAAAAGCAGAGCTAATTAGAACACCTTTTATAAATTCAACTGTTATTAAGAGCAGAACCAAGCTGTTGTTTTTAGTAGCAGATAACTAATCATACATTATATGCAATTATTTCCTCATATAGTTACTTACTCTCTCTCAGAATACTTGGTTGGAGCAACAGCTGGGAACCAGTCACACTTGTTTACTCGCAAGTGGAAGGTGGCACTAATGCACCAGTGACTTCTGAGTTGGAATTCAGGAAGGATCCAGGAGGTCTTTTATTTCATCATATGTGTATCTTGATCCTTTGACTACATATAGCAGGCACTGACTTCATCAACTAAGTTGCCTGCATTCTTGATCCTAGTGTGCTGGTGGCCTTCTGCCGGTTCAGCTGATTCTTGGTGGTTTGATTTTTATCAATTCTCATGGATTCAGGATGTCCAGTAACCTTCAGATCTTAGAAATTCTGGGAGATTTTCAAATACTTCTCAGCATGGTCTTTTCCTTCTCTTTGGCCTGCTGTTTTCTGGTACGCCACACCCATAAATACCTGTAGAATCCATCCATACCAGATGGCACAGAGGAAACTTTTGTACGACAGGAGGTGGTCTTTCTGATGCGCTTAACTGTAGCTGGTGGGATTTTCAGAGTACTCAAGCACTTGCAGACTAGGACATAAGCCTGTTCTTCCTGTGTTCTCCCAGCCATCCCTGTTGACTTCCTTAGGCCTGTAAATAACTTTGAAAGTTGGTCTTTCTATTAAGTTATGAACATAGTGCAAGATAGATCCCTAAATTAATATTTAACTTTTGTTAGTATGAGTAATTGATATTACAGCCAGAAAAATGTGAAGTTATTCATAAACATTAAGATATTGTCATGCACCAAAGCAAACTAGGTAAAACCAGACGTTATTTTATCTACAGTTATTTTATCTGGAAAATATGTGACTTTATGGTTTTGTGATTTATGCTCTAGTGAACCTAAATCACATTTGAGTAGGTCAGTATGTGGTCATATTTTTGATCTAAGAAAACAAATCTGATCTAAGTTTGAACCAAGAAAAAAAAAGCCTAAACAAAGAATGTACATTAACAAATCTGAATAACTATTGTTTGTATTAAAATTAATTCAGTTTTATTGCATTCACAATCTCTTAGGTTTATCTGTGAAAATGTGGGCTTTGTTTACTTTTTTATAATTTTTGCATTTCTAGATGATTCATTTTGACTTAAAAATATTCACTAAGGAGAATCTAATATTCAAAATTGTCCAGACTGATTCTATAGTTTGGCTCCAGTTAAATTAAGGACTCTTCCCTATCCTTCCCTTTCAATAAACATGAAATAAAAAATATTACCTGCCCTTCAGAGCTCCCCTGCCAAAAAACTCCAAAAAAAAAAGACACAAAAACCAAACTAACCCCTCAGAAAACAGCAAAACAAACAAACAAACAAATCTGACAAACCCAAACAAACCTAGCAGTGTTGGTCTTTGATAGAAGGTGTTTATTGTTTCATTGTTTTCTTTAAGATTTTAGTTTCAAATGTTGTAATTCTCACTATACTCAAATTGTCACATTTGATTCTCCAGTTCAGAAATAACAATAAAGGCTTTCATCTTTAAACACACTAAAAAGAATTTAGTGTTTGTTTAGTGTTGTTTAGTGTCTGTATTCTGTATCAGACCAGGAATCAGTCAAGCAAGAAGAAATGCTTTTAAATGTAATTTACTTGTAGTTTCAAATATTTGAAAGATGCAAGCTTTGCTTTTTTTCTGCTTTTGTGTGCAGAAACCAATCTTACTTGCTACACATTTTAGATTTCTGTCCCACATAATTATATTTTTGTTATGCACTTACAGTTACAAAACTCTGCTGGGGAAGAGCACTAGGAAGTTGAATCTGTTATCTCATCTTAATTAGAACCCTTCTTGATTTGAAGGTGAATTAAAAAAAGTGTTGCTAGCTACTTACTTGTAAATGTCTATATATTAATTAAGTTTTCTTGCTTTCCCTTAAGAATAGTGATTGGAAAAACCTCACTGTGCATTAGCTAAGAGGAACAGAAGATAATTTTTTGGGATAAAAAGCCTTGTGGTTCACACAAAGAAGTGCAGTACGCCTCTACATCATAATCTTGTTAAATAGTTGTTCAGGGAGAAGTCAGTCTCATGGCTCTAGACTTAATGGCACCTGTGGTAGACACCTCCCATTGTAAATTAGCTTTTGTTAGACAGTCTAGATAACTTGAAAGAAATGGTTGAGTACCTTGAAAACTGACTGTGATTTCTTCCTTAAAGTATCATCAAGAAGAGAAAATACTAGTTTGAAAGTGATGTTCTTTTGCTCAGAATTGACTCACTGCAATTTTAGGCACCAAAAGTATTCCTAAATTTGTGAGTTGTATGATGTTATTTCTTTCCTAGCATCTTCCTTCCAGACTGCCTAAAATTAGAACCTTGTTATGGGGAATTAATTACAATTTTTGTTTCAGTTCCAGTAGAAAAACAATTTAAAAAAATAAAGGGATTATTGTGATATTCTAAGGCTCAACTGCTACAGTAGTGTAAGACAAGTCTTAAATGACATACCACTATTCAATTAATTTTGCAGAAAGAGCACTTGTTACCAGGGCAAGTAAAACAAATGTGAATTTATATATTATCAGATTTAGTAATGTATTATATGTTTAAAATCAGAAAAGTAGAAGAAGTAGTGCTGTCTTTAACTGGAGATGCATGTCAGATGTAAAAGAAAATTTCTAATAATTTCATGGATGCATAATTTGAACTAGTCAATGGATTCTCCTAAGAACTTTGGAGAAGTTGCTGCTAACAATTTTGTAGGCAAAACTGATCCTGCCTGGAGATTAGGAGATGATGTAGATTACCCCATCAGTCCCCACTGTCCCTGTTTTATGTGATTCCATATTTAGTCACCCCTTGAAACACAAACAAAAATCTGCTTCTAAAGATCTGTGATGTCTCCTAGGCCTGACAAAAAGGGGGCTATATCAAATTTCGCTTATAAGTGGTCCTTTGGAAAAAACAGGGAATCAGCTGCAGGGAAATGGAATTATTGATCCTTTAACAAAGAGACCTGTTAAAGCCCTTCTATGAATACTGGAATTCTGAAGTGTTTACCTGGTCAGGGTAAAACTGACACCTTGCTGTTTAATACATGGAAAAAAAAAAACTAACTAAAATTCATTAGAATTTGATTGAGAGTCTGAAAACTGTGCTCTTTCAGTGCTTGTCGGCAGGTAGCATTTGTATACCCTGTAGATCAGACTGTGTTTTAACACTTGTAAAGGCCTCTGTTGATCTCCCTATCATTCAGAGGGATTTCAGTCCTTCCCTGCTCTGAGAAAACTAATTTAGATTGGTGAGGTTTTACCTGAGAAGGGCTGCAATTGTTTGTGCAGCTGCTGATGTGAATTACAGGATACCATAGTGTTAAGTACACTTCTGTTCCTTACCAATTATTACATAACGCTTCTAAAGAAAAAGAAACCTTTGGGCATGGGGTTCTAATATAGGAGCCAAAAGTCCAAATTCCTTAATGAAATGATTGCTTCTTGTAATTTTTATAGAGAATGTGATATTAAATTGAATGCATAACATTTTCATTACTTTATAATCCCAAGCTGATAAAGTAACTAAACCAAAAAAGCCACATTGGAGAATAAGAGTTGAGTCCTCAGGAGTTCAGACTGATTTAGGATTTGCTTTCAAAGGGAAAGGACTTGAAAATAGTGTCTAGATTAAGGTGGTTACACTTTTTCTGGAGTCAAAGCAATCCAGTATATTACTAAAATATTAAATTAACTGCATGGTTGTCATGTGTTGGTGTGAGCTGTAGAACATAAAATGGTGGGCACATTTCCTTGGTATTCTAGTTGCCCTCCTGGATCTGCATAAGAATCTTTTCATGTCTTTACGTAGATAATTTCAAAAGGCAAACCAAAGGAAATTTAGCACAGCATGTGTGGTAGATTTGAGTGACAGGAAGGTAAGAGTAAGCCTGAGAACTGGAGAAGGTCAACTGTTTCAGGAACAATTTAGGCCATAAAAGGGAACGAGTTAGCAGTTGACGTGGGTGAGCACTCCTTACTCCTGACCTTGAGGATGTGAAGTTTGATTTTGGTAAGGAAAAAGGTAGTGTATGTAAGGATTTGAGTTGGGGCATTGTGAGCATAATGATATTCATGGAAAAAGTGTTCCTTTCTCCCCTGCAGTTAAAAAGACTCTATTGACTAAAAGTTTGGAAAATGAGATCTTAAACTACTGAGAACCTCTTGGCCTGGGGCATAATGATCTCAAGCCTATTCAGAATTATCAAAGGCTTTGTTTGTGTACAATTGATGAAAGCCTACAGAAAGTATGTGTTTTCTGTTTTCTCTTCATATAACAGTGTTTAGAAGAACACTGTTCTGTGAGAAAGTACCAGCTTGTTCTGGAGCTTTGCTGTGATGAATGATTTGTTTGGAGTTTACTTAGGTCGTGACTGTCTCATAACACATCAATTCATTCAGGCACAGGCTTTTGAAAAGAAACTGGTAATGATTAGAGTTGGACACAAGATGGAGAATTCAGATACAGAGCCAATGCCTATGTGGGGGGTATTCCCATCCAGGATTTTGTTTCCGAGCTTTTTTTTCCAAGTCTTTGCTGTCTAATTTATTTCTCTTCCATTTGCTGCTGCTTCTGTTGCTTCTTCAAGTGTTCAGCAGGATAAAGATAAAATGTTAATGATTGCTACATCAGTGCCAGGGTAGTTTAAGTGCCTTCTAAAGCATATAATGCAAGGTAGAGAAATGAAGTTACTTGCTCCATCTGCAGACTAACAGTGTTTTCTCTTAGTTATTCCATGCTTCCTAGAGCTGGACTGTTTTACCAAGGCATCTTAGAAACAAAAGATTTGTATGTTGACCTTTCTAGTACCATATTTTTATACAACCACACACGATACACTGAGATACCTAATGCTGGAAGTATTTTGCTTTGTGCAGTTAGGTTTTGGTTCAGAATTTTTTGAACGGCTCATGTTTCAATAGCAGTTCAGTTGCTGTATGTATGAGAACCACCTCTGAGTGTGGTGACTACCTGAACATAGTCGAAAACTTTTTGTTCCTATTACTGTGAGCTAATGAATGATGATGCTGAGCAAATGTGTGCAAATTCTTGCACTGATTTTTTTTTTATTTTTTTTATTCTGTGACTTGGACTCTTAACAACAAAGTGACTCCATAGTGAGACTATATACTGAAAGTGCAGGAATTTTATTTACAAAGATTGTTTAACTGGACCAAGAAGCAGAATGTCAAACAAGTTCATTGGCACTGACATTATATCCTCGCTTAATTATCTCTGTTGCCCTCTTCCCCCATGCATTAGTTGTTATCTCTGAAGTAGCTCTCCTCTGACTAAAAGCCTTTTTCAACCAAATCACTAATAATTAGATATGACCCTACCAAAGTCAGTGTATGTCATCAGCTGACATTTTGCCATGATTGTTTGATCATTCAATTTATATATTACAGGAGTTAGCTATTTGTATTTCATTCCTCCTGTCCACCCCCTCAACTAACAGCCTGGTTGTATACTGATTTTCTAATATCATAAAGAGGGGAAACTGAAGTCTATGTGAACTGTAGGAGAGGTTTGGTTTTTTTTTTTTTTTTTGCATTGCATGAGTGTGATTTGATCCCTTACGGCATTTTTATGCATGGCTTAATGACCTTAGCATCATTACTTTTCCCCTTCATGATACTGGGGTGACTAAGGGAAGAAAGAGGTAAAGGGTATCCCATGGGCTGAAAAGAGCTAAATAGGCTTATCCTGTGAGTATGAAAACCCCATGACTCAATTGTGATGTGAGGAAGAAATCTGGACTATTATAGGAGTGAGTTAATCCTGTAAATTAGCAAAAGCCAGAAGATCACAATTAGTGAGGATTTGGAGTCTTGGTTTCCTTCCCTGCTCTGTAGCTTAAGGATTTTGTCCACATGTGAGACTAGTTTCTTTTCTGAAATAATAGCTGTGCTGATTGCTTGCATCATTGAACAAAAATATAAACTGAGAGGAGAAGTGATGTTTTAACAGTCAGAAAAATGATGTAGAGATGGAATGGAGCGAGGGGGAAGACAAACTGATACACTGACACAAATTTGTACTTTTGTTTCCTATGATATAAACAAGGTGGAAGAGTAACTAGAGATAATTCTGCATAAATATACAGTCCTTGTGGCTGATACTCTTCCTGTGTCTTACTACTGTTCAACATCTGTTGCAAGAAGAGAGGAAAAAGAAATGTACTAAACCAAGGGTAACTCATTCTAGCTGAGATGGGAAGGAGGGGATGACAAAAGAATTAACAAGCAATTTTTTAGGAGTTTCTCTTTAAATTCCTAAGGGATACCACTCAAAGAAGACATAAATCAGTGTACTGTCTCATTGACTAAGACATTTGTTTCTCACATTGTTTTGCATAAATGGGATATAGAACTAAGATTAGATTTAGACATGTCATCATACTTTTTTGATTTTTGTGTAATTCTGTTCTAACCTTTGATTTCTGCTTAGAAAAAATTCGAACCTTTAAAAATGAAGAAGTGTGTTACTATGCAAAAAATAAATTTACAAAACCTTTGCTTTGATACTATGCTGCACTTATAGGAAGTAATGAATAAATTGCTAGAGACTCATCTCACTCTGAAATGTGATTCCACACAGCTATCATGTGGAACCATTGTTTTCTTTTCTCTAAAGTGCTCCTGAAATGGTGTCAGAAAGAGAGCATCAACTCGTCTGTTGGGACTGCTCTCTTTAATTCAGTGGATTTGAGTTAAAGTGGTTGGTTCTTCCCTTATATTCCGGAGCATTGTGCACTTGAGAGGTGGGTGTTGTCAGATAGAATACATTTGGGGCCAGACGTTCTTCTGTCTCACTCTGGGATAATTGCTTTGCAGTTGACGCGGCTACTTTGGTATAGTACAGATAAGAATGAGATCAATGTCAGCCCTATAAGATCTGATCATCCAGAGTGTGAGAATGGTTGTGGTGATTGGAGTAAATGTAGTGTCTTGCTTTCATAGTGGGCTTCACTCCCTTTTGGGTTGGTGAATGGGGAAACTTTCTTTTACTATACTCTTATGGTCTGACCTGACACTGAAGAGTCTTTTGGAACTGCTCTTCTTGACAAATGAAAGCAGAAACCTGATTGTCCAGCATCTTTTGAACTTTGAATGGGCCTAGATGTGTCTTATGAAGAATAAGGAAGGATTACATCTCTGCAGGGGTGAGAAAAAGCCCCTCTCAGCTAATGAAAACATCTTTTAGATCTGAAAACTGCTCTGAGAAGAAATGAAATTGCATTTCACCTTTCACTCCCGCCTAATCTCTCAAGTTGAATTCAGAACTGCTCCAAGGGTTGAAGGGAAAGGAACAGTAGTGAGCTTTCGTCTTCCATGGGGTTTGTTGGTGCTCATGATGGTTAGTGTTGCTAGCAAATCTCAGCAGAAACATCTGTAGCTCTTCCTTGTATGACAGCACTAGAGTCACCATCACTTATGTCATTAAGGTGTCTGAGGACTTGGGTTCTGTACACCAGGAAAGCCTCAGGTCTCTCTGGTAGATGTGAACGTCAGGTGACTAAGCTGCAACCAGTGCAAGGTTATAGTTGTATGGATGGGTGTGCAAGTGAAGTGTTTCTATTGTGACAATTCTTTGAATCAAATACTGCCAAGCTTTACTTCAAAGTGATACTTTTTAAACTGTATATGTGTTTATTAAATATCTGGCTAAATTTATGTACAGGTGTTTGGCTAATGGGAAAGGCAGAAAAAGAATTGAAGGTTGGAACTATGCTTGATGAAATCACTTCTGTTTCCCTAACTTCACTGTAGCTGCATGCTTGGTGTCACTGGATAATCATAAAGCACACTTGCATTGTGAATCCTGAAATTTTACACCTTTTACTCTATATATTACTTTCCAAGAAAGTCAAGACTATTAGTATAAGCAGAGTTTAGGCCTAGTTTTGAAAAAAATTTGTATTTTAAAGCATGTAGAGTGATACATTATTTCCTGTAAGAGAAAGAGAGTTGATAGGTAGGGTTTGTTATTGCTTTCTTTCCTGACAGGTTTTAGACTGCTGGAGGTAGGCAGTGTTGCTGGATTTAAGCAAAAATCATAAGCACAATCATCTCTGTGTTTTATTCTTGTGTATTTTCTCAGTTACTGCACTGCAACATAGAAGATGGAAAATTAATTCAAGCGCTATTAGAGAAATTTTACAGAACATGTCAGAAGAATATATAGTAATGAGATACTATCAGTGCTTAATTGATCAGACTCTATGATCCCTGAAGACTTTGTATGAAGTTTGTTGCCAGCGTGCAGGAGGTAAAAATAGATGTAACGTGATCCTCAGTTGTACATACAGATATATTATGGCAGTGATCAGAGACAGGACTGACAGGGAAAATGCACTCAGAAAGCTTTGTCTGCATATGGATCAGCTTCTGTGAAAGTAATTGTGAAAAGTCTTGCAATGTAAGAGATTGCAATGTTGTGGAGATTTCTGATTTTTTTTTGCTTTGAAGTAATGTAAACAAAAAATATCATCATTTGTCCTGGACAGCAAATAATATAACCAGATACTGTTCAAATGACTTAGGAGAACACCACAGTGAAGGATTTCTGGCCACCAGGCTTCCCTGATAAATTATAAGAGCATCAGAGGGTGTCCTAAAGCTTATCTATTTTACTTTACTTTTAGATATAAGTGCTAAATGAGGGATCAAGTTGTTTTCATGTAGCTAAGTGCTTTAGAGGGAAAAATCTCATTCTCACGTTACTGGCTTTTCATTATTTTCTGTCCTTAGTCAGTCATCAGAAGGGTTTTTGCCTCTGTAATCCTAAATGATGGGATATGCTGTTTTCAGCCAGGATTCAGTAGTGATGCTTATGATCTCCTAACTGTTGTCTTGCAGTTCAGAACCTTTGTAAAGATACATTTAAACATTGCCAGAACTCAACTTACCAAGATTTATTTATAAGTATTTATATAAAAGTAGATGAAATGCAAACACTTGACCTGGGTTAGATGAAGATTTCTGGAAAGAGGTTTGAGACAGGGGTTATGTATGTGCAGGTTATGTAGATTATGAGATTTGTCCAAGCTAAGTGATGTGAGTTTCTCTACTTCCTTTTCCATTCACTGCTCAATTACTTTAATCACATATTATGAATATTTGCTGCTTCTCCCTGCCTCAATTCTTTGTCTCTGAAGCAGGGACAGTCACCATTGGTGCAAGGGGCCATTACTTCTGTGACCTCTAGACATTTTATGATTCGATGAATATGAATAATAAAATACCTTATTCCTCCTATGTTCTCCAGTAAAGGTGATTTCAAGTGTGCTAGTGGAGGATTATTATGGCTTGGTTTCCTTTTGAGTATAAGAGAGTGGGAGGGCACCTATTAATTATAAAAGCTTAATAGAAATTCTGGAAAACAACTACTTGCTCCTCAGTATCCCATTCTATCTGCTGGAAAATTTGATATAATTCATGATAAAAAAAAAATCTTTATTGATGGTACTGCTGCTAGTATCCTTGTGCCCAATTTGAATAAACTGAGTAGAAATTTTCTCTTTATAATTTTTTTGAGAATCTGTAGTAGATGATACCACAGAAAGCCAAAGGACCTATCAGTAGCCAAACTGTACTAGAGCAAGAGAATAGTTTGGGCTTAGATGATTAGAGAATTTGCTTCCAAGACTTTTTAAATGTTGCATGGGCATGAAGTGGGGAAAAATGAAATTACCAGGAAAGATATAATATAAATTCAGCTGAACTGTATAATATTTTGCAGACTTTAAAGTCCATTTCTGTAAAATGATCAAAAATGCTTGGAGGGAGGAAACAAATTTTATTGTGCTCCTTTTAACATGTTAAGAACTAGATGTACAGGAAAGTGGAAGGATATACCTGAGATGGCTGCTATGCAGTTTGTAAAGAGTTGAGAAAATAACCTTTTTTTCTATTACACTCAGAATAAAAGGACCATCTTGTCATTTCATATGTCGCGGTTAGATTATTCTGTGCCTGCCTGAAAGAATCAATATCAGAGTGAATTATGAAACAGAGAAATTTTAGGGGTCCAGAACAATTTGGAAAAATGTTAGTAACAGAAGGGACTGACTAAAAATATCTTGCTGGTTGATAGTTTTTTATCTTCAAATACAGTTTGAGCTGGAATTTTTATCAGCTGCACAGAGTTCATACACTTTGCCTTTTACAACAAGCTGCTACTGTGCTTTCTGAGAAGAAAAGAAACTTGCAAATAAGGACTTTGCTTTAAAGGGATTCACTTGAAAGCATGCCCTTGGGAAAGAAAAAGACTGTAGAAGTTTCAAATTGACCTCTGAAGTTTTTAGGTTTTAGCATCTTTGAAACATATTCTTTCAAAAAGCTCCTGAGTCCAGCGTATGTATTTCTTGTTGTTTATTCTGCCTTAATTTCTGCCTTAATAAATGTAGTTCCAGCAAATATTAAAATCCTGTCATTCTCCTACAATGCTCTGTTTTCAGCAAGGGAACCTAACGTAATGCTTTTCTGCTGGAAAATTGAGCTGGGTTGGTTGCAGAGCTAATCTGCACCTGTTATACCTGGCTCCTATTCCTGTGGCCATTGTGAACACAGCTACTTAGTGGTGGAAAGTATTTGGAGAATTATCCCAGAATTTTTTTGTTTGATGCATAAATAATAGGGAGAATTTAATGGTTTAATGCATATATACATTAATTCCACTTCTGATTTTTTGGGGCATCCTTGGTTTGTTTCTTTATTTGTGCATGCATGTGTTTATGAATATACATGCACAAATAGATCTTCTACCTAATTTCCTCAAAGAAGGAATCCTCTGCTGCTTTTCCAAAACAAATTGCTGGTAGAGTTCAGAGTAGGTTCTGATCTGAAATCAAGTTCACTCCACTGGTGATAGAGCATCATCATGCTTTTTCCTTTTAGTGACTGCATGCCATTTTGAAAGTGAGTACACAGGGTGGGAGTGTTTCAGCCCCTCTTCAGAATACACAGTAAGCATCAGTTCTATAAATGTTTCCGGGTTAGTTCTTTATTACCCTGCACGTGGAGTAGTGCTCTACATTTTTTTTGAGCTAGTTCATGCCCATTTTGTATTCCTTTTGTCCTACTGTTCAAGATGACTTAGTAAATGCCTATAAAATACCTTGTGAAGGGACCTTTTTCTTCAGTTATACAGATTACAGCATTGTACTTCCACTGAGCTGTAGACATTGATCCTTCTTTTGACATGTCCCCATGGAGCAGCATGTTAGTCCATGATGCTCTATTAAAAAATTATAGAATAAAGAGTTCCTTTCAAAAATTGATTTAAAAGTAACTTCTGAAACTTTTACATTGCAAACCCATTAAACAAGTTGGAGGGAAAAGATTCAAAACATTTCATGTGCAAATAAAAATTCTCTGAAGATAACAACGAGATATTTATTACAGTTCAGAATGGTTTACTAGAGTTCAGACATCATTTCAGATGATGCACCGTTTTGTTGTTGTTATTCTTGGGCTTCATTAAATGCAATTAATTAAATCTATTGTAGATCTGTTTTATTCCCAAGTGTCCAGTTAATGTAATCTTACTGTTTGCTTATTAAAAATATCAACCAATTTTTCTTCCACTTATTTTAATCACTATTCATTTTTAAATCTTGGTGAAATGCATTTTGTCCGTTTAATTTATTGAGCAAACTCCTTGGGGCAGTGACTTTTTGTGTCCTGTGTAGAAGAAAATGTATATTCTTTGTCACTGTGTTTAACTCAAAAAAAGATAAAAGAAGAAAAATAAGTAAAGCAATGCCATTTGAAGTTTATTTAGGCTGACTTAAATGACAAAGAAATAAATGTATCTATAAGACTTGAACTGTCAAACAGTAATAAAAATTAGCAAATGTTGGTAGTAAAAATTGGGAAATAATAAACCTACAAGGATACAAAAATTAAGAAAATTAGGAGCATCTTAGACAATTCACAAAGTATGAGCCTACTGGAGATTAATGTTGTATATAGGCAGTAATTTATAACAAAAACTGGAAGAACATTCTGTGTATGTACTGTGAATAAGTTTTGCTGTGAAAGTATGCATAAAGTGTAACTATGAGTAAAGAGTAAATAATTGACTGTATTTACTGTGTGCACTGCATTCCATAGTTGAATGCATTAGGTAGTAAGATGCATAAGACTTTGCATATGACTGTCTTGTATTTGTCTTTGCCCTTTTCCTAGACAGGAAATCATACAAGATCATTAAAGCTGTATGGAGTCTACCCTTGTTTTGGTCTGAGTTCTGTTTTAGTGGAAAATAATCCCTGATGAATCAGGTTATAATATGTCCACTCAAAATTCTCATGATAGGCTATACTGACGAAATTTGAAAGAATATCATCTCTTGATGGGAATGATTGTTAGTGCTGCAGGTTGTGGATGTTCAGTTGTCTCCTCTCCTGCCTGTAGTGCACAGTCAGACTAAAGTCTGTGCCCCTTCCTCTCTATAATTAATTTTCCAGAGCTGTGCAATTTTGAGAATACCCATGTCTGTAGTTTATATCTTCTAAATGGATCACTGACTTTTTTTTTTTTAATGCCCTCCAAGAAAAGTAAAGGAGTTCTATCTCAGCATTATCTAAAAAGATGCATCTAAAGTCACTGGTGAGAAGAAAATATTGTTCTTCATCTGACCTTGTTTAGCTGGTCAATGGAGATGGGGATTGGTATGACTCAGCCTGCAAGTGAATGAGCATGAAATTCCAGCTGAGAATGGACAGTTAGCATGTTTAAAGTTCTCAGTGTACAAGGACCCTAAGGGGGAATGCGGAAACATCATCTTTGTACTGTAAAGCCGTCACAGTGAAGACAGATTATGATGGTTCCTGCAAACCAAAATGCAAATTGCATATACTGGGGAAAGATCACTGTGTGCACTTGAATTAAATGCTAGGTCAGCTTCAGATAAGTGTTAAGTTACATCCTGGAAAACTGTGCTCAGCTTGGGTCCCTTCAAGGCTTGCAAATCAAACAAGGCCAGCTGCAACAAATAATTTGGATGGACAACATGATAGAAGTTGTAGCAAATGGGAGGAGACAAAAACATTATTTGCTTGGAAAATAGAATTAGTCTAGGAGCATATGTAAAAAGCTGAGGCAGTTTGGTGCGGTGTATGAAAGATCTGTCCCATTCAGCAGAGTACCCTAGCAAGAATGTGGCCTGGTGGCCACAATTTGATCCTTTGTGCCACTGAAAGGGAACTACAACAGAGAGAGGCCCATTTAGTGACAATTTTCAATATGCACCAGCAGTGGTTAATTTGTTTAGTTGAGGATGTGCTCCTCCTCTTTTTGCTTTCATTAGCTGAGAGGGCTGTAAATCTAGAGTAAACAGAAGACAGTGTAGCATAACTAAGCACCTTGTTGGCCTATGGAATTCACCCCAGGAAGTGGCCTCCAAGTCAAATTCTTATAGCTCAGTGATTTTTATGACTGTTAATAACAGCTGCAGCTATGCAAACTAAGGTTATAGGGCAACCAAATGTATGACTGAAGGCATTCACCTTCAGGGCAGGAAGGAACTGTTTCTGTCCAACTCTGCCCTCATTTGAAGGCTCTTCTGGCACCTTTTGAATTCTTTTCATGTATTCCTGTGAAAAATTATGATTCCTGCTATGGTTTTAAAATTATTTTTATTATTAACATGAAAGTAAGACGTGCTCATGTATTGTGACAGGGCTTAGAAAGACCAACCTTGTTAACTTTATAGAGGTCTCTCCTTATGATGCGTAACTTCTGCAAGGGACTATTTATGTAGGGGCAGAAAAGGGGAAGGCAGCTACACAAAGCTAAAGGGCAATGCAGTTTAGCATGACTTACATTGTGAGGTTGTGGCTCAGGTTTGTGGAATTCACTGTAAAGGTGGAAGTCTTCAGCATGAAACTTGAGGCTAAATGTTGGTTCTCTGCGGGAAGAGAGGAACATGATATTGCTATGCTTTTTGACTTGAGATGTTGGTTGTTGTCAAGGTCTTTTGCATTGAAAAGCAACTTCTGAAGAGTGTTGACTTCTGAAGAATCATCAACATCTGCTTGTAGGGATGAAATAAGAGGGATTCCTAGGAAATGCAAGGCTCACAATTCTGAGGCTTTTCTAGCTGGAATTCAGCCCCCTGAAAATGCCTTTCTTGCGACACCACTCTGTTGGTACTTCTCATGTTTCCACATCTGCACATCTTCAGTGCATTTTTGGACTAAGTAATAGCCAATCCCTTGCATTTACATTTAGCCCCACTGAGCCCATTTGAACATACTGTGGTTGAACTTCTGAGCAGCTCTGCATTCAAGCTTGCATAATGGCTCCTGTTCTGGCTATCCTACCCTAATCTGTGTCTTAGGACTCAGACACATGATCAGCATGATAACTTCTTAGGAAGCTTACTAATACATAGTAACTGTGAATGCATGTTCATACTTTATAGCAAATTCAAGACAGTTTGATTTGGTTTCTTTGACTTAGCTCTAGAAAACTGATTTTAAGATAAAACCGTGTGTTTGCTATAGGCAAAGCGTGTGCATGGGGACAGCTGTTATGACTTAGCCCAGGAACTTATTCCAGTGCCTGAACCCTCCTAACCTCACAGAATGTCAGTTAGTTAGGATTAGGAGAGAAAACTGACTCTTAAACAGCACTACAGATGATGGTTTAACCTGAATGCAACTTGAGTGATTTTAATTTCATTGTAAGTATTTAAGCTGATAACTTCATTTTAAGAATTAAATTTCATGCGGAGGACTGAATACTTTGCAGTTCTAAATGCTTCCTGGGGAATCAAGCCCAAACAGAGGAAACAGAAAAGATGCTTTCTTTTTGAAAGAAATGAAGTAAATTGCTCTTTTTAAGATAGATGTTACCTGAATGTGGGTAATATGTGGGAAGATGTGTTTTAGCATTGGTAAAACTGAACTGAAATGGAAGGGAACGATGCACCAACTTGATGACTAGACGCTAAGATCTGAACAAAGTATTTTCTTTTTTAAAGCTTTCTTTGCAGGCTGCAGTGAAATTTAAATGTATTTTCTGAAGAGTTGAAGGTACTTGGAGACTTTCACCTGTCTTGAGAAATGCAAATTTTATAAAGCATTCAGATCTACATCTTAAGTTTTATTCCACTAAAGATGGATTAGGATTTACAAGACTCTCCTTAGAGTCCTTTCATACACTGTGTTGTTAATATTTCAGTGAGGCAGCAAAAGAGAAAACTGCGTAACAATATTATTGGTATCAGAAGTTGGCTTGTATTTAGTCAGTTTTTAAAACGGCACATCTATGGGAAGATGATTTAGGAAAACATATGGAAAAGGATATTACTGAAAAAAATCTTCAAGCTTAGAATATTTGATGAGTTGAGAAAGATTTCTCAGTCTCTCTCATGTTTCCCAGGCTTCTATATTGCTACTTCCAAAATATACCTGGTTTCTAAATGACTCTTCTCTGCAAGAAGCTCTTTTGTATTTGTTCAAAAGTTCATGCCTCATGCTAGGTTCAAGTCCTCTGGTCTCTCCCTTTTATAAAGGTATGCTACTGATAGTCTTATGATCTAACACACAGAGAAAACAATTTGTATTGTTGTGGTATCTGCCTGCACTAATTAAACCTGTGGCAGCAGTTTATAGAAAAGCTGATATTCATAATTTCTTTCTGACGAGGAAGTCACTGGAAAGATAATAGTTTCCAAATAGATTCAAGGCATTTTCTAGACTCTTGGGGATCAAACCCATGCACCGTGAGCAGCTTGGTAAGACACACATCAGATATGTACTGATCTTATCCCCCCAAAAGGTCTGATCTTGAGGTGATTATGTGTGTAGACTGAATTTGCACTATGCCACATTCTTATGTAGTAATCATTGCGGGAATCTCTTAGACTGTCAGATTTTTTTTGATACTGGAAATGAAGTAGTTCTCTCTCCTCATATATTCATGGTAGAATTTGACCATATGTGTTTTAAATAAAGACTAATGATATGGTTCATACATTTCTGTGTGGAGAAACTAATTGTATTTTTTATTCCTTACTCTCTTGCTAGCTACAGAAAGAAGTTCCTTTCTGGGTCAATAATGCCATTTAAGTTAAGCTCACATGCTGACACACTGGTAGCTTCTAGAGCTGTTCTTGTCAACTGACAAGGGAAAGGTCAGTGGCTCACAGGTTTTTGCTTGTGATAGGGAAACACCTACAGTAAGATTTGAACTTCTTGTGATGTCTTGACATTGCTGGCAGTTAGTAACTGATCAGAGAAATGAAAGTTTGTTTTCATAACAAATGCATTACTCCTGCACACAGTGAACCAGAGAGATTTGTGCCTCAGCTTTAAAAGTGCAGTCACTTCCTGTAGCTGCTGCCCCATGTATACAGACAGCAGTCAGACATACTCATCTTTTGTAGTCTGCACACACTCTTCATTGTTGCACTAGTTATTTTAGCGCAATTAGCCTGGCTGCTGAGGACTCAAAAGGTAGCTGATGCAACAAGGGATTACAGTGTAAATGCTGAATCTGGATGTATGAAATCAACTTTAACTGAGTCACACAAAAGAAAGGCCTTTTCTCTTGTAAAATGTTACTAGTCTGATAGCAAACAAGTCATAGTAGAAAAAGATCCAATTAATTTCCAGCTGCACAGCTTTATAATGCAGCAAGACAATTAAGAGAATTAACTACTTCATAAAAACAGATTTTAAAAAAAATCTTCTGAAAGCTAAAGGCAACCTCAGCTTTCCCACAAATTGCCATGTTATTGTCATCTTCTTGACAAGAAAGGAAGCAATTTTATTGTGCTGCTGCACAGTGTCTTTTTTCATTGTTAAAATGCTTAGAGACACAAAATTGAGAACAGGACCTCTCTTCGCTAGCTGATGTTTCTCCTTTTCATTTGCAGAGTCAGTGTGGGAATATGCCAACTGGGAAACCTTACGTTGCTATTCTGTCATCAGAGGCTTGGCTGGTGGAGCTTTGTGAACAAGAGACATATGTGGGCCTAGCTGATGGTGCTTTATTGCTCTACTCACAGGGGATGGCTCACAGCCTTGCAGGGGTCTGCCTGTGGGTATTCTGCTTTTCTGAGGGACCTCTGGGGTGAGGAGAGCGAGCAGATTTGCACGCCAGGATTGCTATCCAGCCTGTAGCTTCCTTGGAGAGGAATAGGAAAGGCTGGCATAATCCTGAGGGGACATCAGAAAACATTGAAGGTATTCAGAGTGGTAGTTCTGATAGCTATTGCAGTTTTGGAACAAGATAGAGGCCTTCCTTACCTTTCAGAAAATAGTTTGACAGTTAGGTAGTAACCAATAGATAAAATATTCAAGCTGTGTCACTCAGACCAAAGGAGCACTACGGACTAGAATCTTCAACTTCTCTACAAGGGTTGAGTTAACCTGAGGTTAGATATTTGCTGTTCTTAATGCTTCAGATCATGAAATTTCCCCTCCTCTAATATTTTTTCCTTTTGTTTACTTTTCTGCTTAATAAATATATAAAAACAAAATGAAACAAGAAGAAGGCTTGATCGATACGATTTCAGATTCTATACTGATTCCTTTTGGTGTAGGTACAGGATGGGTCAATGAGGGGAGAGCAGTGGGTGTCATCTACCTTGACTTTACAAGGCTTTTGACACTGTTTCACATAACATCATCATAGGTAAGCTCAGGAAATGTGGGTTAGATGAATGGAAAGTGAGGTGAATTGAGAACTGAATGGCAGAGCTCACAGGGTCATGATCAGTGGAGTTGAGTCCAGTTGGAGGTCTGTAGCAAGTGGTGTTCCCCAGGGACCAATACTGGGTCCAGTCTTATTTAACTTGTTTATCAGTGACCTGGATGAAGGATAGAATGCACCCTCAGCGAGTTTGCTGATGATATGAAACTGGGGGAAGTGGCTGATACACCTGCAGGCTGTGCTGCCATTCAGTGGGACCTTGATAGGCAAGAGAGTTGAGCAGAGAGATACCTGATGAGGTTCAACAAGGGCAAGTGCAGGGTCCTGCACTCGAGGGGGGAATAACCTCAACTACCATTACAGGATGGGGGCCGAACCACTGGAGAGCAGCTCTGCTGAGAATGACCTCAGTCTTGATGGATGACAAGTTGACCATGAGCCAGCAGTGTGCCCTTGCAGCCAGGAGAGCCAATGGTATCCTGGGGTGCATCAGGAAGAGTGTGGTCAGCAGGTTGAGGGAGGTGATCCTGCCCCTCTATTTGGCCCTAGTGAGGCCACATCCGGAGTACTGGGTTCAGTTCTCCTCAGTACAAGAAAGACAAGGATCTACTGTAGAGGGTCCAATGGAGGGCCACAAAGATGATTAAGCATCTGGAGCATCTCTCTTGTGAGGAGAGACTGTGGGAGCTACTCCTGCTTAGTCTAGAGAAGACTGAGAGGGGATCTCATTGATGCATATAAATATCTCAAAGGCAGGTGCTAAGAGGATAGTGCCAGACCCTTTTTGGTGGTGCCCAGTGACAGGATGAAGAAAAATAGCCATAAACTAAAACATAAAGAAATTTTACCTCAAAACAAGGAAGAACTTATTTAAATTGAGAGTGGCAGAGCACTGGAACAGGCTGCCCAGGGAGGTCGTGGAGTCTTCCCCTCTGGAGACATTCAAAACCCACCTGAATATGTTCCTGTGTCCTGATGACCCTGCCTTGGTAGGGGCATTGGACTGGATGATCTCCAGAGGTCCCTTCCACCCCTAACAGTTCTGTGATTCTGTGATATTAACTACTTCCCTGGACTACTTAGTTCAGAAGGGCACTGCCAAATTGAGAAAACTGAATTCATTGTTAAGCCAGATCAAAATGAGTCTGTATGTGTCATGTCTCAGTGGTGGAGGCTTCTTGGGAATGAGCATCAACTAGTATTTACCAAGTTATGGTCTGTGTGGGAATTAGCTAATTAAACGAATTGTCGTAGGCTTAGTAGAACAGATTTTCCTGTTTTATAACAAATTTCATTGTTGCTAATGCAATTCTTATTTGATACTGTTTCTGAGGGGAGTGTGCTCAAGAAGTAACTTGCAGATTTTTTGGGCATTACTGTTTCACTGTATAGTTTTGGTTTTGCTTTGCTTTTCATTTCAGAAGCTAGGGCAAGAAGGTGCACAGAGTGAATGAGTGAAAGTGCTCTTCCTCATGAGGAAGTTGTAGACTGTGATGAGGTGTCCCCTCAGTCTCCTCTTCTCCAGGCTGAACAGTGACCTCAGCCACTCCTCGTATGGCGTCCCCTCAAGGCCCTTCACCATCTTCGTTGCCCTCCTTTGGACATCCTCTAATAGCTTGATATCTTTCCCATATTTTGGTGCCCAAAACTGCACACAGTATTCAAGGTGAGGTTGCCCCAGTGCAGAGCAGAGTGGGACAATCCCCTTCCTTGGCCAGCTGGCGATGCTTTGCCTGATGCCCCCCAGGACACAGTTGGCCCTCCTGGCTGCCAGGGCACAGCTGGATCATATTCAACTTGCCATTGACCAGGACCCCCAGGTCTCTTTCCACGGCACTGCTTTCCAGCATCTCATTCTCCAGTCTGGATGTACATCCAGGGTTGCCCCATCTCAGGTGCAGAATCTGGCACTTCCCCATGTTGAACTTCACGCAGTTGGTGATTGCTTCTCTCTTTGCAGGGCCTCTCTGACTTCAGGGAAGTCAACAGCTCCTCCCAGTCTAGTGTCCCCAGCAAATGTACTTATTATTCCTTTGAGTCCTGCATCCAAGTTGTTTATGAAGATGTTAAAGAGAACTGGCTCTAAAATGGAGCCCTGTGGAACCTCACTAGTGACAGGTCACCGGCCTGATGTTACCCCATTAACTATTACCCTTTGTGTCTGACCCAAGAGCCAGGTGCTCACCCATCACATGATGTGTTATCCAGCTGTGTGCTGGACACTTTGTCCAGATAAATCCCATGAGAGACAGTATCAAAATCTTTACTGAAATCCAGAAAGATTACATCAACTGGTTTCCTTTGATCAGCCACGTGGGTTACTTTGTCAAAAAGGAAATTCAGTTTGACGAGAAGGACTTTCCCCTCACAGAGCCACGCTGGCTGTGATTGATGACTGTGTTGTCCTTCAGGTGTTTTTCAATAACTCCCAGTATAATCTTCTTTGTGATTTTACCAGGCAGTGAAGTGAGACTGTCAGGCTTGTAGTTACCAGGGTCATTCCTCTTATCCTTCTTGAAAATTGGGACAATGTTTGCCAGTTTCCAGTCAATCAGGACCTCTCCAGATTTCCAAGACTCATTTCCAAAGATCGTTGTGCGAGGTCTCATGATGACATCATCCAACTCTTTGAATAGTACTCTTGGATGAATCCTGTCAGGCCCCATACACTTACAGGAATCCAGCTGGAAAAAAACCATCTCTTTTGTATGGCAGAACTCTTAGAAGTAAGAATTGGAAGAAAATGTCTTACAGTAGAGAACTCCACCATTATTTGGACGTCCAATTAGCCTCTAAGTAGTTGATCTTGAGACATTGTCATTTATGGCAAAGTATTTCATTTAATGGGCTTTTGAGTGTAATATGGAACTAAATATATCATAGCAACTTTGATGGGAGGATATATCCATGTGTGCGAAAATTTGGATTTCATCTATGCTGAGGAGTGCACTCAATCTGTGTAATAACAACAACAGCAATTATCTGTTTTGTAGAGGGATATGAGAGGGGGCTGCAACAGTCAAAGGTCATCCTTCTTTTGGACAGCAGAAAGCTGAAGGTTGCAATTAAGCTCTACGTGCTGTCATGGTAACTAAGTTATGTTTCAATAGAAGTAGTTTATGCTAAATACATTTTGACTCTTTCTTGTTAAATACAAAGCACGATCAGCATTTTTGCCATGCCAGTGCTTCTGCCTTTGCAAAACCTCACTCTAAGATACATTGTTTTGTGTTTAGACACAATCTGTGCTGTTACGGCAGCCCATTCTGCTAGAAATATTTCAGACTTTGTGTGTAAATTTGCTTGAAGTAGGAGCAGAGCATGCCTGAAGATCATCCGTAGAGCTTCAGTATTCACAATGAATAGCAAGTTGCCTTCGCTAAGCAGCATTCAGTATGTCTACCTTCAAGAAGGAGTCTGAACAGAGCAGACTTTATGCATGTCCTTTTTCAGCCTCTTGCTCATAGAACACATTCTTTTGACAAGGAAAGGGCTATCAGGATCTTATGTCTTGCTCTGGTTCACACAGAGTCTGTATCAGCAGTTGCAGTGATCTCTAGCTTTAGAGAAGCTTAGTATTTTACTATGAGAGGAAAAGGTCATAGTCAAATGGCAAGATGCTATATAAGTTACAGGAACTTGCTACTGTTTCAAAATTATTTTCCCTAAACGTGGATTTTGTCCTGAATAATTCCTTAAATATTTCCTCTGTTGTAGCAAGTGATTTTTGAGAGATGAAGACTATGTCCTTGGTATTCTGTGGTGTATTAAAAGATGACTGACTTAGTAAATCACTACCACTTTCAAGTTGCTCTGATTGAATGGTGTAATTGTTCCCTTTTGCCCTGTGAAGGATGCGTTAATAATTTGATAGTTGTGTGGGCAGCACAATATTCCTCTTTTCCTCTACCTCTTCATCCTTAAAATCCCACTTCAGTTTACTGGTAGTTCAGTAAACCCTCTACCACATTTACCGCAAAGTATTTGAAGCTGTATTTAACAATTATGTTTGAAATTGACTGTTTATTATTTTCGTGTCTTTTTTTCATATGTTAACCTCTCCCAACAACATGCTAAAATGATGGAAACAAAATATAGTAAATGTCAAATTATCCACTGTTCTCTTTTTAGTTTTTGGTACTGAGTACAGTGAATCTCAGCTGCTACCTTGTTCTTTGAATACTACCAAACATAAATTTATGCTGCACTTTTTTTTATTACTGCACAGAGATTAATGCAGAACTTCCATGTTAGGCAGAAGTGATGAACAATATTACTAAGGGAGCTCAGAGAAAATAGCCAAATTGTAGAAAGAGAACCTGCTTCTTATTGATAAATTCCCTTGTTGAGGGATGCGTTCTCCAGGTGAGGTAGAACTCCAATATTTCCTTCATTAACCTCCCTTCTGAAGGGACTCAAGAAGTATTATCTCCTGCTCTGTTTGTTTTCTGATGCTGCTTCCTATAGGCAAGTTACTGTAATTCCACTGACAGTTTTAGCAACTGGGAAGCTGGTAACTTACTGAAGACTTCAGATTTTTGTCTCATTCTACAATCCACTGCACTGTCACATCAGATAGCGAACACTTAAACACTAAAGAAAGTGGAAGAATTCTTTCAGTTTTCAAAATTAATTTCTAAATTAGATACTTGCCTCAACCTTTAAGAATTTAGGTAAAGCCCAGGAAAAACAGCGTTGCTTAGTTCTCAGGAAAGTTTTCTATGTCAGAAGAAAGACACATGAATGATGTATTGTAAATTGCATCTCCTAGTGCTAGTTTCATCACTCCCATAGACCAGAAACCAGGCTTCTTGAGCCAAACAGGAAGAATAAATTTATCTTGTTATGACTGAGAGTAAACTGAAGAGCCAAAAGGAGTTGAACAGAAGGTAAAAAATTAATATCTTAGAACAGCCAGAATACTTGATTGTGTGTAATGGAAAACTTGGTATTAAGCTGTTAAGCTTGTGTTATAAACAGATTTATAAGAATTTATGATTTTTTGTGTGCTAAGGCTTTGAGACATCTATCTTTTAGTGCTTCCCTTGACTCATCTTTAAAAGGGGAGTCTTTAAGAAGAGCCTTGTTCTTGGTTAATGTAGACATGTGCTGTCTAAAATAACCCAGGAAGTAATTACATCAGTATTTATTGGGCAGAAAATTCAGTGCTGCTCTGAATAAAGAGTGGATTGCCAAAGAAGGCATTCAGGAGTGTTTGTGCATTTATGAAAGAGAGCTTTCTACCTTCACTTTCTTCTTCCTGGTGAGCTTCTCTCCTGAGGTTAGGAACTCTGGACTCTGAGAATTGCTTTATAGTGAATTTGAATTTTTGAATTTAGCTTTGACATGGATATCTTTCACACATTTCTGTGCATTCAGTTCATTCATCAGTTACTGATGTTAAGTAGATTTTGGGGATGTTCCTGAACGCTTCACTAACTCCAGAGCAACGGATGTTTCACATCTTTCATAAATGCTAACTTCCATTTGTACAGTAATTTCAGTTGGAAGTCCTCAGTTAGGAGCTTTAGAAACCACTAATGAGCGTGGCTGTAAAACGCCCTTATGTAAATATAATTAACCTCATACTGCATGATGGCAAGTCTTATGCACAGAGAGACTCTGTAGTTGGAATAGGAAGAGAATCTAGCCTGGCTGACCCCTGTAGTTTAACTGCAGAGCCATCTTTTTCCTACGAATTAGGGAATTTAAATCATGATTTATCTCTAGCTCTTGCTGTATACTGTCAGCAACCAGTGAAAGAGGAAGTTAACGGATGCCTTGCATTTATGAGACAGGAGAAAAAAATGGAGCCTTGGGAGGGATATCTGTCTTGTCCCACATGCACTTAGAAGGTTTTTATTGAGGCATGAAAGGTTGTGTTGTTTCATTCTTTGTCTTTTTGTTCCTTATCCAGGCACTGATGTGCTGCCAACTATTCTATGAAGGAATTTCTCCTATGTCCTATTAACTGATCTTAAACCTCTTGTATATGCTATGTGGGTACTCACAGAAGAGAAGGGAAAGAGAATTTAAGAATCAGGTCTTTTCCCCCTTAAATACTGAAACAGCATCTAGTAAGAGAGACGGTGACAGAGGCAGATTTACTTGAATTGTGCTTGCCAGGCATACATTAGTGTGGAAAAAGAGAAAGGTAAAGAAGAAAAAGTGAGTTTGTTAATGCTCAAAGTGTAATTTTCAACTATGTCTTTGGCAGTGGGACAGGGAAAACCAAATTCTCTAATAACTTTGGAAATGTCTGTTATGTGAGTGTTTTTCCCTAAATACTTTATATATTTTGGGTGATTTACTTGAGTTTGTATATGTGTGAACTTCAGTGAGTGATGTCAGAAGAGAAAGGGATAATTTGTTACTGTGACTGGAGGACAGAATAAATGAGATGGTAATTTTACCTCCAAAGACCACTTTTCAGTTTGGTTTAACAATTTGAATGATTTCTACTCTCTCCAATCTATGAGGGAACAGAAAGTAAATGCAAAATAACTGACTTAAAGCCGGTAGTCTCCAGTTGTATGAATTGTCTGGATTTCTTTCTGCCCCTCTGCCTTATGTATATGTATTGAAATCTGGGAATAAATGAGGATTTATTAGTCAAATATTGTGGGCACACATCTGGTGAGGTACTTAACCCATGGATGGACACACTTGTATAGATTTGTGCAGTATGAACAATACTCTGAAAAGAACTGGATGCCAACATGGTTCACAGCACCATCTTTACCTTTCATCACCACTGGCTGCATGACCAAAGGGATATAAGGAAAAGACAGCAACTGTGACTTGAACTCGTTCAGACAAAACCTGTTGTTCTGTTAGAGGCTATGAGTGTTGCAATATCACAAGGTACTTCTGTGGGCTTTTACCTTTGTAACACCAAGTGGTGTTGCAGACTTCCCAGATGAGGAATTGGAGAATGTTTGAAATTCAAGAAAATATTTCAGCTTTCATTTCTCCTGGAGACATTTCACTGTTGAAAAAATCCCACATTGGCAGAAAATAATAAAGTACTAAAACTGGAGATATTCCTACATTAGGAAATCCTGGACTGTGGCTTAAGCCAGATTTTATTTTATCTTGATTTTTCTACATCTTAGGTAAAACAAAGTATGCTCCCATTTCAGTATCCCTGTAATACACTGTTGACTATGAAGTGTCCCTGCTGAGGAAAAGAGTAAATCAAAGGAGCTCAAGGACAGACAGTATGTACGTTTAGAGTTTAGTTCTGAGCGATTTCATGCTGAGAAACAGATTTTTTTTTTGGCCAGGAAGTGTGCCAGCATCTGTAAGGAAACCAGACAGTGGTGCTGGACCTCCGGATCAGGAAGGTGTTTAACTAGTCCAACACGCTGCATTATGAGTGTCCATCCAGGGCACCTCTAGGAGGGCTCTCAGGAATGCTGCTTTTCACAGATGGTACATCAGTGTCAATGTCAAGAAGTAGCTTCCTGTGTTCTGCAACAAAGCAAGTGGTGTGAATGAACACGACGGAGAGCTGCTGCTTGTCCAGCAGGCTCTGGTGGTCAGTACCATACAGATGTTTCACAGCTTGCAATTTGAGCAGCTGACTATCCCCTGTAGTACTTGGACTGTTGTGCTGGACACACAACAAAGTAGCAAGAGTACTGAAAAGCCTACATTTATATAGAAACAACCCCATTCAGCATCTGCTCATAGTACATGCAATTACTAAAATAAGTATTATGTATCTCTTTTCTCTCAGTCCTATTGTGTGGTACTTCACAAATACAGAATTTGTAAATGTGTTTGATCATTTCCAGCTTCTTCTTCAGTTCCTTTGCATTTTGCTGTAAGAAAATGTGACCTAAATAACAGGCTTTATAAGATCCTCATCCCTATTTATTAAAAAAGCATTAACACTCCACTGGCTGACTAATATTCACTTCTCTCTGAGAGCATAGGTGAGGAGCAGCAGTTTATATTTTTATATCTTTGTAAAACAATCTCATATTTCTTTGGTAAATGACTATTTTGGAGTGCTTGTGTATAAGAACTAGTTATCCAATAAACTCAGGAACCAAGCATCTAAACAGATTCTGAGGAAGCTTGAGAGTAATACTTTACAGGAATGTGTGCAATCAGTTTGAGGCATTTTATTGCTCTGTGCTGATCACATTAGTAGGACTTGTGGATGTGGACATGGATCACCTCAAAGTCTCTATAATCACAGAAACCATGTAACCAACATGACATAGGCTTTTATGCCCATGTCGCGTTTATTGTTTTCTGATTGTTCCAAATACCAAGATACACAAATCCTTTCCTGTTTTGCAGTTGGCTCAAATGCCTCTCAAGCTTCACCGTCTTAAAACTTCAGGGAATCTGCTGACACCAATAGAAATGTACTGCACCACCTGTGGAAATTCATATTTGGAGCTGTAAACCTTTATATGGCAGAATATGGAGAGGTTATGATTGCAGTTGACATAAGTCAACTCATCAATTTCTTAACTTCTGTTCAGTTGCCACGGGAGTAGCACTTCCTAGTGACACTGTCAACAATGGTAATTAATTAATGATAATCCATTCTGATTTCAAATATATGAATCAGATGAACTAAAATGAGGTTAGGTTTATAAGTATACTCTGCTCTGAAGAACGGGCTTTTAAAATCTGTCTGTTTAGCAGTTGATGAATTTGGTTTCAGGATAATTTGAGGGGACAGGGCAGAATCTTGTACTAGTTCATTGCAAATATAAATAGCTGAGTTAGCAAAAATTATGCAATATTTAAGGAATAATTGCTTAGTGAAATCAAGTGTGTTGGATGCCCCAAGTGGACATACATAGGGTAGCAGAACACTGAAGAACTGTCTGCCTGCACACTGGAAATGTGGAGGTATCCTGGCAGATACCCTGAATTCCTGCATTCTAACAGTAGTATGAGATGATTTAAGTCCAGAATTTCATCTGTAGCCTTCCGAGAACACTGCTTATTCAGTGTAGTGAATCCTGAATCCTGTAAATTAGAAGGGCTCAGCATGGGATTAACATGATGGGAGCACTTGCAGCAATTTTACTGGTTCCTCATGAAAATAGAGTGGCTAGTTTAGTATTCCTGCTCTTGAAGTATTACAGTCAATTGGTCTAAAAGTATGCAATTAAGGATAAACACTTAGATTATCTTCTTAGCCATCGTAGAATGGATAGCAATTCTCTATGAGAGAAACAGAGGTCGTGTGATAGTTGGTTTAAAAAATGTTGCCATATCACGTCTTTTTCCCTTCCCAAATACAAATCAGTTCTTCAACTTTGCTTTTAATAACTGAAATGTTTAACAGCTGAAATAAAGCAAGTCTGAGCGGAAAAAGAACTACAGGATTATTTCAAGTACTTTTCTTGACATGCCTCACGAAGATGTTCTCTTGTAATTGTGGTGATAAGCAGAGGCATGAAAACTGAAATTGAACTGGTTAGAGACTGCCTCTTGCAAACTTTTTGCAGGGAGAAGGAAGTTATGCCTTGGATGATTGCTAGCAATAATTTGAGAGGGCTCTTTTAAGGCATATTTAGCAATTCTGTGACACATATTGGTGAACAAAAGCTATTTGTCATTGAAACGAGGGAAGGAAGAAAGAGAATTTTTTAGGAATTGCATGAAGTACAGTAGATGACATTACTTCATTGTAAGTTCATCCAGAAGAAGTCAGGAAACTGAAATCAGAGTTTTGAGGAGGTGCTTCGGTAGAGCTGATCCAACTTTCTCTGAAGTCAAAGGATCTTTCAGTTGATCTGAGGAGAGCTGGGTCAGGTCAGTTTGAACTCTGGTTCTTTTTCAGACAATGAAAAGCTGAGATGAGGCTTTCTAACAGGGGAAAAAAATGTTAAATGGTCTGTCAAAAGAATGAAATCATGAGGTGTTTAAAATCTTTCAATAAAGCCAATGAAAGTGGGTAGTAATGGTCCCAATTTTCCAGAGAGATGATAAATTGTCTAAGATCCCATGGGACTTCTTCCTATGCTGTGTATTGGGTTTGCTGAAGAAAGGTCAACAAAAATGCTTAATACGCTAGTGCTGAAGTAAAATATAAATATCTTGTACATAGCAAAGCTCTCTCTTGTACCATAAGGTAAAACCAGGCAAGGATTATGGTTTACTCTTTCTTTTCTGTATGATTGGAAAACCACAGGCATTATTGACATTTATTGATGCGATAAATTTATCCTATTAGTTTTAATGCAGACAAGGTTAGAGCTGAGCTAAGGTACTGTAGATTAGCATGAAAGAATAAGCTTGTTCACAGAGCAGCAAAGAGATAGTGAATGAAATGCCTCTCCATCTGCAATCTGGAGGTACTTCTGGATTAGGAGGGGTCAGCTAGTGAGCTTTAGCTGATGACACTTCTGGTTTTTTCTGTTTTCAGATATCTCAGCTTATGACAGAGACTAGTCGAGAGGGCCTGACTGAAGCAGCACTGAACCGCTACAATGCAGATAAACCCTCCCTGTACAGCTTCCCTGCTTCCCAGGGCACATATGTTGCCAGTGAAGTATCCACAGGCACCTCAGTGGCAGCATCATTTTTTGCCAGGTAAGAGAGATTTCTCACATTTTCCTTCTCTGGAAACATAACTTCTTTCAAAGGAGATGACTCTGTAGTGAAGAAGTGGAATTGACAGACTACAGCATGCATGTCAAAAACATGGCTACAGGTACAGACCTATCACAGACTTTCAGGAATTACCACGAAAATATTGTTCAATCCACCCGTATGCATTTATCTGTAAAATGGGGGTAATACTTCTACCCTCTTCTGTAAAACATCTCTTTATGCTTGATTTGGGGTAAAATGGGACTGTGCTCCCCAAATAATATTTTAGCAACATTTTTAGGGCGGTGTATCCCTGAATGAGAAGGGCCCATCCAGGTAATTTTCTGAGATAGGCAATTAATTGTAGAACTAACTGGATGTGGGTAGTTCTATTTGGTAGCAATCTTCAGACTTCTTTGTTGAATTTTACTTCCGTATTGGGAAATTATCAAGATTTCCACTTTCAGGCCGAAAAATTAAGGTTTCTGATTTCAGCTCCTGCCACTGTCATGTCATTAAATTGACCTGAGAGTCTAAACTCAGCCTTGGAACACCCTTTCTGTTTAATATTCAGAAAATGTTAAAAAAAATATTGAGGTAAAATTTCATTAAAAAATCTTAGAGCTATCTTTATTAATTTGTTAGAAAAAAATGTTTTGTTAAATTGGCATAGCAGCTAATAAGTGAAATATCAATTATCACCAATGGAAATATTTTTTTGTGCAGAAATACACTCTTTGCAGAACATAATCTCGTTAGCCCAGTTGAATCCTTATGTAACAAAAGACGTTGAAATAATCCTTGTCTTTTAATGCTTTTTATTAATTAACAGATTGACTTGGGAAGAGTTGTGAAAGTAATGAAATATCAAGAGAATAAGCTATTATTATAGCACTTCCAAACCAATCCAGTGAGAGATCTTGATTTCAAAACATGGAGTGAACTTTGAGTGAACGCCTCAAGCATTTTCAGATTAGTTTCCTTCCTTTGAGAGAGCCAAATTATTAGTAATTCCATATGATTCTATTTTATTTTAAAGGTAAATGGAAAATTTATAAAGTTGTTGGACTCCATAAATCTGGAAAGACTATTTGCGTCTCCTATTTTTCCTCACCAACATGAGGGCAACATATGTTCAATCAGTGTCACACAGCAAGGGAGTCATGTAAAAGGATTAAGAGTAGAATTTTAGAAGATCCAGTTGTTTGGGGCAGCTCTGCCATTTTTTTCTTTGCAGATGTGGTGCTGCAATAGCATGTGAATGATGAGAGTGTTTGCTGCCCTTTTCTGTTTAACTGCAGGCAATTTAAATTAAAATTGCTGAATGTAATATCTAACTGGTGTGCAGATTGGGATTAGCACATATTTTAGCATGAATTGATTTATGAAGATGGCTTAACTCATTTGTTCTTCATTGTTTCACTGTTTATGCTGAGGGAATTAATTTACTCTTAGTATACTCTGCTGAAATGTAGGAAACTAATTAAATTTACTCAAAATCCCTGGTGTAAATCACATCATTTTAAGTAGAACTCTGTTAGCTTCTAGCTGATGATGTGAATTCTTGGGTATGCTTGGCCCTGCAGAGTTCTCATGTTTAGGTTGTTTATTCTTAAACTCTACTTAGCAAGACAAAACCACCTGGTTTAGTTTGAGGTATTGCACAATTAGTGTAATATTACTTGTATAAGTCAGTTTTGTCCTGGACTTCAAGTTACATCATCTGCTGGCAATTTAAGCAAATTCAAGTCAGTTGTTCACTGCTTGACCTTTTAACAAGAAATTCCACAATTTGTTTTCAAAATGTGAATAATTATTTTTTGTTTTGCATCTTATGTGTCTATTTGCATTTTTTAATGTTGGGGTAAGAAGCATAAGAACCCACATGTATGTGTATTATAAAACATAAGGTAGAAGGCAGTGGTTGTCTAACTCACTAAGATGCTACCCTGTTTACAATGTGAAACAGTCCTTTGTTCCAGGCCTATGAATTCCAAACTTTTGCTTTTTCTGATCGTTAGTGGCACATGGAGTAGTGACTAACCAACCATGTCTGGTTTTTTTGAGTTTGTGTCACATACAATGTTTACATGGTCAGTAAGTGAGAAATTATTACAAAGCCAGAGAAATTTGCTAACGTGAAGCTGAAGTTCAAAGTAGAAGAGTGGAACATATTCTTCTGAAATTTGAATAGTGTCCCACAGTATTTCACTCTAAGTTCCCTAACAAGCAAAGCAAACCTCAGATGAGGCTCACATGAAAGTCATCCATCATGAGGAAAAAACTTAACTAAATTAACTAAAATACCCTGGTACAGAGGAAATGTCAAGGCATCCATGGGAAATTTTGGTTGTAATTGCTTGAGAAACATCAGGCGTGGAATACTGGGAGCTTATAATTTTTCTGTTCTCAGGCATTACTAGTCCAACAGTGATAGTTACTTGATTGGCCTACAGCTGGCATTGAGCCATGAAGAAGCATCCTGAGGCCATAGTGACTCTCAGGTTTTATAAAAAATAGAAGACTTATCAGGTATCTCAATAATTGACTGTTATATTTCATGATCTATAGCTGACAGATTTCCAAACCAGCTAAAAGGGCTGCAACTCTTGTGAATTGTCATTTGTTGGGATGTTGCTGCAAGGGAACTTATGACACATCAGGATTCCTGGGGAGCAGCATGTGAATGTTTTAAAGGAACAAACACTGAAAACTGTCCAAAGTGCTCAGCTGGTAGGCTTATGAATATTAGATGATACAGGTATGAATAATGAATTTCTAATGGTGATTCTGACACAGAAACTGAATCCAATTAGTTGTGCTTTTAATGACAAGCACCAAATTTGCCTTTCTCTTCAGGGCTATCACTCATTTTTGTCTCAGATACGCTTCAGTCATGCTGATTTAGCATCAACTTGCTTCTTAGTGGTACACATTTGCGATGAGAATAATTCACTTAGTGAATGTGAAATAACGTTAAGATTCTTTACAGAAAAAGAATAATTTAAAGAGCATTTTCAAATTTTTTTGCATGAATTAACTTTTGCCTCCAGTTTGGGTCTTTGTCACAAGGAGCACTGTATCTTTGGGCCATTACAGTCTAAGGTGTTCTAGCCTCTTGCCTTATGTCCTTCAAGCATGATGTAGGAGTGTGCCGCCCCCAATCAGGGGATCAGTATGTGCTGATGCTGCCAAAGAGCTGAGGAAGGGACCTTCTATTGCTTCTCTCCCTGTTAGACAAGTTAGACTCTGTGAAGCTCTAACAGGCCAAGGGACATAGCACTGAATCCCAAGGGACATAGCACTGAATCTTATTCCTATCTAGGCTGGTTTCTATATAGAGAAAACTTCTGGGACTCTGACTTCAGCTCTGGCCTGACTACTCTGTAAACAAACCTGCTCTTCTGAATAAAACTCTCTTGTGACTGGGCTGCAGAGTTTCAATTGTATCTCAAAGGGTGATAACATGATGCAGGAACTAGAAGTCAGAGCTGGACCAGAGCCTTTCAGTTGTCCTTTACAATACCTAAGAGTTTTTGAGATCTTGGTACTGTTCTTTGTTTGCCCCATCACAGCAAGCTTGTTTTCTTGGAGAGGAGGAACTTTTATTGCATCAGGACAAGTGAGAAACATAAAGCCCATTTCACTTGGAGTGTAAAAGAAAGGTGATTTTTTGAGAAGGAGATATTTTTGAAGGTTAGTCTTGAAAGTTGTTTCCTGTTGCTAGTCAGGAAGTGTAACAGTATATTTTGAACAAAAGCCTGCCTCAATCTGAAATCAGATATGGTCATATTTGGATTAATTGAGCCTAATGGGAATATAGATAATCTTGAAAGTAGCCTGAAAAATCTGTTCTAGGGATCATTTTCCATGTCTTTATACAGCTAAACACTAAGCAGGGCCACACAATGCTACTGTTGTAGATGTAGCAAGGCATGTTTTTAGAACAAAATGCAGAAATTTCCAGATTTTTTAAAAATTTCTTATTTTAAGACAAAATAGGAATAGAGAAACTTAGTTTCATGTATAACTGACGTGCAGCTACTCAGCATGGGATTAGTGCTACTTACAGTTACCTGCATTCTTGGAAAAACTGTAGGTGACCCTTTCCACGCTCATTCCCCATCCCTGTGTGGTTTGGCAGCTGGAGAAGGAGGAGGTGAGGCAGTGCCTTACTGCCAAGGGGTACTGTGGATGTGTTCAAAATGCTGCTGAACGTTCCATAGATTTCCCTTCCCCTCCTGAGAATTCTTTTTGAATATTTTTTAAAATTCTCATGCATCTTACATGAGTTACAAAGCTTGCATGAGGATGGTATTTGTGGGGCCTCATTTTAAAGCTGCTGTGCTGTTTTGATGACTTAAATCTCCAGAGACTCTGGAATCTCATCTCTCCCTGTTGTTTGTATATATGTGATAAACTTCATTTCATCATACAACTTGTGTTGTTTGCTGGTTTTCCTTATAGGTGCTGTATCATGTAACTTGTGTTGAAATTTAAAGTACGGAGCTAGTCTGTACAATCTTTCTGTGTGTGTGTGTCTGTTTTAAAGCCCTAAGGAATCCAGGAACACCAGGGCTTTAATTCATTAAAGACTGTGTATTGTTTTAAATCAGCCATTCCATTTTAACATCCTGGCTTCAGTTTTTCAGAGGTCCAGGGGGAGTTCACAAAACTGAACTTTTCCTGGCATTGCAACAGAGGATTTGTCAGAATATACACAGGAACAACAGGTAAGAAGCAGAGGCAGCAGCTAGTAGAGAAAGAAGTGGGTTGGAGAGGATATCCTTGAATCACAGAGTCCAGCTTTGGCTTGGGAAGCTCCACAGGAGAAACATTTGACTTGTGTCAGTATTCTGGCTGTAGCTACTGGTGTAGCTGAAGTGTGACACCAGCAGATGTGAGAGCCAGGTCAGGAATCTACTGTTGATATTCCTATAAGTGGTGCAGGCGCACAGCAGGCTGTGCAGGTACACCCAGGGCATTGGTGCTGCTGAGACCTGAGACCTATGAACACTGTCACAGAGTGAAAGCTGCTTGTCTGTGCCTTTATGAAGAAAGTTCTGTTGAAATTTTGAATGTTTTTGTCTCAAGAGCAAATGACTTGGCTGACAGTGTTTCTTCATGCTGGAGAGTGGTGGACCCAACTGCTCTTTCAAGCCATGCACTAGTTCCCTAGTTTGGACACTGCTTGGGAAGTTTTTGATGTTAAATAGTCATCACCTCAACATCCTTAAGAGAAAATTATTTTCTGAGACTTAGGTGAAAACAATTTGGTTTCTTGCCGTCTAAACTATGCAGAATCTAACAGGATTTTCTTTCATTAGCTGACCAAACTAAATTTAAAAGTTAAATTGTGATCACTCCTTTGGACACTTTGAAGAGCCACATATTAATAACTGTAATCCAAATTTCTGCTCTTTTCCCTCATCGTCATGATATACTGGATAAGAAATACATAAAAAGAATGTTAAGATAAAAGATCCACAGAGTGTCTTTCCATAAGAGTGCTGGCAGAAAGTTTTAAAACCTCTGTAAATCATTTTCACAAGTATTTCTACCTTCAAAGCCGGTCTTGGGCTGACTAGTGGGGGAAATTTTAATCACAATGATCTCAGTCATCCTGAAAGACCATGAAAAGTCTTTTTGGAGTTTGAGTGCACAACTCAAATGTGCTGACTTTTAATACTTGCTCAACATTCCTTAGAAATGTAGGAGATCCATGCTCATAATCATTGCTTCTGTGTGCTCCCTGTTGCTGTGAGAGCCCTAACTAACAGGCTGTTTCTACTTTCTGTTATTGGTGTTATTTCACATATATAAATTAAATGCCAATCAAAAGGGAATTGTGACTCTCCTTAAGTGAAAGGAGGCTGGCAGTTGAGGCATAAAGAATACTCTTTTTCTATGTTTCAGTGTAAACAAAATGCAAATATTGTGGTGAGAAAGACTATGAGAGTTACATGCAAGAATAGCCAGTGTATAGTAGTGGAGGCAATGATCTGATTAGGACTTAAGTGCCACATTTGGAAGAAGGAAAGCAGAGGTATTTGAATGATCTCTAATTTTGCATGGTAGCTCTATCTTGGGTCCCAAACAATTTCCAGTGATCATTTTTTTTTCCAAAGCTGACACATTCCCCATGACACTTTTGTTTGAATCAGTTCATGTCATTTGATTACAGGAAAAAAAAAGTTTAACAAGCTTCCAGACTAGGTCCATTTCTAACACAAATTGTCTAAGGTACATATCTGAAACCATGGTGTTTGAATCTTTGCATGCTTGTATATGGCCATTATTTAAACAAAAGCTTATGAAAAGATACACAATCTTGGGACCTTGGTTGGAAATCTAGTTGTTATATGTTTAAGTTGGCACTGGGGTGTAAACAAAAATAATTTGAACCTTCATGCCAACTAGATCCACTACATGTTGGCTGCAGATTATTAGCTTTCGTTCACAGCTTAAAATACAGATAATGGACCTTGATTTTTAAACAGGGTTTTGTGAGTGGTCCGTGGAGCTATAAAAAGAAATAAACTAAAGCTACCCTAGATTACCATAGAATACTATACTTGCAGGGGCGTGCCATCTGCTTAGCCTCAAAGCATGTTCCTAGTATCAAAGTAATCCACTTAAGGTAAACAACTCTGTACATTTGAAGTTAACAAATATAGTTTTCCAGTCTAAGCATGTTTTAAAAATATAATTATTTAGAAGAAACTAAAAGAAAAATTACCATCCAGAACAATTTATTTAGCATTGAACAGAGAAATTAAAATTCCAGTCCATGAAAGGTATGTTACTTTGATGTTTTGTCTTTATTGAAATATGCTACACCTGCTGCTGTGCACTACACAAGGTGAGTGTTTTCTGACCTGCACTTGCCCCACATATGGTATGTTTTGTGTTGATGGAAATGGCAATCACTGAATGGTGTTGTTATTGAAATGGTCATCAAGATTTGCAGTTTCTTGTGTAACTGACCTTTCACAGTTTGGAGAAAACTTGCCCTTTTCCTCCCTTTGTCTTTGGAAAGTTTTGAGATATGTTGTTTCTCTGTGATGCAATGAATATCTAGTTCTGTAAAGCAAAGGACATATACCATGAAATTTTTTCTGCTAAGAGATTATCTTAAAATGCATGTCTTGTCTCCTAAGTGAAATTCATTATATTATTTCTTTCTAATATGTATTGCTTGGAAACTAGAATCCCAGAGTTTTTCTCATTCCTGTAAGAATCTGTGGTGTTTAGTTATAACTTTTTGTTTGAATAAATGTGTGAGTATTTTCCACCATTTTAATTTTTACTTTCTTATGTACACAAATTTTAACTTGTGTTTGGAATTAATTTTCTCTATTAATTTTTATATGATCAGTTGTATTCAATTTTTAAGTTAAAAAAATTAATCTGGGAATACATTTGTATGTGCTCTTCCCTCCTTTTTCCCTGTCTGCTTATTTTCTCAAGTACAATTCATGAAAACGCATGATAACTGAGGACCCGTTTACCTTGTAAACAAACACCGACCAGCTCTCTGAGATCCTAGAGTCAATAGCTGATTGAATTACAGTGAAAAGGGGCAGTAATGCAAACACCTACTTAATCTAGTTCATGCGATGTAAAAGCTTTGTAGAAGCTCTTAAGTGTTACGTAGCCTCTATCAAGGCAGAAAGAGGTAACCAAGACACTTCCTATCTTCAGTAGTTAGCAATGGCCTTTGTCTGATGTTTCTGAGATGTTACCTTAGCTTAAAATTTGCCCTCTCCATTTGTACCCCATTGATTGCTGCTATTACAGATAAGAAACTTTAGACCTGTAAATAGCTGTGCTGGGCCCATTCTTGCTGCCACACGTGTCTTAGGTGCTGTGTACCAATAAATGCTTCACATTGCAGGAAAGGGTATAGGATGATGATGATATGGTACTGAAGCTCTGATTATTTTAATGGTTTGCTAAGGAAGGAGGGAATTTTTCATGAATTTGTATTCCTAATTCTCCTAGGTGATTTCAAGCATTCAGTTCAAAAGTAGCTAGGTGTATGGAAGCTGAACTCTTGCTGCTCTCCATACACTATGCTAAAATAGAGGTAACTTTTTTCTATTTCTTGTCACATCCTGCTTATTTCAATAGGTTGCAGAGGGGGAGGCTAATTAAGCGTAGGTTTTTCCTTTAATTTCTAACAGGTTTTCTGGAGTGCCAGAATACTTGCTACGTGAACATCCACTCCCCCCATTGATTTAAGAAAACTTAAAAGGAACTGAGGCTATTTCCTTCCTTCAGCACGGCCTTTCTCTGAAACCTGACATATACATTGAGAAAAATTGCTAGCAGCATATGCAGAAATCCCTCAGCACCTGTTACCAAAGATTCCTGGTGTTCAATCTTGCTTTTTACTCTTAGGGCAGTGGAAATAAAAATGGTCACCATTAATCTTCTGACTTCTAGTATAGTTGTGACTGCCAACTGTAATATAGGCAACCTCATGTTGATTTACTATTTTGCATATTTCTTGCTTCCCTTAAACCTTGACATGAGAGTTCTGATTTATAGTGTCTCTATCTTGACTTGTGGAGAGAGAAAGATGAATTGATGTAGTTTCACTGTCTAGAGCAGAAAATTATATGCACTACCAGTTGTTTTTTCCCTCTGTTTTTAAAAACATCAAACTAACCTTGACTCAAAGAGATCATAAATCCATAGTAACAAGATTTTTCCTAAACACCTGGAAGTTCAGAGTGGCAAACTTTTATTCTGATTACTGCTTTCCTATTGCAAATACTGTTACAATGCTGCCCCAGCAGTCTTGAAATTCCAGCTCTGCTTTACCTTGTCTGTAACCCTCTCCATCGCCTGCCCGGTCAGTGTTTTGTTAACCTTGAGAGCAATCTGTTCAATGCTGCATAACTGGCTTTTCCTTACAATCACCAAGGAATACAGGCCATTTTAGTATTTTCCTTGCTCATCAACTAAAAACTCCCAAAAGAAAATATGCTGAAATGTTAAAGTATTTGTTTATTGCCAAATAATTTAATATTAGGTAGACAACTGCCAGTTGGGCTTGTATACATTCATGCCTGTGATGTGCTTATAAGATTTAGGACCACAGTGCACCCATATACATGACTAAGTGTATCATACCAAATAGAGATTTAGAATCTCTTTACTCAGCTGTAAATTGAACATGATACCCATCTTACAGCTGCTATCCGTTGGCATATTTCAGTCAAACTTTTGGTCTCTTCTGAGTTACTCAAGTTCAGGAATACATGAATGCATTGCATGCAGGAGAGGGACTCCAGAGCTTTCTACCACACATCTTGATTTGACAGTACTAGTTGCCTTTCAGGAAACAGACCTGTTAAAGGATAAACCAAGAAATGAATGTACACATTCATAAATAATTACAGGAACATTGCGAATAATGGAGAAAATTTTCCCTGTGAATACGTTTCTTGAGATTTTGTGAGTTTGGGATGTAGCTTTAGAGATTTTCCTATGAATGGGGATTTCTAGAGGCTTTTTCCTCAAGTGTATTTTCTGTTGTTTAATAAAGAATTTTCAGCAATTTCTTCAATCAAAGCATTGTCAGGGTCTGCCCCTTCTGTGCAGCTGTCTATTTTCAGGAGATGAACAAACACTTAATTTCTTTAATGTCTCTGTTCTTCTGGTCAAAATTGGGCAATGGATTCAAATCTCCTTTTAGGATATAGTCAGAGATTCAGGTAGATTGTATATCAGTTCATTTTTTTTTTAATAACCAGGCTAAAAAACTAGGGCTGATAATTAGTGATGAGATCTTTGGTTTTATTATTCTAACAGTCATGAGAGGAAGGAACCAAGCTAGTCACTCTATTGTGAAAATTACAGCAATAATCTCTCTGAATCTAAGAAAGAATGCTGAATAAGTGAAAACTGGAAATCTAGGCAAAGACAGAAAATGCAACATTAGCGGAAATTATAGTTGTTTCTTTTCTGAATACCTCTTTGTATGCAAATAAAGGGAAAAATCAGAGAGCCTTTCATTAGAAAGGAAAAAGTATGCTGAGATAAATTGGACAGCATTGTGTCTCCTGTTCAAGCCATCTGTAAGCAAGCCGAGTTCCTAACCTGTCCAGGATGAGCATATCAACACTGTATGAATGTTCAAAGTTGCCTATTTATGCTTTTGCTTTTTATTATGGAGAAACAAATTAATGTGAGTCTAAGCTTTCTCATTGCAATAGCTATTCCTTTTCCATCTTATATCATGCTTGTCCTTAACTACAGCAGCATCAACCTTTTATTAAGACAGAACTACTTTAATGAGTTATGTTATGTCGTGGAAATATCAGAGTAGTTGTGCAAGGTGAAAGACATTTGAGTTATGTCCAACAATTTATTTCTGAAATGTGCAAGACAGCACTGTTCAGAGATTCCCAAGGGCCTCATGACCTCCTGTTCAGGTCTTTTAGTTAGCCTTGGACTTTCTGTTTGAAACTTGCTTATTCTGATTTATTTTGATTGTCTCCATAGGATACCACACAACAGGGTTTATGCTCCAAAACTGGCATTTCTGCCAGCCTCAACTATTACCTGTCATGAGAGAGATGTAAACCACTATAAGATAAAAAAAAAGATAAATTTTTTGATCTTTGAGTTATAAAGGTTTTTACATTTTTTATATTAAGATTGTGTTGGCTTATTTTTGCCTTTTCCCTTTCTCTCTGCCTATTTCAAGGTCAGAAGTGGACTTGCATAATGAAAGCTGAGAAGAGTATTCCTATGATCCCACAAGTTGAAGAGAAACATTTTGCATTACAGAAGTCATGAAATAATGTTGAGAGATGATAGGAATAAGATATGGATGTACCTTCTCCATCAATCTATGCATGAGAATGGGACTACAAGGAGGGAAAACAAAATAAAACTCTGAAAAAGAAATAGAAGTATTTCACTAAGTCATGAAATTCTGGGGAAACCAGTAAAGTAATATGCCATCATTTAAGGAATATTACCTTTATTACCTATTTAAAGGTTTAGTGGAACAATCCAGGTCCCCATAAAAAATACTAGACGCTACACTGATCCAGGGCAAACAGGAAAATTTGTATGATGGGATACAATAAAAAAATAAAATTAAAATATTGCCAGTGACTTTAGGATTATGGAAAACGTGTTGGTCATACTGGCTTGAAAGGTTACTCTTGAGACGATTAGATATCTAGTTAATAAAGTACAACTGATACAATACAGTCTGTGTGTATTTCACAGAGCTATTTGGGTTAACACACTGTGAGTTCTTGATTAATACATTGCAGCAATGTGAAAAAAAATGTGAATGAATTAAATAGACTAAATTAGATGAAATTCTGTTTTAAGTGACGCTGTTCCTGTTGGGGTTCTGCAGAGATACAGAATGCCATAGAACACTAACTGGAAAAATACTGTTAAACCTTTCAGGTGATGTTGGGAAGATAAGAGATTGCTTAGTCATTTGTACCAGCAACAGGTGTTACATCAGTGTCAAATGGAATGTCATGAGACCAATAGCAAAGAATGTAGACCATGCATGTAGAATAGGGACCAATGGACTAAAAAGGGCTTATTGGAAAAGATCTGCGTGTCATGATTAATTAGTTCCATATGGGCTCACATTGGGACACTTTTACCAGGAGGGCTAATGCAGCTCTTAAATATCAGTAAGAATAAGAACATATGAAGAGAATCTGGGAAGTTACTTTATTTCTGCATTGGGAATAGATATGGCCACTGCTAGAATACTCTGTATAATTCTGATGTCCACAGTCAAGAAAGATATTGAAAAAATGGGGAAGCCTCTGAGAAGAGGCACTAAGATGATTAAAAGTTTGGAAACCATGCCTTCCAACAGCTTGACTTTAGTTTATCAAACAGATTTGAGAGAGATGCGTTGACAGTGTGCAGGGAACCTCTGCAGGGAACAGAAACGTGATACTAGAGGACTTCAGTCTAGCAGACAAAAGCATGTCAGGATGTAATGGCAGGAAGTTGAATTTAGACAGACTCTGAATCGTAATGAAATGTGCATGTTTTGGAAAGGGCAATGACCTGCTGAAATGAACAAGACTAGAAAGAGTTGTCTTTTAGAGTCTGTTTTTAAAATTAGAATTGATATTTGAAAAAAAAAAAGGCTGACTTTGGGGGACTTTAAGAGATTTAACGTAGGAAAGATCCGTTGCTTTCGCTGTATGGGAAGCTACATTAGAGAATCATAATAGTCTGACCAATCTGGTAAGACAAACTCATTTGTGTGTGAAGGTGCAACAACAAGGAAAACTATTTCTTCTGCTCTTTTATACAGCAATGCTGTAACAAAGCTTGAGAAAAAATTGCCATCGAAGAAAGGAGTAAACAACTATTTTTCTTAATTTATTTAGGAGTGATTAAAAATTAAGTATTCCAATTGTTGGGGGGGGGGGGGGGGATGAACTTCAGAGGGTTTTGCTTGCCCGTTTCTGTTAAACCATCATTATCTGTCATTTTAATTTTTGCCTTTTTATGCAGCAAGATGTGAACACCTTTATTTTTTTCATAGTTTCTTTGGGCACACATCTGTTGTAGTGGTGCATTGTTTTCCTGTTCTTTTGAAATTCCATCCATTGCTTGTCGGTTACAAAAAGTACATCAATGTATATATCATTAGGGAAAAAGGAAAAAAAAAGAAGCCTTCCTAAAGTTATAAATGCTTTACTTGTCCTTTGCTTCTTGAGTTGAGGATGTCAATCAACAAAAGTGATGGATGTTTCACTCCTGACACAAGTAGATGAGTAAAAATCATGAAGAGTGGGAAAAGAACATCATAATATTTTGACAAATAAATGAAGAGTAGAATTTTGCAGGAAAAGCTGAAATAAAAACATATTGTATCTGGAGGCAAATGCTTTGGGGCAAATGTCTGTGCTTGAAAATTATTGAACTGATTAAACCAATGGAAAAAAAAATCAAACAAAAAGCCCCTACCAAGAAAATCCCAGCTGTTCCACTTGATGGCTCATAAAATCTGAATAAAATCCTTCAAGGGCTTTTTTTATAGGAAGATACTATTTTTTGTAAGCATAGTTATGGTAGCATCTGGTTCCCATCTCTGGGAATTCAGAGAATCCACAGGCACCGACACGCTGTCTGCTGCCGAGAAGCTCTGCAACACAGATAAACGCTTCAGACAAGTGCGCAGTATGTAATGTAATGTAATTGTCTGCAAGCTGGAAAGATGTTGGGGTCTGCTGGAAGGAGGCAAAATCTGAATCAGTAAATTTTGATTAACATAGGCAAAAGGAGCAGCCCTTGCATCAAATTTCCTTTGTTCACCTGTGAAGAGTGGACTGATTAGCTAACAACACCTGAGTCAATAAGATTAATCAATCAGAGAAGGTAAGCAAGGAATGCCTAAGGCAAAAGGAATCAGGGAGTTTCCACAGAAGCTGTGTGCTTTACAGAGTGATCAAACAATGGGATCAGTAAACTAATTGTCCACAAATGTGAGCAGGAAATATGAAGAGCCTTTTATGAATAATTACATTTACTTTATTATGAATGACAAAGGAAAGCTGAATCTGTCTCAGTTGTTTCTGGCTCGTCACATTTGTCCTTCTAATGCTTGATCCTCTCTATAAACAGGATCTGTGTGTAAACAGTAATCACACAACTATGTGAAATTATCTTACCTCATGGTGAGAGTTTGTTACACATTGTTGACATCTAGTATCATAGAAAGCAAAATCTTCAGGATGCCTTCAATGTGGGCACAGACACAGCACTGATTTTTTGGTTTATATTGTGCTTGGCACATTGTTTTTGCTTAATGGGTAGTAGGAATGAGAAAATAGAACATATAAAGATTTTGCTTCTCTTATGGCTGGTGATGGACTGAACCTCAAGAGGAGTCTAACCAATATGACTTAGAGTACAACTCTGTGCTTGAATGAAGCTTGCCTTCATTCCAGGACACAGCTTATGTCTATATATACACAGAAGAGGTAATAGCAGATATCCTTTGTGCCTCAGGGAACCATCCTTGTACTGTGTGAATATGCCTGACTTGTGTACTAACTGTGGTTACGGTCCTTCTCCAGGAAACTGGAGAACTGGGTTCTAGGTGTCCCTGAACCTGAAAAGAGTAAAAGATGACAGCTCATGCAACCTAAAAGAACGTCTTTAAATGGTACGCAAGGATGGAGTAAGTGCTTTTTCTTGTCTCTGACAATAATGTCATCTGAGGATGCTTTGCTGCAGGGGGAGGAGTGTGGGATCCACAGGGCCACCCACACTGAGTGAGAAGGAACAAACTCTTGCTTAGATGGGCAGGTACTGTAGCTGCCATTCTCTTCCTCCAGCAGCCACATCTAAAAGAAAAGGGAGTTGCCAGCTATTATGTGTGACTTTGTGACTACACTCAGGAAAAAATTTGGGGCTGTGACTTGCTTTTCCACACAGGTGGCTAATTCTGTGCTACAAAAGTGCGTGGTCTAGGAAGGAGACATTGTTTCAGAAATGTCTGTCTTCAGTGCTTCCTATATGTTTGCAGCATGCGAAGCTGGAGTGATGTTAAGCCAAGCACCTCAATCTTCCTATATTCTGTGTCTAGAAATTAGGTACCTCTCTGAGGCTTTAACTGTCCCATTAATAGAGTTGCTAAGAAATTGCCATGCATAAAGATGACTTGGATCTAGGCTGAAGTTTACACCCAGATCTGAAGGGTATGTACAGGTTCAAAGTTTCAGATTTAACTTGCATTAAAAATGACAAGAACATTGTGAATATGAAACAATATATTCCTCAAGTAAAAATATTCAAAATTGCGAAGAGGCCAGGTTTACAAGAGCAGTGAGATGGGAGTAATTCAGAAGCCTAGGTCCCATTTTCTAGAACTACTGATGTGCTTATTAGTCCAGTGACGACCACTGGAATCTAGATTCTTGCACATCTAGGTAACTTGTGAAATTGCACCTGTGAAGCAATTAGAACTTTTTCAGTACTTCCAGGAGGCAGATCTTATAGCTGTGTTCTGATTCAGATTTATCCCTGGTTCTACCATAAAGTACTATTCTTGAATTTTGGAAACTTTGTTTAATTCTTAACAAATAGTACACTTAAACCCCAAACACATTATACATTTTGTTAGCTCCAAGGGACAATATCCTAAATGAAAACAGATCCTTTTCTTTTTCTTCATGCCAGTTCTTTGTTTAGCAGTATGGCAATTGCACATACATATTCCAGATGTTCATGGAAACAAAATTCCTCTTTAATTTACAGCAGAAACTGGTTTTATCCCTTGCTGGCTTTGTATTTGTCAAACACACAAATGTTTAAAACCTTATACTCAAATACTTACAGTATTTTCATACTTCTTAAAAGCTAAGCTAATGTTTGTAAAATCACAGAATAATTAAGACTGGGGAAACACCTGGGGCCTTTTAGTCCAGTTCTCTGTTCAGAGCAGGTCCAGTTACATCAGGTTGCTCAGGGCTGCGTTTCACAGAGTTTTGAATATTACTGGATGGACCTTTTACAGCTTCTGAGGGCAGATTCCAGTGGCTGGCCATGCTCATGGTGGCAAAAAATGCTCTTTATGTATAATTTGATTTCCCCATGTTACAGTTTGTGTCCTTTGCCTCCCCTTCTGTCCTTTTACACCTCCAAGAAGGAGTCCAGCCCTATATTCTCTAAACCCTCTCATCAGTCATAGAAAGCACAAAGTGCTCCCCTTCACCTACTCAGGACTGAGTAAATCCTGTTGTCCTGGCATCTCCTCCCACATTACATGCTCCAGCCCCTGACCATGCGTGGTGTTCATCTCAGTGGACAAAAGGATCATTGTCTTTTTGGAGGGAAGATCATGGAGATGAGCCTTCAGTGAGGTACTGTTCTAGAAATACAAACTGCTTATATGGGAGCTCTGGGTATTGTGCAGTTTATTTTTTTTGTTGGGATTGGTCTTGGAGATCATGCTCAAAATATGAACTTTGATATTTGGGTTTTAATTTCTGACCCCGACTGTATTTTCCATTGCTTTTACCGAAGTAATACATAGTCAGGAGAGGCTGAACTGCTTAAATATTTGGAAATATGTGTGATTTCAGATATAGTAACTCCTATAGCTAGTGTTTTCTTTGCTCTTCTAGTAGTCAATATGGGCAATACTGTGGAACACCCATGACAGATCATTCATATTTGTTTTGCAAAGTTCTTGGCTGGAAGTCAAACAGCCCTGACAGCTGAGCCTCTGTTTCACATACTCAGGAAGTATTAAATATTGATGTTTCTTGGAAAAAGCCATCATCACAAATTGAGCCAATTTGGCCACCACATGATTGTGTAGGCCGCAAAAGAATTTTTATCTGGAGAGCTTTTCTGTGCAGACTGCTGCTGTGGGCTACGGGTGATGAGGGCTTAGCCAACGCCATGGTCTTGTCAGGTGCTGCAGGGCTGGGGGCTCCCCATAAGGGTGACAGGACTGGGCAGCCAGGGCCTGTCCTACCATCCAGCCAGGAGCAGCCCAGGGGCACCGGAGCAGCCCTGGGCATTGGGCTCCTCCCTGGGTATAGGCTGAGGTCAGGCAGCGATGTGGGCCCGTGGGAAGGCTTGGCTCAGTGGGACCCATGGCAGGCCTGGGCTGTGGGGAGCTGGAGCTCACACCTGCAGTGGATGTGAGGCTAGAAAGGACTGCAAAACACCAGTGCAAGCTGTGAAAATGTTTTTCTGTGTCAGCTGGTTCATTTGGGCCATAGCACTGGGGGAGCTAAAGTTTAGCAAAGCCTAGGATTAGGATTAGAAGGTGTAAAACCAGAGCTGCATCTGTCATGGGGCTGTGAAGGGGCAGCAAAATCATGGAGCAGTCTGCACAAAGATTTCTCTCTCAGTGATTTGCAGAGAAATTTGCCTGAGGATCACATTGATACAGACGATGGGAGGAATTGCTGCAAAACTCACCATACTGTGAGCATCTACCACATTCTGAGCGCATCCCAATCTTGTGTTTGTAGCCCAGGAGAAACACACCAGGAAATAGACCTGTCTGAACTGCAGTTTTTTGCTGTGGTGCTCAGTTTGTTCAGTACTCTTTATTTTTCACACTGGAATGAGCATATTCTCAAACTTTTTTTACTCCCTCTCTGGAGAGTCATCAGATATGAATACAGAAGTGACATTCATTTCCATGAACCTTTTTGCATTGGCAATGAACTAGCACTGCTTTGGTTTTCTTATTGCATCAGCTGCTACTGAAAGGGGGAATAGAGAAGAATCAGAAAATTCAGCCCAGGCACAATTCATTTTTCATACAAGCCACAGGAAAACAGCAGCAAGTGCTAATTATGTTTTTTAAGTTGAGCTCTAATTGTTTAGTGTCTGTTTGCAAACAGCAAATTCCCTCCACACAACATAGTTGAACACACAAAGATGATACTGGAGCATTCAAATACATACTTGTCTATAAATTGTCTTCAGGCTTTCCTCCTTAGTATGGGTATCAGAATAGGAGTCTGTTTAGCTTGCTTGTTGAGTCTTTCTTGACTGGTTGAATCTGCTGAATTTTAGCCCACGTTTTCTGCTGTGGCAAGCACAGGAAAGAAGAGCTTTAAAAATCCTCGTGAGCAATCAGAGGATGTCGTATTTTTTGTTACCTTATATAAGCTAGATCTTGGGGATTTAAGGGCAAAAGAATTCTTGAGTCTCTGGCTCCTTCCTTTGTGCTTTAATAGGCAGAGAATTCTTTTTTTTTCCTTGGTGTTTCTGCACTGCTTTCAATACATTGACTTGAAGTTCATAGTGCTTGTAGTGATATGGCCAACAGCATTTCATTAGAGGCCAATACAGATGTGTAACAGTTTGCTTTTGACCTGCAGCTTCTACAGTGAAGTTCTTTGCTGTATTTTTCAGACTTCTCTACCATTTTGAAAACACACTGTTGCTCATGGAGATTCAGTTATGCTCTCTGCAAAACAGAGCAGCATATTGAAATTAATAAAGATTAATTAATAAAGAATTAAAAGAAGGCAATATAATTAATGCCAATCAACATGAACCTGTGGAAAATAGCTCTTGTCAAAATGACTTGTAATCTCATCAAAAAGAAATATCAAGTAGAGTTGATTAAATATAATTGCATTGATGGGAAATTTGGTAGTTGATGACTCTTAAGTCTACAGGCTGTGTAAAGACAGGCAATGGCTAGGAAATAAAGAAATGTCTGGAGTTGAAATAAGATCTTTACTCTGACGACAGTTAAATGTTGCAGATTGAAGGCTGGTAAAAGCTTATTATGATTTCTGTAAATGTGCATTGCAGATCTGTGACCTGTTATATAAGAGAGCATCCATGGTGACCATGATACTCTTTTCTGGGTATATAAACCAAGAGATCTCAAAATGGGAAGGCGCTGAATTGTAGGCTGGGGAGAGTCAGAGGATGTTGAGCACATCTTGCAGCAGCAGCAAGGAGGTCGTGAGTTAGAGATGGGGCCAGGAGAAAGACCTGAGCTGAGAAGCTATGCACTTTGAGAACCAGCGAAGCAGCTTATGTGCTTTTCAGTGAATAGTCATTTATGTTAAAATTTATGAAATTTGTAGTTTGTAAAATTGTTTCTCAAAATGTCTCTTAGTTGCATGAATTCTCAGTTTTAAAATTATGGCTCTCTCTTCCACCTACTGTCACGATGCACAGCACTTGATATTTGACCATCTGACTTTTTTTTTTTGAGTTAAGTTATTTGTGTAGAAAGTTTCTGCTGAATATGAACAAGGGACATACCAGTTGCACTAAAAAATAGGAAAAATCATACAGCTAAATATTTGGTTGCTGCCACTTCTTATTTGCATTATATAGTACCTTCTACTACTAATGCACCATTTAAGACTGTGGAAAGACATTGGTCACAGTATGACATGGTGTTCAAGATTCATCACCGTGAGAACAGCTACAAGAAGTTTTTTGCCTTATAGGATAAACTTGAGTGAAATTGGGCCTTGGCAGAACCATGAAGGTTCCTTTAGGACATAATTCCTTCCTTTTTATGCCCTTAATCTAAGTCAGATTTAGAAGCTTGTAATTTCCTTCTGACTGGCTTCCAACATCATGTTTTAGTATCGTTTAATCATTTCAATTCTACCAATTAACACAAAGGTAGAAAATAACCATTGAAATAATCCCTTTCTTCCACCTTCTTACCTAGTTCTTGCATACCTGGTGTTGTGCAAAAGGATCAGTTCTGATGAATGTTTTTTTAATTAAAAAAGTCTTCTCAACAGAAGCAGTGTCCTGTACTGAATCCTGTCTTTGCATCAGTGTGAAGCCAGTTAGAAGACCTGCCAAGAACAAACCCAGCATAGTTGGTCTGTACAAATTGCAAACTTAGTGTGGCAAGAGGAATCTGAAACACAAACTGTAACATTTAAAAATACATACTGATAAGCTTGCTGTGTTGTTTTGCTCTGTGTGATTGCCTTTTACTGAAAGGTTCTGAGGAAAAGGAGTCAGCCAGGTGAGCTCTTGGCTATGCACTCAGTCTTTTTGGCAAGCTCAGCACCTCAGTGCCACACCACTCAGGATGGTGGGTGTTCGTGCGTTTTTCCCCTACTGTGATAATAAGTGTGGCTTTTACTCGTCTGTGATATGAATAACCACATTCAGAAGTTCAGAGAAAACAAATATATTTGCCTGTCAATTTGTCAGTTTTTGAACCTAGAAATAATTCAAAGCCTTTCTTTGTTTCCGGTTTTTAACAAATCTGACAGACTGAAGCACCTCAGAAGCATCAAGCCTATCTTTAGCAAGACTTATACTCCTCTTATGTTTCCTCATGTTGTCTTCCTCTCATCCATGCTTACATTACCCAGTTATCAGATATTATTTTTGCCAGTACATGGATAGGTATTGGAGAGAGATCCTGTTCCCACTGAAACCAATATAAGTCTTTAATATGAAGAATCAAGTTCTTTTCAAGGTGTTAGATAACTGTTGGGTGATAATTTATCACTTTTAAAGTAACATCAACAGATATTGTACTGCTTTGGATAAGGTAACCTTATCTCAGAGCTTCATCTTCTTTCTGGAATAAGTCTTTCTTTACTTGTGGAGAAAGAAGGCTTTAACTCACAGAAACTTTGTAAAAGAACACTCTGTGAGGCTATAGCTGATAATTAACTGGATACCAGACAAGATAGTTTAGTAATACAATAAGAAGAACTAAGGCTAATTAACTCCATATTCGTATTAAAATCAAATTTATTTTCTGTCTCTCTTTTTCTTTTTGGCATTTGGATTATGAATTGTACACAATGTCATGGGCCACTGGACAGTCATCTGAGTGCAGCTTGCTCTGAATAAATGATACTGAACAGCATTAGGGAAACCTTGTTCCTTTATAGACATAATTTTTAATTTAAATTTTGTTTGAAATAAAAACAAGGAAATAAAAATAATTAAAATTATTAAGAGGTATTTCAGTTGGCATAATCTGTCAGTAAGAAAGAGAGAAAATCTATCTGCCACAGAGTTCTCTGGCACCATTTGTCCTCAAAGCCTTTGCATTAGGATCTTGATTGACAACTGGAGGGAAGGAGTTGCCTGATCAGTAATATCAAATCAACACGTTTATTCTCAAAGTGGTTCTGAATAGTATTAGTGGAGCGTCTTTCTCAGTTAAATATATGTTAACCAATGTTTTCTTAATGCATGGTTTTCATCATGTATATTTAATACTGTTCATACAATTCTCTTAACTGTTGTTCTGCTCCTCCTAAGTGTCCCTGAACCAGTGGCCGTGGTAGCGCTCACTTTCTATACTTTAGGTTACCTCCAACACTGCCTTACTCTAGGGCTAGTTGCTAACGAGCATTGTTTGCTGGTTCATTTGTACAAGGTCATTCTTAATTTCCTTGTGGTTTTAGTGTAACCTCAGCATTGAAGAATCTCAGCACTAACATCCCTAGGGTGTTTTTTTTGTCTGGGAGGAAAAAAATGGAATGTGTACATATTTAAATATAAATAGTACTTTGATTAGCATATAGCTGATGTGTCATCTTACCAACTTGCTATTTATTTATTCGTCTTTTAATTGTTGAAATATGACATTTTACCACTTCATGGCTCTTCACTACATCTCTGGGTCCTCCCTGTATACATTTTAGTTCTGCAGATAAGTATTTAAAAATGCCATGGATTTATTGCTGGCTGTCTGCCTGTGGGCTAGTGTACGGTAAATGGAGTACTATTAGCATATGATTATATAGTTCTGCCCTTGTTGTTAATACATTAATTGTGCATCATTGTTCTGCTAACTGACAGACCCCTATCTGACTTCAGCTTTTTCTGAAGGCTAATTAGGCAGCACTCTCTGTTTCAACGTGGCTTTCAGCAGAGCCTCCCTTGCAGCTGCAAGGGCACTGAGCAGCAAGAAATCATGGCCAGAACTGGTTTCCTTTTTAAAAATGTAGCCTCTTGGAACTACGACTGAAAATATTATCAGTCCCATTTTAAGTTCCATTAGCATTACAGAGGTCATAAAGCCATGGGAGAGAGAGTTTCTTTGGCCCACATATGCAGGTTTTTCTTCAGGAAGCACGGAGCCGTGTGTGTGTACCCTTAGTGTGAAAGCAGGAGGCACAAGGCTGCTCACCTATACCAGGGCTCCCTTTGGCGCTGAACAAGTGAGTCAGAAAGGGCACAGTTTTCTTTCAGCTTCAGCATTTTAGATTGGCAATGAAGAACAATAATCTTGTGAATTTGAAAACAGAGTTAATTTGCTCAGGGTAATTAGAGGATAGTGAAGAAGGAACCTCATGCTGCCTCTTTTAGCAACATTTCAGAGTGGAAACAGCTAGAAAGTTCAGGGTTTACCACTATGAATGATATGCAAAGAAATTAATTGGTGCTTGAAACCCCCAGCTAACTTGTCCGTTTATTGCACAGGATATTTATTTGGAGGTTATTTACTGGGCTCCCTTCTCCAGCCATTTTAGTGCCAACTCAGAAATCACTTATGTAACCATTTCTCAAAGAGAATAGGAAACCACTTTTGGAAATTCAGTTCCTAAACAGTATTTCAAGTAGATGAGTGAGACTTGCTGAGTCTTCTGGTTCTGTCAGGGTCATGAAACTAATTAATAACTCTGTTGCAAGTGACATATCAACTGGAGAAAATGGCACTGAGAAGCTGCTTACAGGTTAAACATTTCTTATCCTTAAACATCATGACAAACGTGCAGGAACATAAAGTAATCAGGCTCAGTTATCACTACTGTGTGAGAAATAAAAATGAGATTTCTGGAGTAAAGAGAAAAGCAGCTGAAGGGTAATATTTAAACCTGTTTTTATTGCATCTGAAGAAAAAGCTGCAATTATACCTCAAAAAGCCAAAAATTTTCAATTTATTTAACAGCAGAAACTGATTCATGCTTCTTTTCATGTCCCATGGTGGTGTGTATGTTGTGTGCATTCATTGTAATGTTTAGTCTGGGACATTTGATCTTTAAAGCTAAAAAGACCATGTACAAGACAGTGAAAGTCTTGTGAAGACTTTGTGAAGTCACTTTACAGAAAAATGGCTAATTCCCTTGACAAAGAAATGGACATGTTTCAGTGTATATATACTGTCTATTTGAACTCCCCCCCAACAAACAAACTGTGAAAAACATGTCATATTTGTAAGGATGAGAAGTGTCTGGAATGGAATGTCTGAAGTAGCGATTCAAGTTTTCAAAGAATAGGCTTAAAATGGAAAAAGAAGTCCAACATGCAGCTATTTTGTGCTGTTTTCTATCCATAGATGGTGATGGAATACTTCCACAATGTGCCACTGTTGGCACACCACCCCATTTCAGCCTCTATTGAAATAATTAAAAGAAGCATTTGATTCCTTGTCAAGTGATGGTTTGGAAAGAATCTTCTCTATATCCAGAGCGTGTCCAAAGATTAGTTTTAAATACCTGCAGAAAACACACAAATTTATGAAGGGCGAAGCCATAAACAATAAAAACTGTGGTTTTTTTCAGAGTCTTTTAAAGATGGAAAGCAATTGTAGAATAGTGAGTTGTAAGTAGAAAGTCCTGTGGTTTTTTCTCTTTGTCATGGCTGCTGTTTTAGCACTGAGCTATGTTAGCAGAAAACTATTGGCTAGGTTTAATTAGGTCTGCTGGTGAGCAGGATTTGAACAAGCACAAAAGCCAGTGCTAGAGGAGAAACTACAAAGCTGATGTCAAGGGAAGAATAATGCTTAAAATCTGCAGTGAGAGGTGCTGCGAGCAGTTATCTGTCATGAAATGCCCAGTGTTGGGTGGCTCATAAGCATGATGACAAACATGGCACCATCTGCCTATGGCCAGGTGGGTTGCTATGGATTAACTCTGCTAGGGAGGCTCCTTGGATAGAGGGCTAGCTACTGCTGCCTGTCATGGGAATGCCTTGGTTGTGTTGGCCATCAGGGAAGCATTTTCTCTCTGAGAGCATAGGTTGACTATGATTCAAAAGTACCCATTAAGGACAAGAATACTGTTAATTCACTAAAAGATAGATAGCAAGAAAAGAGATAAAACAGCAAAAGGTCTCTGTGTTCTTTCTGAGACCTCCTTTCCTTGTAAATCTTTTAAAGTTAGCAGCTTATCCTCCTACTCATAGGACACAGGCTGTTGCACTGTTCACATGATGATATTAGGATCTTGCTTAGGCACCTGCTGCTATTTGTCTCTAGCTTTCTCTATAGATTGAAGTCTTTCATGCACTGGTCTCCACTGCATCATACAGTCTGGATTTTCTGAGGAAAGGAACCTTCATCTGAGGAGACTGGCATTTCTTCAGTAGGTAGCTCCTCTTTTCTCTTGTTTTACTAAAGAGCCTGATGTTCTTTCCGATGGCATCTTATATTTGGTGGGGTTTTTTCCTGCTTCTGGCACCTTACAGCTTCCCCTGATTTAATTCTGTAGGGTCAGATTAGTTGCTGTCTTGATCTACCTACAGTATAAAACTGATATGCAAAAAATGACTAGTGATCTGTTCTCTGCAAGACAGCTATGGAGCAATAGTGTACTCTGTACAAAACAGAAGGTGACTTTAAAGACTGAGCAGAGGGCTCTTGATAGCTGAAGTCTGAGCTCTTTTATCACTCTACTTTTGGATGCTTTAACCAGATAACCCAACTAATTTTAATATAGTCCTTTTAAAAAAATGAAATGTGCTGTACTATATATTTGCTGTCTCTCAATGACAGCTGTCAGGTTCCCAAGGCAATTCGACAGTGACAATAAATCATTCTATCAGCCTGCTGCAAGGTGGTGCCATTAGATCTGTGTTACTGGAATTATACACGATCTAAAGTACTTGAATTTCTGTGTGAGCTCACGTTTCTAGTTTCTATTGAACAGATGAGACCAGGGCTATGTACGTACTGTCTCTATGCATGTCTTATCTTGTGACTCTTAACAGTTTCGCACTGGTGTATCCGTTCCTAGTGTTCCTATTTTCTGCGTAGCATAAGCATGTATCAGAGGTAGAGGAATAAAAGCCAATTGCTTTTATTATATTTTTTTAGTGACTCAGACTCTGCATGACTCAGGCACTACATATTTCATATACCTCAGGCTACTAAGGCATGGACTTCAAATGAAGCACTTGTTGGAGTTTGTAGTTGGGCTTTAAAATGTTGAGCATGTTACTTCAGTGATTTCTGGGCTAGGATCTTTCAATAGGAAAGGTGTTTCTTTCAGGGAGGAGCACCAAGTGAAAAAGTACGTCAAGCAATGGCTTCACAAATTGATAAATTTGATTTAAAGCACTCAGAACCAGATGAAAACCAGAAGGTAAATGGTGCAAATCAGTGAAATGACATCAAGCCATTCTGCCATTTCATGTTTGTTTAAGGCTACTTGAAGGGCTAATTTGCCTTTATAGGCCATTTTAACTAGATTGAGTATAATCTGTCCTCCCAGCATTCACAGAAATGCCAGCGTGAACTCTCTAGACAGTGATTTAGGTAGGTCAATAGAAATATAATTTGTACTTTTATCCCAGTTAGAGAAAATTGTACTGCTGAGTAAATGGGGAATATGCAAACATTGTAGAACCATGACTTTAATCTTTAAAAATTAGAGAAAGAAGAAAATATGGAGGCTCAATGATGAAATACATTGTAGAAAAAAATAATTTGAGGAGCTGACTCAAACTTTTGCCTTTTTCACTCGTTCCCAGTTGGGACTGCATGGTGTCCTGCTGATACACAACCACAAAAGAAGCTGGATATGTAGCAAAGCCCAGGCTAATACATCTGCTGGGCTTATTAACATGGGCTCTGCAGTGGCACCACAGGAGGCAGCAGGAGGGATGCAGGTGTAAAAAGATGCTGATGAATCAACAACATGACTCCTGTGGAATGAGGAAACATCTGTGAAGCTTTTCTGGAAAAAAAAAAAGTGAGAAAACCAATACAGTCATGGATATTTGCTGACATTATGAACTTTCACACACCATTTTGTTTTTTCTTTGGTGTGGGTCACGGTCTGCTGCTATCACAGTGGGTGCTTAACAAGTCCTAGTAAAAGAGAACTGTGTTTGTGGAAGCTGCTGTGCAGATTTGGTAGGATGTTAGGATGGAGAAGCAGAACAACCAGTATTCTGAGACATAGCAAAAGACAAAAACAAAGTGAAGATAAATATATTTTTTCTTTTTGATGTGGTGTGAATCTTTGTACTAGGGAGCTCAGCTGTTAAATGCCTTTCATTTTAATTCCAGGATGTCTACTTTTGACCATGATGGCTTCAGAACAATCTCTATAATACACTGTAAGACACAGTGTCTGCAAAGGCTGTGCTAAGAAATCGGTAATCCTCTCTGAATTGCAGTCCTACAGTGTTACTGGTTAGCACACCACTCTTGCTTTACTTTTTTCCCTTTGTAATATATGCTTCACTGGATTTTGAAAAAATGCTGCAAAAGCTCTGAAGATGGATAACACAATTCCTTTTTCACAACACCACAAGCATGCATTATGAATGCAAGAGACAATGAAGTATTCCAGCAGGAAACATGTTTAGTCGATAAATGGAAAAGAGGTCTATTCAAATGTATTTCTAACAGTTGTCCAGAAGAAGGAGGATCATAATGCCATAGTACTGAGACTGTTATTGCCATAATTACCCTACAGGTCCCTCTACTTCTGGTTGTTTACAGTGTCTGTTTCACTCAGCAGCCTCATAATAGGCCACATTAGTTCTGAATAAGACTATGAGAAAGTGCCTGTACTGCCACATAGATTTTATGGTGCTCAGCCTTTTGTGTTCATCAGAGGCAGCTTGTGTGGGCTAGGCCAGAACCTCACGGAGAGGTTACTGAAGGTTGGGTTGGCAGTTTCAAACACCAGAACCAAAACTATCAGATGCTATTTTTTGCTATTATTAGACTATAGTAATTTTATTCACAGTTTATTTAAAACATAACTTAAAGACTACAGTTTGATTTCCAGAGACTAAAATGAGAATACTTGATCATTTTGTCAAATTACATGAATGTGTCGATTATTAATATGCATGGAACAGAGATGTAGACATAGAAAAATATACTTGCACACTAACTGACTTATTCCCTTCTGAGTTCTTTTTGGTGAGAAATTAAAGGAGATATAATGAAGTCTTGGAGTGGAAATCAAAGAAATGTCACCCTGTATGACTGGGTGTAATGGCACCAAGGGAGCCTGAAAGTATTGTCTCAATTTATCATTTCCAAGACAAGCACCTTGCATCTGAAAGCAGGAAAGCCTTCAGAAACATTCTTTCAATAGCTCCATTTCTGCATTTATAATTCTCATAGTATATTTGAACTCTTAGCTTTTAAAACAGCCTTTTGGTTGCATTGACTCTCTTCTGGTCAAACATACTTTTCCAGCTAGAAAAGGAAACTAAGAATTTCCTTCCCTATTCTCCTCCACTCTCCACCAAATAAAAAACTCTGACCAAAAATGTTCATTCTTCCTTAAGACCTATAGAATAAGGATCAGCATGAATGCCTCTGGATTACTGCCTATTCAGTATTTTTTATGCTAATATACCTCATATCTCATGTCTTCCTTTTCATTGGTGATTTTCCATCCATAACATTTTTAAATTCTTCATTCATTTATTTTATACTTCATCATTTCCTATTGGCTACTAAGGTGCAAATAGTGAGCTTTTAATCACAATCACAAGATTGGCTTTTCCCTCTGCTTCTCTCCTGCCTTTGCTTGCACTGCTCTATATAAAACCCCACAAAAATATGAAGCTAAAATGAGTTATTTTTCTAGAACACTTTCCAGTGCTCTTGTGCACATTCTCCTCTTGCATTGCTTCTGGGAAGAGCTGGGGTATTTGTTTCATTGATTAAAAAGTCCTGTAGAATTTGGTGGAGGGCTATATCCTATTCATAGTCCTCTTAAAGCAGCTCATGGGATTTATTAGGGTAATGCCTATCTGCTATAGAATTCAGTCAGCTACATAAATATTTTTTTGAACTCTCCTATGACCCATATGATGTTTAGAGTAATTTCTATGGAGTTTGTTTAATTTCTTTCAAACTTTATTGGTTTCATCCTTATTATACTTGATGGGAATTTCCCATGAGAAGAGGATAAAAAACCCAATGAAGTATGAGTTGAAAAAAATACCCTCTAGTTGTATACATTCTTCGTAGAAGAGATGTGGAACTGTGTCCTTAATTGGTAACATAATAAATTGATGTATGTGCCTGCATTCTCTTAGGCTTATACTGTATTTGGGGAAAAAATGTGAAATTACAAATGTTTTTCAAAATATGAAAAGTTTACTAAAGGATTGAGTGAAAATATTTCTTAAAGAATAAAAAAATCCTTAATGTAACACTGAGGTGCCTGCACTATTTTTCTCTACTTTCTGAGCTTCAGATTTGCATCATGATATTAAATATGCCATAGTATAGATAATATATACTTTGTAAGATAAAGCTTTATATCACAGTAAGTGAAAGGCAAGATAACGATACAGATTGTAGCACTGTATGATCAGTATCAATTACTGTTTCCTACATTTTTCAATATAAATGTAAATATAGAGAGTACCTGTTCTAAAAGCAGTGAATTTTGTTGTCTGTTGCACTTTCCTCTGAAATTCTGAAAATACAGCAGCAGTGTCCTATCCAGTTTGAAACTATTATTAACTTTTTAAATTTAGTCAGAGCTTTGAATCGTGGATGGAAGCACAAAGGATAGATTTATCATACGGCCCACCATCCCTTAATACAAATACATTTTGTCTCCTGTCCTAGTAGTTTATATTTCACCTTTTTTGTACATTCAAGTAATATATAACCAAGCTATGGCTCTGGAGCTGGAAGTGCAGTATTTTCTGTTAAAATATTTCACATATATTTATGCATTCCAGACAGAGGTACCTGTGATGCAATAGTGCTTTTCACTGATTTAGGATATGATAATATTTTAGATACCACTAATATAAAAGCATAGTTTCTTCAGCTCTGCTTTCTTTTTAAGAGACCTAACCTAGGGGTGTTGTTACTTACTTTACATCTTGGCCACTGTGCAAAGCCATCCATTAGACTGTGCACATGAGCTGAAGCAGAGGTTAGTATGCACATAATGACCGGTTTGAACTATAAGGGAGCACAGCTTTCCCATATCAGGTTTAGAATTTCCAAGGCAAACCCCAGCACCAAAGACTCCTTAGAGTTGTCAGGGTATCTAATGGTTTTTGATACCTTATAGGGACATATCTAGTAGAGGAAAACACATAAACTTCACCTGTCTATCTGTGCTTTCTCTTTATGTCGAGACTGCAAAAAAACTAATTCTTATACAACACATAGGTAGTGTTTTCATGTAATTTACACTCCCTTCATGTTATAAGGTTGCACTTTGTGGCCAGATAATTTGGGAGGGAAATGAGGAAATTTACAGAACACTTAACATCATAAAACTTTACCAAATCTACAGGTTTAGAAAAACCTGATTAAAATTTCAGAACACAGAAGATACTGATGCAGTAAAAACGCAGAAGACAATTTTGTATACATCCTTTATGGAACAGCCAAGCATAGAAAGATCAGCAGATCAATTCACATACCTTTTCAAACAGAGAAGGTGGCTTTTGAACAAAGAGAAATGCAGTGATTTTAAGCCTGCCAATATTTTACATGGGGCAAATGGCAGACTAAAATGAAAATATGTCTGTATCTTTGGTCATTGAAGTTCTTTTTGCCTTGGTGTTTCTCTTTTTACAGGATTTTGTTTCTGCCACCTACATCTTACCCTCAGTACTGTGGTGCCACTGAGGATGTGTGTCATATTGCACTACTTGCATTTTCAACCTCATTATTCTTGTGTGATTGGAGAAGCCAGAAATTGAATTGGAAACCTTAAGGGCCTCTAAAGTGAAAAGCCAGAGATGTTCAGGTTAACACTATCAGCTTTGTATGCTTAATTAGAAGTTCAATAGCAGATTGTCTTTTACTTTGGCAGTGTTGAAACCTTCACTAGAAATTAAACTATGATGAAGAGGAGCATGTGGCAAACAGTCTGTGAACCATAACTAAGGCCTGTTTATCTGGGGCAACCACTGGAGAGAATGAGAAGAGAGAATTGCTATTGCTGGTGTTATGCTGCGTGAATGATTTTAAGCTGGTACTTCTGTGGAGCTGCTGAAATGAGCTTGTAAGGGAGAAGGAAATAGTTTTCAAGACATTATGCTTTTTCACTTCCTTTTTCCTTAAAGCAAAGTATTTAAAGATGGGACAGAAACAACAGAAGTCCAGTGCAGAGCCAGTGCCCCGATACATAAACTGGGATCAAGGTGAATCATGTTTCATGACTGTGGATGGGACTGAGTGATTTTCCTCACTATGGGGATGCTGTGTCTCTTTGGAGCCCTTGTTTTAAAAACTGGCTCCCCAGACCACCCAGTACCACATTTGTAGCTAGCAGCTAGTGAGCTTCATCTTACCTGTTCAGATGTGTTCTTATCCTTTTAAAACAAAAACAAATCCCAAAGCCCCAAAAACAACCAAGCAAAAAACTGACAAAACCCAAACCATCCTGGATGTCAATTGTGAGAATGAAGGAGTACAGTCTGTTGGGGCTTGACGCGATGGACCCTTCCCGAGCCTTGGTGAGCTGGTCATCCCACTGTTCATGCAGAGGCTTGCAGTCAGGCTGGCTCTTTTAGCTCTGATAACCACAGCATTTGCATTTTCACCCTCAACTGCCAATTTTCTCCAGTGCTTTTAAATCAGATAAAGTATTTAAATAATGATAACTGACAGGTGAGGAGCAATGACTAAGAAGCCTGTAATGGCTTATGTAGGAAGATTTTAAGATGTTTAAGGAAAGCAGATTTTAGTTAAAATCATTAACAAGTAGATGCATAAAGGGTGTACTGCCAGATATTTTCATCATGTTTTTTTAGTGTCATTTCTATGGTAGATCTCTAGTGTATATTAGCAAGAGCAGGAAATTCCTATTTATTTTCCTTTAGCACAGACTGTTATATATTGAAGTAATTCTGAACAACAGGAAAAGGTTTTTCAAAATAGTGATTGGCAAGAGTTGGGTATGTGATTTGGAATTAAATTCTGTTCCTAGTGCTAACATTGCTACTAGTTTAATGGGAGCATTTCAATATAGAAATATATAGAGAAAATAAGATGTTTCTTCTTCTGAATAGAGCAGTGCAGGTGGACGAAAGTCCTGTGGCAATGTTCTGTAAGTAGATATTGTGTAATTGTGTTAGACAATGTGATAAGCAATACCTGATTTATTCTTATTGCTGCTTATTTTTAAAAAATTGTCCTTTCACCCAAGTAAAGTGAATTGACCTTGGAGCTTCAAAGATCTAAACTTATTATTTTTTCCCCTTGTTTAAATCCATTAGATTTAAACAAGAAAACTTACTAGATTCATGAAATCCTTCTCTGTATGCCTCTGTTCCAAGAGAAAACTTTCCCTACAAATGTAGCAAGAATATTAGCTGAAGCCTGTTGTCTCGCAGAGAGATTTGCTTGTTCCCTTTGCTTGTACCAATGTGAAGAAGTCTGAGAAGACGACAACATACCGAGTAGTCAAAAGTCTGTATCCAAAGATTTATCATGTCTTGCTGGTGCCTGGGTAGCAACAATGCCCGTTCTCTTTTGCAGGCACCTATGGCTTGATGTAGCATCTCCCCTCACATGACTAAACATGTTTCTATTCCAAGATCAGCCTATACATTTCACCCATCATTTTACAATGCTGACCCATGCCTTGTTCATGCAATGGATATACATCAGGCAATGCGACAGGGAGACGCAGCAGAGCCCTTGTGGGGAAGAGAGTGGACAGGAGTTGTCTGATGATGCTAAAACAATTTGTTTTAATAGAGCCCACTCCCTGCCCCTAGCTGAAGGCCCTGTGAGAAAACAAGGGTGGCAGGAAATCATCTGTAGGTGGATGAAGTGTCTTGACATCTTGGTCCTTGCCTGCAGTTTGTAGGTGTGGTGTGTGCTCTTACTCTGGAGGTTGTTCCTTTCTTAGGCTTTTTGAACTTTCTGGTTTGGTGGCAATGGTGTGATGGTGATAGTGCTGATGATGCCAATGAGAGAAAGATCATTTTTTTCCTGAACTCCTAATACTATGAAAGGTAAATTCAACAGAAGTAATGTGAATGCATCCAATCTACTACCTGTTAACATATTGAATGTCTTGAGCGTGTTGGCAGTGCTTTCGGTATTATTGACAGCAACTTCATTATTACCAACTGACTTGATTTTCTTTTAGAACCCCCAGAAAAATATCCAAGAGTACCTTGTGGTTTATGTCATCCTCAAACTCCATCACAGTAGAGACAGGCTGCTGCCCAGTTCTGGGATAATGCTGAATTAGAAAGGCTAAGTTACATTTTAAATCATCTGTGAGCTCATGAAGGTACAAAACATGCTCTAGCCCCAAGTGATAGAGTAAAACTGGATTTATAGTCATCTTGTGTATTACAACATATACTATTTGTGCTTGTTGGTAATGTCATCTTTGGTTTTCATGCATATTAATTAACTACCTGGGAACATATGTATCTCATCAATGTTCCAAGTATCTGTACGGAGTTAAAGAATGAAACTCAGTGCTGTCAGTCTTAGAAGACTGGAAAAAGACTTCTGCAGTGAATAATTTTTTTCCCCTAACATATTTAAACAATATATAGTATCTTAACAGAAGGTGTGGGCTCATAGCAGTACTTGCTGAGTGAGTTTCTGTGACCTGTGTTATGCAGGAGGTCAGACAGGATTGTAGGATGATGCTTTTGACTTTAATACAAAAAAATAGCTTCTTCAGAAACTTACTCAAGTCTTTTATTTTGCAGAATTTCATAAATTAGGGTTGTATTATTCCATCCCACTGTTTTCATAAAAGCTTTAAAAAGGCAGATTCAAACACAGACTGTGCTTTGAAAGGAGTATTTGTGTGCTTTTTATACATTTGGCAGTTGCCATGGTTAGTTAGTGTCAGCACAACACAGCTTACAATATAATGAGCTATTTTTGAGAAAATTAATTAGCTGAAGAGCATGAGTTAGTGCATATGAGCTTGTGCACATGCACGCACACAAGCATATGCCAGCACGTAGACATTTACACTGGTACATGCTCCTGACCCAAACATCCAGTTGAACTGGGCTGTTACTTCATGCATACATGTTTTGGAAGGAATAATATTGCTTGCTGTATTTGGAAACTATCTTACAGTAAGAGAGAGGTATTATGTAGCTCATGAATGCTTTTACCAGCATTTGATGTAATTCTGTGTTATAGTTGATTGCCCATTACACAAGATAAGAGGGGAACTGAAACACCCTGAAAAACCCAGATAATGCAGTATTAAGGGGAGATAGGTGAGTGACCATTACTCACAGCCAACTCCTCCACAATTTGGACAGCTTTGTGTGGGAGTTACTAAGTCAATGCTGACTTCTGTGGAGCAGGTAGAAGGCCAGGGTTATTGCTCCACCAGAGTATCCATCTGTGCTGCTCTTCATAGCAGCTCAGATTGTTTCCAAAAACTTAGAGATCTAGGAAGTATTGCCTGAATGGCTCATGTGGAGGCATGTCAACTTGAGTCTGGCTTTTGAGCTCCAGGTGTCCTTCTGTGACTGATTCCAGCAGCAGCTGGTGTACTGTGCTTCAAGGGAACTTGTGGTTGGTGTCATGAGTTTAGTGAAGCATAAGAACTTCTAGCTTAGGTGGGTCTGGGATGGCAGGGCAGAAAGTTACTGAGAGTGTCTCTGTATCAGTGCTACTGTTGATGGTTAAATTGTCCTGAAATACTGAAAGATTGACTGAATTTACAGAGTGGTTATTAGGCACTAGAAGGTTTGGATTTAAAAGGCCGTTTTATTACTTCAACTAAAGGAATTAGTCTATTAATGGTGTATAAGAGTTAGATTTTGATACTTTTTGAATTCAGCTACTGAAAGGAGGGATGTGATCTTGTGCATTAAAGCAAGCATAGTACATAAAAGATTGCACAATGGCCTTTTTGTAGCATGCCTTTATTTCCAGAGCAGCTGTGAGCAGGACTTGTCTGAAAAGCAGTGCATGTAAATGTTTTTGATGAAAATTTAAAACATTTTATTGCTGTCTAAAAGTTAGATTAGGTTTTATATTTTCTATTAAGTTTTTTTTAAGAAGTAGTAACCCTTACTATCTCTTCTGTAAATAAAGAAAAAAACAACAAGAAATGAAGCCTATAAAAAGAAAGATTTACAAAAAACCCTGATACTGGACACTAGCTGGAACTTTGCCTCATCAGAATAGTGATTTCTTCCTTAATCTTTTATGTGGGTTAAGTTCTATACCTGGACTAGGTATTATTGATGGTGAAAGCTGTGTTTGCCTTCCATGAAAGAAAAATTTCTAGTAGAAAATCCCAACCACTTATATTTCCTTAAAATAAAATTTGGAGTTAGATATTTTCCAGAAGCATTGTTTGTGACCAACCATGCTCACAAAAGACATTGGAAAAATAATTGGTCCTTCCAGGAAGAATTTCTCTTGCATTCCCTGACTGCAAGGAAAGCTGGTGGCATTGTAACAAATAGTGCAGGGAAGAGGTAAAGAGCCCTATTTTTAGTCTCTCTCAAGCCCTTCAGAGGCGTGTAGATGTTATGTCCTTAATACTTTAGATATTCCCAGCACACACAGGCTGGGAACATGCCCTCAGTGAGTGCTGAAGATCCTAGCAGAATTGTTCCAAGGCTACAAAATGATCTGAAATGAAATTTCAGATAATTTCTCCATATGCATGTTATGGATCATTCCACTGTATTGGTTAATTGTGGTCTAGCGATGTAATTGGAATTCTGGAAATATAAATTAGTGTCATCCTCAAAAAGAACCAGAGCTAAGTGACATGTTTTATTGGTTATTCCATTTAGATGTAATGTAATTTCAGATGCTTGTAAGATTATAACATTGAGGCCTAATATGATAGATTCTGTAAGTGTGTAGACTGGGTGCTTGATAAAAATTAATATTGAGGTAGGCCTTTCTTATTATTATTTTGGTCTGAGGCAGGAAAGATCCCATCAGACTGATGTCTCAATATTCTCCAAAATTCTGGTGTTACTACTTCACCAATCATTTAAACAAATCAAAGAGTATTTTAAAATTTAAAAACTTAGGAGTAATATAAGGATTTAAATAAATGTTGTGGGTTTTTCCACTCTTTCTTTTCTTACCATGGCTTGTAGTCTGTGAGCTCTCAGTGTCCACTGGAATAAACCCCCATGTAGTTAACATAAGTAACAGAATTTGTCAATACTGCTTTAGATTCCAAGTCCAGTTAATGAAACGGATAATTATTTAATGAAAAATATATATAAGAGAAGTGAACAAGTAAATAATGATGTACATTCCTCCAATTAGTTTCCTTAGTACCCTTCCTACAGTACATGTGTTTGTTCTGTTGATCAAGCACAATATGAGAAGAGGAATAATTGGAAACGAGAGAAAAGGGGACCTGGGAGCACTGCAAAGGTGGCTGAGAGACCCAAGGATGGGGAAATGAGTTCAGTATTTTCTTTGAGTGGTTTCTGTCAAACTGAGTTCTGCTTAGTGACCCACCGTACTCCTGACAGCTCCAAGGATTCTGCTCATTCTCATCCTAAATTGGTTTCTGCAGTTACAAATCCAAGAGGAAAAGTAAAGCTACTAATTGAATGTAAAGGCTTTCTGACTTGGCTCACAGCTTACTCCAGGGCTGCTGTGTGTCTACTTGCAGGCCATAAGTAAGAATGAGCTTTTTGTTTACAAACAGTGCATTTGGCTTGGTTGAGACTGCCCATTTAGGAGAAAAAAATTTAAAATTTACTGTTGTGATATATTTGAAAAATTAAATAGTATGTAACCCATCAAGGCAACACTGAGTTTTTACCACAGTAGGTTATACTACAGTCTAAACTCACTATGCATGCTTCATAGGCACACTGTCAATGGAAAAGATGCAGAGCTGTTTTTGATCTTAAGAGCAACAACTATTTTCTTCTTCTAAGATTTATGTCTTGAAGCTTTGAACAGTGCAGGTAGTGTTTCCAAAGTTAAAACAGTTGGCTTGAAAGAACAAGATAACACTCCAGAAGTGTGAAAAAGAAGAAAAAACAAGAAAAGACATTAGTGATGAAATCACCCTCATCTCCCACAGCCTGCTCTTTCCTTATGGACCTTGTGACTGTAACATGGACAGGCACGGGCCCAAGCAGTGACAAGTTTGGGTTTAAGAACTTAAAGCACCAGATTATAGGGGTATACAAGCACATCTTAAACAATTTTGAAAAGAACTCACCACTTTTGTATTTACTGCCAGCCTCTTTTTACCTCTTGTAAATCTGAAGTTGAGGGTTGTGTTTTCTTTTTGTGTCTTTACAGTCTGTGGGGTACACAATAGGGCAACAGAAAAGTGTTAGTAGTTGCAACCAGACCTTTAGCTATGATGGGAAAGGTCATGTGTCTGGGCTCTTTGCTTCCAGTAAGAGGTGGATGAACCAGGAAAAGGACATAAGAGAGAAGGAGTATATAAAAAAATAAAATCTCCAAAGATACACTGAAAGAAATAGAGCTATTTAAGAAGAAGACTGAGAAATCATTTAATAATGGTCTAAAAAAGTAGTAGAGAATATCTCCTCCATAGTTGTGGTGAATGGGACAAATTTACAGTAAGGATATTTCAGATAGGATATTTGAAAAACTTCCTGTATTGTGAGGATAATGGAGCACTGTGGTAGATGACCTAGGAAAGCTGTGGAGTTGCCATCAAAGGATATCTTTAAGAGCAGAATGGGCAAGCATCTGTCAAAAGTGGCTTAGGTACAGTCAGCTGTGGTAGGAAAACTTGGAAGATTATACTTTTTGAGACAGGCTTTCCGAATACAAAATTAAATAAATAGGTTCTATCTGGTGACACTGTTATTCATGGAAAGAAGTGACCAGAATACAAAGATATAACTTGTGCTTATTGCAGATTTAATTTGACTTTGAGTGGTTTTACACTGTGACTGTCTACAAAGAATGATCTTGATAATGCAGATAATTGCACGTGGAATTTTCTTCAAATTTTTGGCAAATCTTTTCATTCACTGTGAGTGGATTTTGCTGCTGAAAGGTTTTTCCATGTGCAAAGAGCATTCACGATGGAAGATTTCTGTGGGAAGGAATTTCTGCAGAGGGTTGCTCTGGTTGTCTGTTGTGGGAAAGCTCTGTGCAGAAAAGTGTTTTCTGACTGTGGATGCAATATGCATTATAACTTCAGCAGATAAATTGTTCCGGATCAGGCAGATAATGACAGCTCCATTGGACAGCAGGGTACTCAGTGATGAATTGCATTTTGACACATTTTCAGTGCTCCTTCATGATTTCTTTTACAGTCAGTTGCCTCTGTTTGCCTCTACTGTGATTTATCATTCACATCCCAGCACTTCTTACCCTTATTCTCTTCATGTATTCTGGTTGCCTCCTTGCCTTTTGTATGTCCCCGTTGTAGTAGGCTCCGTGTCACTGGCATATCAGGTGCTATAATGTCTCCTTCTCCCTACATTTCCTCTGAATACTCCTTGATTCCGATGTTACCATGTGCAGTCCGAGCCCCAACAGGACTGGACCAGACTTGAAAAACATGTTCTCTATAGCTAGTTCTGATGTTTTGAAGTTACAGTGCTCACTTGAAAGTTCATTGGTTAGTTGTCAATGGCCCAGGAATAGAAGTACTAACTAGGATAAAAATCAGGGATTATGTATATTCCTGTTCCTAGTGGGTGTATTTATGAATAAATATTTGGTTGTCTAATCATGAAAATGAAATATTTTGCTTCTTGAGACGTGGGCATACATTTGATTAAGGAGCCAATATGAAAGAAAAAATTCATTTTGAATCAGAAAATGAGAACAGATTTTTGGAGAACATGTTTTGGAAAAGTGATTACAAAGGGCAGCAGATACTTAGAGCTGCTTCTAAATTTGAAGATGTGAAGAAAATCTGCATATGCAACTAAGAAAAGAAGTGATAGCCTTGTGATTTTCTGCAAGTCTCTGGAGGACGCCACATCAGTTGTATGTTGTACTATTAAACTTACTTGTATGTGTTGTGGTTTAACCCCATCCAGCAACCAGGCCCCATGCAGCTGCTCACTCACTCCCCCACCAGTGGGATCAGGGAGAGAATGGGAAGGGTAAAAGCCAGAAAACTTATGGATTGAGATAAAGACAGTATAATAGGAAAAGCAAAAACTGGTGTTCACAAGCAAAACAAAGCAAGGAATTAATTCACTGCTTCCCATGGGCAGGCAGGTGTTCAGCCATCTCCCGGAGAGCAGCGCCCCATCACGTATAACAGTTACTCAGGAAGACAAACACCATCACTCCAAATGTCTCCTGCTTTCTTCTTCTCCCCACTCTACCCCCTCTTTCATATACTGAGCATGATGTCATATGGTATGGAATATCCCTTTGGTCAGTTTGGGTCACCTGGCTGTGTCTCCTCCCAACCTCTCATGCACTCCCAGCCTCCTCACCAGCGTGGCAGTACAAAAAGCAGAAGACGCCTTGGCTCTGTGTAAGCCCTGCTCAGTAATAACAAAAACATTTCTATATTATCAACCAGGCGTTCAGCACAAAGCCAAGACATAATGCCATACTAGCCACTCTGAAGAAAATTAACTCTACCCCAGCCAAAACTTGCACAGTACTTAATGAAGGATATTCTTACTAAGCCAGCTGCTGAAATCCTTAATTTATGGGGAAGCTGAACTCCTACAGGCATCAGCTTAGAGTAGAGACCAAACAGACTCTCAGTGTGTTTTAGAGGAGTTTATCTCTCTCCACACACTGTATAGAGGCTAGAGATACTATTTGGACAGCTAAATCAGATTCATGTGGTTCAGCATTATGTGCACACCTAATTGTTTTGTATGCGCTTCTCCTCACTGGAGGTGACATAAATGTGAATTTATGTGCAGACATGTGGAGACAAAAGGAGGTTACTGATTCAGCATTTGGCTGTCTAATTATTCGTTGCTGCTGTCAGAACTACCTTTCTAAAAGGAACCTAACTGTGACTTTTGCTCTTGGGCTTCTTTCTTGGTTAGAGCATCTTTGTGCTGCCTGAGGGGTGCCCCAAGGCCCTCCTCTAGTTATATATTATATATATATATGTGTGTATATATATATATATAACAGCACTTTTATCCTTTTAAGCTCAGACAGTTTAGTGAATTGTGTAGGTCTGGTGAATTTACTAATAGACCAACCAACATAGAAGCTAGAGTCAATATAGTCATGGAGTGTATCTTCTGTTTTAAATGAAAGGCATTCCCAAATGAAAATTATATCCATTTTAATGAAAAACTCTCAAATAATGTTCTCCACAGACTGTAGTTAGAATAGCTACCTCTAAACAGTGTCTCCACCGATTGCTACTACATTATTTGTTGTAAGATTGCTTTCTTTTCCTACAGTCTTTTCAGAATGTAAATGAATTTAGGTTATTATAATCATTTGCCTCAGATCCTGCCAATTAAAAAAGAAGAAAGATGGAATAGAAGTATGGTTTTGCAAGTGACAATTAGATATCTTGCACTGCCTTAGGTTGCATTTCTGTTTGTTTTCCTTCCTAATTTCCTTTGAATACAGTTCCGTGTTTTTCTTTCTTTTCACCTCTTTTATCTTCTGTGGGGATTGTCAGCAGAAAATTTTCATCTAGTTATTCAAGGCTCATGTTCATGCTATGGAATGTTTTTCTCACCACAAAGCCCTTTGATAGGTTCCCCATGGTATTTCTGGCTGACATCTTCCTAGTCCTGGAGTTTTTGTATTCACATCCTGGTCATGTTATTGAGCAGAATGTATAAAACAGACTCTTTCACTAAAAGGTCTTCAAGATCTGTATGTGTTAGTTTTTAAGTGGCTTGACTGGTGAACATGAAATGCTGCCGCCCACACCCTCATGCAACATGGAATGTTGTAGGTCTGCTATGGACTACAGTTTAGAACAATATGTCTGAGGAGCCAGACGATGGTCACACTGTTATAGCACTGTCCTGACTTATTAGATATTGCTGTGGTCATGCCTTCCAAATCAGAGCTATGCTCATATGAAGTAAAAACCACTTCAGCTAATGAAGCAAAGGATGCATCATTGCAGTAGGCAGAGCCAAAGTGCCATCAAATGGTTAAAGGGCTTAAAGGGTTTCTGCAGAACAGGATGTGTGCTGGTGTGTCATCAAGTGGCAGTGAATTGGTGTGATGTTGCAGAACACAAATAACTTCTAGATCAAGTTCAGACTTGTTTAGTTCACTATCTTCTTTATAATGAGCAACCTGTAGCTTCTAAGGAAATTCAAGAAATTGTGTGGGGGCCAAGCATGAACACCTTATGACTTCTAGTACAGCAGTGAGTGGTTCATTTGATCTGGATTCTTGAGTAAGTAGCAATCCATTCATCATCAGTTTGACCATGTGTTGCACAGCATTTTCCTGGCCAACACCAGTGGCTGCACACTGTTGGTTTTTCCCTAACAGACAAGGGTAGGGGAAGAAATACCCTGCAGAAATGAAGGAAATATTGTGAGTGCAAGTCCTCAGCTAGGTTGGAATGGCATTTCATCAGCAGTCTGGATTTAGTACCAGGGTTTGACATTATAGTACCTCAACTACAGAGGACATATTAAGCTGTGAACAGCATTAAACTGCCTTTCTCCTTCCTGTTTCTTCAAGTTTAACCTTCTTCATTTACTATTCTTGTTCACAGTAGATTTTTAGCAAAAAAATTGACCAAAATTTTGATACAAATGGTGATTAAAAAACTGTTAACTTCAGACAGAACAAAATCTTAATTTTGGAAAAACATATTTTTTTTTCCAACAACAACAAAGCCCTTTTTCAAAAGGACTTCTACAACTTAGCCAACTGCAATAGAACAACTGCTTTTATATATTACAGTTTGCCACATCATACTTATAGACAACTCCAGTTTAATTGGATAAAAATTTTGTAGTCGTGGAAGGTAGGATCTAAAAAAGCCATAGGAGATTTTTTTACAGACAGAGACTAGTCCATGAAGGTAAAATGTGGCATGGATCTGAACGTAAATCAGAGGTTAGTGCGCACAGGCATAGGATATGTCACTGATGTTTGGACTTCATAACATAAATGGCCAGAACAGTCAGGTTTCTGCTAGAGAAAGAATATTATGCCAACGGAAGAGAATATTTGGTTGATCTTTTGAGACACTATTTAAATAGTGATGAGAACATTAAGAACGTCATTGGAAAACTAAGTTCTTCACTGATATAGTCAAGGCTTCTCTGAGCTGTATAATGTTTCTGGCATCCTCTGAAGTTGCAGCACCTGGTAAAGGATATGTTGACCTGTCAGTTAAATTTGGATCTAGTAAATTTATCTTTAGGTAGAGCTTAATCATTTCATCCTAGTCAGAGACTGTTATTTTAGTAGCTATGGACATCTGTGCACAAGATATAGCTCCTATACTCTTAGCCAAAGCTGCTCTGAAAGAGTGGAAGTTGTTTTTCTGATAAATGTTTTCCATTAACCACCAGGGCTGCTCAGCAGATGAGTATTTATGTCACCATCTCTCTTCTTGTCATGCCTTGTGATTTACCTTCTCTTGCTGTTTATGTTGCAGAGGTCTTTGAGTATCATTTATGTAGGTGTGAGCTAAGGCTGTGGGAGAAGTGGGGTAGGATGCTCCTTTGCTTTCACACAAAGGCAAAGGAGAGAAGTCAGTTCACCTTCTGTGCTTCCTCTTTACTTCTCCAAGGCTACAAAACATCCCAATCCTCAAGGGTGGAGAAAGGGATAAGAATTTGTTCTTTACTCACTCTCTCAATATATGCTGTAGCCACTGAGAAAGATCGATTCTGTGGGAGATAAGATGTACCCTATAAATATGTGCTGCACCTGTTCCCCAGTCTTTGCCTCTATACCCATCTTTCAAGTCAGTGTGACTCAGTCATCTACTTAGCACTTAAGGGCTTTTAGTGGTGTAAACCAAAGCCACTGATACCAGCAGTGAATCCATATTGTTTTGGTGAGGCAGTGCTTCACTGAATACATAAAATCAGTTTTTTTCTTAAATACTGGCTCATTATTAAGAGCATTAGCTACAGCAGGGCACTGCTCATATTTTTTAAAAGTCAAGGGTTTTTTTACAGCCAAAATGTACAGAAAGCGCCCATGGTGACAGAATCATTGAAATTCTAAAAATAAAGCAGAGCAGTTGTGCAACATAATTATACCTACCTTGTTCTTGGAACTGAACTATGCAGCACTGAAAATACCATACTTGGACAGAAAATTGATTCCTAAATATCAGTCTCTGAATTCTCAAGTGTGTTGGCTTGAGCACAATATGGTGTTAATAGTATTTAAGCCAGATTTTAGGTATTTAGATGCTTAACATTCAGTAGCTTTAGATACTATGGAAACTATGTAGAAACCATTCAAAACTGGGCCCTTTTATTACTGCAAAAGTGAACATTGTACTAAACCTTGAAAGAGAGAGCAATAAATTAAAAAAAAACTTAATAGAAGCTAACACAGTTTGAGGTGCAGGTGAAAGCCAACTCTTAATCCTATTTGTGGGCTTTGCTCCAGCTGGGCTAGTTCTGTGGGTGAGGGAAGCCAGATTTGGCATTGGGAAGCAATAACACCGAAGAAGACATAGGGATGAAGAGCTGCAGTATGCAAGAGCTAAACTACAGTCTGTATTTCCAGGAACACTGGGATGAGGAGAGGAGAGTTCCTCTTTACAGTGTCATGATGCAGAAGCATGGGCTACAATGTTGTGAGAGAGACTGAGAAACCAGGGAGTTCAGAGAAAGGGATTAAGAGTAATTAATGATCCTAATAAAAAGGACTAAATGTGTATAGTTTGGCTAAGTGGTGACTAATATAGCCCGAGGGATAGAACAGCCCACAAATTTTTGAGGGATGAAACTCCCCCAAAGAGAGAGAGAAGAAGAATTATTTAGCATAAAGGATGAATTGCAGCTATAAGTAAATGGAGAAAAGAAGACAAAGAAAAACTTAATCTCAATATTGGGAACAATTTCTTGAATGGGAGTTCAGTTATTACCCCCTGGAATAATCATCCCAAAGAAGTGTGGGAGCCTGACTTTTCCCTGTATTAAACACTTGGCTGGAAAAATACCACACACACAACTGGAGCAAACTTAATCTTAGTGTGTGAGAATAGAGAAGGTCCACTACCCTTATGCTCTCTAAGGCAATAACATGTACATGGACCTGCTCTTCTTCCCTGATGTTTGGGAGCTTTTTCTCCGATAAATCAGTTCAAATTTCAAACTATGTTGGCAGATGTACCTCTGTAGATGCAGCTGCCCTGGGCAGGAGGAAGCCCTTGTGCCATGGGAGGCCAGGCTCTGGCTGTCTGGGGAGCAGCTGTGCAGGAGAAGACCCAGGGTCCTGCTGGGCACTGAGCCTGCAGTGTGTCCAGCAACGAGGGACAGCATCGGTGTCCTGGGCTGTACTGGCAGGAGCAGAGCTATGGATCAAGGGAAATGATTATCTCTCTCAGCTCAGCACTTGTTATACTCTGTCTAGGCACCATGTCCAGCTGAGGGGGTGTCCCCAGTGCAAGAGAGACAAACAAGTTGAAGGGAGTTAATCAGAGGCCACCAAGGCCCTGGTTTGAGCAGGAGGATGTACTAGAGACCACTCATCCAACCTGAATTGTCCCATGTAGTATCAGTCTTGTTTTGCTATAGACTGATGCATACCAGATAACCTTTAGAAGTTTTTATAAAACCAGTTTATTCCACAGAAAGTATGAGATTATGTCCAAATTTAGCAAAAAGATGAAGGACATCTTTGCTTTGAACAGAATTTGTTCTGTTGGGCTGCACTGCTACACTTTTTTACATGGAAAAAAAGGGAGCCTCAGAGAAACTGTAAACAGCACCGAATCCTTGAAACAGTTCTTCTTGTCTAAGCTACAACTGTGTGTGAGGAGTGTGTCACCTCCCCCTTGTCCCTTAGTGACATATTTCTGACAGTGCTTTCAGTCGCATCCGCTTTGTGCTGGTGCTGCTTGTGGCAATGCCTTTCTTTGGAGTGGACTGCAGTGTGCTTGCTGTGCTGTACTGTATGCAGTGTGGTACTACTGGGAGCTTATCTAAATGCCACCACTGGAGGTTCTTCCAGCCATAGGGAGATGGTGCAGCGTTTCTCAGTGTCTCTTTGCTGATGGGGAGGGCATGCTTTGCTTGCTCTGACATTCTGCCTCTTGTGCAAACATTAATGCCTAAGCCATCTGAGTTTATATGCTTTAACATCTGAATTTTATGCAGGTGTAAACAATTAATGAGTTTGCAAGGTAATGAAAATCAGGCCTTAGGTCCTCAGAAGCAGGCTCCATTGTTATTTGAATAAGGAGACATGGAACAGTGATTTTAAAATCTCAGGAGAGTTTTTGCAAACATACTTAAATCAAACTGCAGTTAGAGAAATGAAATTGAAAGCTATGTTATGGCAGTGGCTGGGAGAAAGATCAAAGAAAGGACCATGGTGGCACAGAAAAAGAGAGAGGGGACAAAGAGAATTACTCCTCATTATGCTTCTGGCTACCCCTCGATTTCATGTAACAGTTTACTGACCTCTCTTCCCCTTTCTTCTGCTTGTTGTGCCACCGTAACTCTTTGTGGGTCAGTGCTGTAAACTGGATCACTGGTAGGCTAAAAATGCATCCCTTCAGGGGTGTACTTTCTCTCCTGGCATGATAAACCATGACCAGCAGAGCAGCAGAGGTGAACGCAGTTCATCTTGGCTGTTATATGTGAGCCTTGGCCTTTGCACTGAAGTAATTGGATGTGCCCTTTCCATCAGCTGTTCCAATAGCCAAGGTTTGCATGTATACAAGAGAGATAGGTGCTACTGCTCTTTATGTTTATGTGTACTTTGCTATATAAACTATATTTAGCTCATTGCATTACAGAGGTAAAAATTACATTCTGTGCATGTGTTAAACAGTGTTAAAGGCTTAACCTGTTCAGCCCTCTGCAAGGGAATTATTGAGTTACATGTTAAACAGAGTCCCAGCAGGTGTTTGCATCTCTCTTTGCCTCTCCCAGTTACGCACATGCTGTGTGTTTTGCTCTTTCACAGCCACTCTTAAACATTGAATAACATGGAAGAGAGAAACTGAGACAGCTTCTATCAGAAAGCTGCAGGGAGAAGTTTGTAACGTGCTATTCAAAACCTCCTACAAATGAGAAATGTTTTGCTGGAGCAGGTACTGTGTGGGGTAGGAAGTTAGCATGACATTCAGTCAGGATACCTTCTCCTTTGAAATCTGCTAGGTGGTGGTAGTGTTTGCCCAGGGAATCGTGACTCTTCCATTCCTTCTGGCTTTGTAGCATCTCTGTGGATTTGGGGATCTTTATGGCTTTCTGTCTTCACCTCCATGCTGTTGCACTTCTGTGAGGGAAGCTACAGCTCTAACCAGGAACATCTGAACAAAATGTTTTATTATGAGACACAAAGAAAAGTTTCTTGCGTTTGATTTTCTGGCCATAATGTAGTAATGATAATGATGAAATGGCAGGCAATATAAATAATGTGATTATAGTTATTTGGATGGGGAACTGGAGGAGTTTTATTACTTTCTTTGCTTCTTTCATAAGTTTCAATATGCCCATTTAAAAAGTATAACCAAAACAATATGTTTCCTTGGTTTATACATTAGTCACTATGAAAAGTTCCTAGCAATGAGATATACAGATTTTTTTCATGAAGGGAAAGCTTAATATTACATGTGAAAAATGTGCCTAAATGGGTCTTTCTCTTTTTGAGTCAGCATACCAAGAACTAAATGGATAAAACCCAGTAAACATTACACTAACCTTTAGTAATATTCAGTTACTGTAATTTGCTATATTTATTTCTCTTTTTATTAGCTGACCTAAATTTCATCCTTTCATCTTTTTTCTCCCATTTTAGCAGTCATTTATGGATTAAGAGGCTTTTAGTTTTGTATCTAATTGGGATAAAGAGTGGGACGAATTTCAAGCTTTCCCTGAACCAGCTGTTGTGAAATCATACAGAAGTATTTGGAACAAGGCTAGCTTAGATTTCCTGAAAATTTGCCCCATATGTGTTATGCACAGTTGCATGTTAGTGCCTAAATTGTTTTCTTTTCTTGAGGTTTGCAAAGTTTCTCTGTGGCATTGCTTTTCTGGATAATAAACCTGCACAGCCTTAGGAGAAGCAAACAGTGGCTGTTTGGGGTAAAGCTCCACAAACCTATGTAGTGTCCACACAATCCCTTCTTTAACTCTTATCAGGTTAGTGACTAAAGCTGTATGAACCACTGTCTTTTTGTTTGGCATCAGAAATGAAACCAACAAAATTCTGGTTCGAGTTAGACAGAACATTCTTTTCAATCTGATACACACAATTTTATTTCTCTTTCCATGTATGCTAAAGTTTAAAAAAAAATACGCCTATGTGTTTGGTTTTTTTTAAGGCTCTGAAGTGTTTCACTGGTGTTCTTAAAATTCTAGTACATCCTTTCATCCTAAACACTGTTTATGACCAAAGCTGCTAGCCAAATTCTAACCCATAACCTAGAAACTAAGAAACTGAGGACTGCATCCTACCCTCTGTTACACATCTGTGCTTGTAGAGAGGAAAGATAGAGGAGGTGTGTTAGCTCTCTGCACCAGCAGCTCTGGGTGCTACTGTGGCACTCACAGGTTAAGCTGGGGTAGTGATTAATGAGCCAGCTGGTCCACCTCAACCTTGAGGGACACTTCTAGTGCTGCAGCTAGATTGTACATAGATAGCTGATGCTTCACTCATTAGCTCTTGGACAGAAAAGTGCTTCTTTGCCTTCCTGAAAGTGTATACTCCTGCCCTGAAGAATTCAAGCCAGTGTGAGTGCTTGCCACCTGTAGATACCACATACTGACTGCCAACCTCAACTCTGAGCTTGCCATTTGCAAAGATAGACCTCTTTTCCCCATAGCTTTGGAATGATTTAGATATTATTCAGGCTTAATCTCTATGGCACTTTCTTCCTCTAATTCAACCTGCAAGGATTTATATAACCAAAATTATTACAGACTAATTAAAACTAACAATCTTCAAATGGTCTCACACACTTCTTTATACTTCCTTTGCTTATGGCAATGTGACAGACGGTGTTCAAGCATCCAAAATAACTGTGCTTGCTTCCTGTTATATAAGATGACTTCTTAAAATAGACTGCTTAGAGATTTTTTGAGTTGGTGGGGTTTTTTTTACTTCTCTCCCAGCCAGCTTCCCAATATCACAGCATCATCCTCATATAAGCCAGTGTGACTGCCCTTCTGCTTCTGCTATAATCTTATTTAGCCTTGGAAAAGAACATAAAAATAAGCTTTGTTTTTGCCATTCCATGTTTTTCTGTGACATCAGAGAGAGAAGGGGAGATGGCATGGTCACATGCCTTCTATTTATACTCCTTTAATTACCAAATGTCTTGCTCTTGAAGTTCTCCTGATAGTGAGTTTATCTGCAGCAAAGGCAGCTAGCCTCTCTGCTTATGAGCCAGTTTTACTCACAACCAGGTGTTCAATTCAGTTGTGCTTGAAAAAATTCTGCATCTTGCTTGGTAAATAATGATTGTGTAATCATGTCTTGCACTCCTAACACACGCAGTGGTAACTCCAGTTTGTCTGGCTACCCCACTAGCTAACTTTTCTGGGAGCCTCCTAACAGCTGTATTGACGAGCTCCATGCGTGAGCTGGTTGTCTTGTGTTCTAACTTTAGGGCTTCTTGTAATTTCCTTCTTCAAGAGAATGAGTATTTTTTGCTTCTTTTTTTTTTTTTTTCAGCAGCAATACAGGGCATACTTCATGGTATCGGATCAGGCCCACAGACAGGAATTGCTTTCATAATTTGAAAAATGCCTTTCATAATTTGAAAAATTTGAAAAATTTTTAAGGGGTTGAAATTTGTCCAGCCCCTTAAAGGTCCCATTAGTCTCAGTGAGAGCTAAAAGCGTGCAGCGAACACTGTAGGAGGTGGTTGGGTCCTTGCAAAATTGAACTTGCAGAGCAAATTTATCATACATTCAGAAACAAGTGACCCAAGATTGGCCTCCGTGAGCTTCAAAGCATGATCATATCTCCGAAGAGTCATTGAAACTGCCCCTTAGATTATTGATTTGAATTTAATGCGATAAGAGTGTCCCCTGAAGTGTTAGATATGTGAAATACAACCATTCAAAAAGGCCCCATAGATACACTGTTTCTCCTGGTACAAAATGCTGTCTAATTGTGTCACATAGTCCACGGGTCTTCTTTCCAGATCTTCATTTTCAGAGGTAGGTATCTAGAAAAGAAAGTAAACCCAAAGGGGAGTATAAGCTCATTCTAGCCAGAACAGAATGGCAAATGAAAGTCTAACTCGGTGCAGTGGGGAGGAGCTAATCATAGAGCAAGGACTGTAACATTACTCCCAAATGGGCATCAGCCTGTTGGTGACAAGCCAAATGCATTTCATCCTCCTGCTGTGTTTTCAGTATTACCTGTTTGAATGAATTGTTGTGGCAGTAATCAGATAAAGTGAAAACATGGCACATATGTAAAATAGCTACAAGAGCACATAATAAAATAAAGGAAAAAAGGAGTCAGTGATACTGATGACTGAAAAGGAGAGATCTGTAGCCACTTGCTTTGTCTGGCATGGACTTGTGCTGTCCCAGCTCAGGTGTGAAGCAGTGTGGTGGTGCTGACCCAAGCTAACAAGGCCCAGAATTGGTTCCCTGTTCTGTGCTCCACAGTGCTTCTCTTCTTTGCTTTGTGCATGCAGGACTGGTGTGGGTGTTGATCTGTACAGGGGAAAGTGAACTTTCTGCGCTGCATGTGTGTGTTCATATATACACAAAGCACACACATATATATAAAATATATATACAAATAATACATATATAAATATATAAGTATGTATATATATAAAACAACTATTTTTGTTATGAGTCATATTTCTTTTTGCCAACATAATTGTATCAGTATCATCACTCGAGTAACTGCAATTTTATCATTAAGTGGTACTCTGCATTATATTCCCATATTCCTCATGCTGCTTAGGAATAAACTGACCAGAACAAATACTTTCACACTAAGAAGGCTATTTGCTATAACCATGCTACTGTAATTACAGTGGGATAGCTTCTGTTTAGACAGGGGAAGAAAAATCTGTATTTATATAGCATAAGTTAAGGCTTGTCTGTCTGTATCGGCTTCACAGTGCTTCTGCCCTGTGGGCACAGTGTATACCTATTGCTTTCCTGCTGAAGCACCATATCAGGGAGAAGAATAACATTCATATTTAGAAATTTAGTGTTTCTTGTGGTGTAAAAACGTTGTGTTATCAGCTACTTGAAGCTAAAATACTTCACCCCTCTCTTGTCCCCCAATATTTGTGGTCTTCTGAGTTGTAACATTAAGTCTTGAATGACTACTTGAGTGGAGCTGCTTCAGTGATGCAAGTTTATGGTGATGTTGCAAGTGTACAAAACAGAAGATTTACTAAAAATAACCTCATTTCTGAGAGTGTGGTGATGTTGGAAGTGTACAAAACAGAAGATATACTAAAAATAACCTCAGTTCTGAGAGTGTGAAAGGCTGTGTGGCTGTGTGCAAAGCTGTGCAGGGCCCCACTCTTTATTGGAGTCTAATGGGTTCTGTTAAAGCCAAAGGACTGGTTTTACACTCTCTGGCTCAGTGAGAGGGTGCAGGATGGGTTTTTTGGTTGTGAGAAATGAAAGTGCCATGATATGCTGATATCTTCTAAAAGCCTTTTAGAGAGGACTGATTGCAACCTACATTTGCTGGGTACTAGTTCACAGAACAATCAGGGTGGGAGGATGAGGGGAGGATCTGCTTGAGGCTCCTCAGAGAGTACTGCACAGGTTTGTTTTAAGCCTAGAAGGCCTAAACTGATAAAGTTAGATAGCTTAAATAAGTCCCAAATGGATAAATACCCTGCAGATAGAATGAAGTTTTCATTTTGTTCTGAAGTTTCAACAGGAAGTTTTACTCCAAAGGAATGGAGAGTTCTTTAATAAAAGGAGGCAACCCCAGACATGACAGATCAGTTGGTCAGCTTAATTTTAATTACATTATTCACTCAATAAGGTTTCCATCCTCTCTAGTTTAAATCAGATAAAAGCATTTCAAGTGAGAGCAGAGTCTCATGATGTTGGAAACTGAATGCAAAGTTTTGTTTCCTACTGGTTTATGGTTATTTAAAATATAAATATTATCAATATACTGAATGTGTCAGGATGATCAAATTTCCAGAATGGAAACTAGGGGCTTCTCTTGCTGCAAACACAGAGTGAGGGACCATTTGGACTGCTTGTGCCTTGCTGAAGGCAACTGTAGTAGGGCAGAAGAAACAAATTAATCTCTCTGTTATCTTCTTCTCTGGAAAGTGAAGTATACTCAATTTTTTCTGTATGCAGAATGTGCTCTCTTCTTCTCCGGTCCTCTGTCTGGTATAAAAGAAATATAGTAAAAAAATACAATTTTTGTCCTATTATTGCCCAGGGGGGGTGTGGGTGGGGAGGGATGTGCAAAGAGCAGCTGGTTGTTACACAGAAGAGAGATGGTAAGATCTGACTACAGGCTGTCCTATGTCTTACTTCCCATGTGTATAAACTTTTTCTGTACAGCAAACAGGACAACAGGATGAAATCTATTGTAGAACCATATAAATGCACTTTGGCAATTGTAGGAATTTCTGAGGTAGGTGTGCAGAGAAAGAAGTACTGAAAATGGTTTCCAAGTTCAAAAGAAAACTGTCAGTAATCCTAACTTGACTTTCTGGTTTCCTGACAATGGGATATTTATCATAAAGTAGGCAGATGAACCAATTTTCCAGGCCTTCTCATCAAAGAAAATACTTCACAGAGCAGTGATTGTGCTGTGATGGAGGCAAGGCAGTGACTTGATCTGTGTCAGGGAGCTGCATTACTAAACAAGAGGTGTCTTGGAAGAATAATTCTGTTCCTATTTTTTTTTAAGTATTCTCTTAGTTGTTGGTAGAGGTAATGTTTAGCCTACTGTTTGCTTCGGTGATGAGGACCAGGATCTTTAGAAGAACACATTGTACCAAGATGTTTTAACATGGGGGATGTGCCTTTTGTTAGGATTGCACCAAGCAGTAGGTGCTGTGGGTCAGGAACCTGTGGGTCACTGGAGAGGGAAGAACCAGAAGCCCCCAGCAGAGAGAGAGCTGATTCAGCTTTCAGTACGCCAGCTATCCAGGAGGCAAAGCTTTAGATGCAGACAACTCTGGGAAGGCTTCAGGTATTCACTGAATATGATTTGTCTTATGAAAAACAAGAAACAGAAAGTTTATCATGCTCCTAACCATTGACTATAGAGAATAGTGGAGAAAGACAATAGGATGACAAAAGGAGAGCTCAGAGTTATGGCTGAATCTGCCCGCTTGGGAAATGAGCTTTCATTCTGACTGCACAAAGTGAAACATTCATGCCTAACTCTCATTAGAGCAAACAACAATATTTTGGCCTGCAGATGATAAAAAATAGATCACAGAAAAGCCTATATCCAAAAAGAAATAGGAGGATTATAAAAGGGAGCAATTATAAGACGGAAAAGATTTTTCTGGGTAATATTGCTCCTTGTATTTGTAATACCACCATGGACCCATGACATTCAGAGACTTCAGTTCCTTTGGTGTTCTGACAAGACTCTTTCTAATTCCTCTGATATCCCTTCCTACTACACCCCTCAGTCTCAGCTATATTTTATCAGTATTGAACATGAGTTACTGACACTTTTTTCAGGTGTAACAGATGTGTGAATATGGGCGCTATCAACAAACCTCAAAAGAGATTGATATCCAAGTAAAATCAAACAGCAAATACATTTTCCTGTTTTCTTTATATGACAGGATGTGTTTAAAAAAACATTTTTGCGTAAAATTTTGAACCACTTTAAATAACTTATTTTTCCACCTTTAGAGGTATTTTCAGAAATTTACTTTCTCTAAGAAACAAAAATACATGTCAAATACTTGTTCAATATAGCAGTATACCCAACTGTCTGAGAAGTGCCCTCAGAACTGAAAATTAATTGGCTTTCACTGAAATTTGTACAGGTAATTAGCAAAAAGCTGCTGATTAAATTCTTTACATTTCTTATAAATTCTGCTTCTTGGTGCCTGTGCCACACATCTGTACAGTTCATTTTTTTTCTGGCAATAGCTTACTACTCTGTGTGGTGTATTTGATTTCATGGGGTTTTTTTTTTTCATTTCACTTTACTGGAAATGGAAAAAAGAGAACAAAAGGTTTGTTTTAAAAATATCAGTAATTGCCAACACTAATAGTGTTTTCCAGTTTTATAATTTTTCATACTAATTCATTTTGCAGTATGATTAAAGTAGGTTAAATATTAAGGTCAGCTCCCAAAGGAGGTGGGGTCCAAGCCAGCAGAATGCTGAGCATTCCTGCAAGAGGCTGGGTGCATGGGACTTTCCCTGCAAATGGTAGGATATGAGGACATTTAGTATTGAGTCGAATTACTTCCATCTGCTATCAGTATATAGGGATAGAAGGTCTTATCACAAAACATTGAAGGGGACTTGGGTGAAATTTGTGTCAAATTTGTTTCTCAGCAAGATACATGGATTTCATTCAGAATAAATTCATCAGCCTCTGCTGATTAGCTAATGTCCTCCCAGAAAGGCAACAATAATCAAAAAATTTTTAATGTGTTTTGGTTAGAGCCTTGCAAAAAGAAACAGCCATTAACTTTTTCAGTATGAAATTGTAGTTTGACAGTTCTCCAATTATATTTAAATTAATATTCTCAAAATTAAAGTCTTTATTTTGGATTTCATGAGTTTCTGAGACTGATGCCAAGTGAGTTTGTTGAAAAATTTCAGAGAAAATACATTTTGAAAGAAAAATAAAACATAATATTTTATTTCTTTCAGAATTGAAGCAATATTTCTTTCATAGCATCATTGGATCAAAGAGAGTTGAAGTGACCTCAGGATGTTTTTAATCCAATTTCCTGCTCAAAGCAGGTTCAACTCTGAAGTCAGACACATTGTTCACACCCTTATCCATTTGAGTCTTAAACTTTCCCAAGCACAAAAAAAGCACCATGTTGTTTGGCTGCCCTCAGGATAAAAATGCCTTTCCTTTTACCCTGTCCAGACTTCTCTCATTTAAACATATGTCCTTTAGCTCTTTTTCTCCTTCCATACCCCGGTACAGAGTGTAACTCCATCATCTCGGTACCCTCCTTTTAGGTACTGGGGGGGGATGCCGAGTTAGACATCTCCAAAAGCATCATAACTATTTGTGTGAATTTACTGAGATGATCTAGATTAAATTATCATTTCCCACCATTTGTGAAATTCTTTGTGCTTCAGCCTATTTCCATGAAGGTGGGATTATAAAATTTCTTTCTTTTGTTTTATGTACTTTGCTTATTAGCTCTTAGGACTGGATTGATTTTAGGATGTGTGCAGTCTGTTATGAGAAGAACCTCATTCTTGGACTGTATCATATTATATGTAGTAATGGCTATAGTCTCCAGTAGTTGAAAACAACTTGTCTCAAAGAATTATCACTATCTCATGGTGGTGACTTAAATAAGTACAAGACAAGACTAACAGGAACTCTTAGAGGAAATAGTTTTTACTATGACAGGAGGTTGCTTGTCAGAGCTGGGCTGAAGTGCATTGAATTTCAGTGCATCTGCATTGTCAGAATAGTTTACCATTTGTACACTGGTGTTATTTTAAATGTGCTGACCTCAAAAATATTGATGAGGCAAAATCCCCTGTAAAACATACCTGCCTTTTAACCTTTTTATGGTTCTGCCAACTGGAAAGTTAAACAATGACAAAATGGACTGTGAATCTGTGTGCTGGCTGCTTTTCCTCCTGGTGTTATGAGAGGTTTTTGCTGAATGGGACAGAGATGAAGCAAAATAGCTTTCCGCACAGTATGTGGTCAGGCTTTAGCATCCAAGGTAATAGAATAACCGTAATCATATAAGCTCCATAAAACTTACAGCTAAAGAATTTTCTTTATGTGATTTTAAGGACTGTTATTAAATGGCCAGTGGTTTGTGGGCCTCTCATTGCAAAGCTTCTCTTACTCATGTTTTTGAGCTGTCATGAATGCTCATGAAAAGAGTCAGCTAGGGGCTGACTGATGGTCCTGTCCCACAGTTTGGCATTTGCTACGTTATCTCAGACATAGGGAAAATCTACCAGCTATTCCTGATGGAACTTTTATGAGGAGGCAGTGTAACTGTACATCTAAAGCCCTAATATTTTACAGCTAACACTTGAAGACTGACAGATCTGCATATGTTTCTTGTTTTACACAACAACAGTACAAATACAAAACTGTGCACATCTCCTTTCTTATTGCTTAGTGGCAATGCCAGTGTCTTGCTATATAAATCTTTATTATATATAGGCAATACTTCTTAACATCCAAAGCTTGAGCTGGATGGAGCCTATTTCTGACCTTGCCTTGGAAGATACTAGAACCCTTGCCCTCAGCTCTGTGAGCCTGAAATTAAGGCTACTCTGGTTTGTGGTTGTAGTGCTCTTGCCTATGCAGTTTTCACACATGGACTTGACAATGCATTGTCAAGTAACCATGGCAGTAATTGGTAAGTTCTTACATTTGAGTTCATTTGAGTTAGAGTAAATATAACTGGTTTTCTTCCCCTATTAAGCTAGTGCTAAACATCTGATTTTATTTTACACAAGTATAATGGTTCAACTTGCTTCATGTATTAAGCATGCAGTGACACATGTCCAAATGATCCTCAGAACTTTCCAAGAACAGGATAATGTAGTGAGAACTGTGATCTGTCTGACTACTGTTTTTTAGAAAAGCATATTTCATAAAACCATTTTTAGAGAGAAAAATAAGGTAGGTTAGTAATAAAAAACAACCTTTACCCATTCTTAAAAAAATTGACTAGTAGTTTCTCTTCTGGTTTTGAATGCTGAACATTTTTTTTAGAGTTGGGTTCTTCTGCTGGTCTCCAAAATCACTCATTTTTTCTCTAAAGGTGCAGACTGATTATATGTGTCTGCAGCCAATAACACAGAAGGAGGGGTGAATCTGGTCATTTTTATAGTGTGTGTAGTGACCTGAGTCAGTAATGCCTGAAATTTAGAAACCATACTAAGAGGAGAAGATAATGATGTGCCAAAGAAAGGAAAGAAATCAGGAATGATCTTTCTCTAGCTAAATGTATCAAGATATTGAGTCAAGAAGTAGTTTGCTTGATGGGTAGTATTGAAGGACAAGGGTATGATCTTGTAAAAATTCCAAATGTGATGGTTCATTTGAGTTGTTAATTTTTTTGCCAACATTACCTTGATGCATGAGTGCTAATTAATGATCCTGTTGCCAAAGGCAGAAGGACATCTGTCACTGAATCAGGATTTTCCAGGAACCTTTAGGTTAGATAAGAAGATCTTTACTGGAGTACAGTGATTCCTGATGAAGAGAATCTTGTGAATCAAACAATAATGACACGAGAAAGGGTTTGTTTCATATCTTGTAATACCCTTCTCTAAAACTGGGAGTTTCACTCAAGTAACAGCTGCGTAGAATATGAGTCCTCTGTCCTATAGTGTGTACGTACATAGAATTTTGAGCTTTTGATTAAGCTATTGGTCTTCAAACATATTCATTACCTTTGTTTTGGTGCAGTCTAGGACCAGCTCTGTTGCTAGTGAATTTACACAAATTTCAAGTTTATGTAAGAGCGTGTCTGAGCTCTTAATTTTACTACGTTTGCCTGTGTGCAGCAAGCCACAGTTTTTGTAAGACCTGTCCTGAATAAAGTCTGAAACCCTATTTTGACTGTTTTAGAATCAAATAAATTGAAAATAATGGGTTTCTGGACAGTTACAGTACAGTTCCTGGGGAGATCACAGTCACTAAGACACTGTGGCCAAAATATCCTTACTACCACCCAAGACGTGAAAGATTACAGCCTGAGACAGCTTTATTGTTGCTATGGAATTGGATGCATGCATAAAAATAAAGAGAACAATAAGGGGCAAGTGTTTACTGGGCATCAGAGAGATGTTTATTATACCTTCTACAGCATAAGCAGAAAGCTCAAATTATCTCCAGATTTTAAAGGCATTGTAAAATAATTAAACACAAATACTAAGAATCTTACTGGAAGTACAAATCTAGGAAGTGTTCCTCTGAGGATTCTTATTTCATTCTTCACATATCTTGCTAGACTGCAACACCACAGCCCTGGGTTTGGCCACACAGAGAATTAAAGTGGAGTAAAGTTGCCCTGATTCTTGTTTATAGCTTGTAACTTCCTATTGCAAGGCAGGGAATGAGGTCTGAGAAGTGACATTGCAAGCCAGCTGCAGGGTTTGTTACTCTGTCTTTTTGCTTTCACTCTGGATGAGAAAAACTGTTCCGTGTAGAGGTATGAGGAGAAGCTCTTGGAGGTTGTTCTCGCTCTGCCATGGAGCATGCTTCCCAGATGGTAGCCCTGGTTTGCAGCAGATGGTGGAGAGGCAACCTGGCCCCTTTCAGCAGAGCATAGCTGTTGGCTTGTTGGTTAAAGAACCTGTAAAACATCTCTCTTCTCTTTGCTTTAGAAGATGCGAAGAAAGGCATGGCTCAAAGGAAATCATGGCTCCTCGCCAGTTCATTGCCCTCCAAACACAAATATGAGATTTGTATGAAACCACATTTTGTACCACATGCCTCAGATTTTAAGGCTGGGAAAGTGCTTGCCATAGTAATTCAGGTATATTAGCCATGTCAAATAAGTATGATTTAGAGCACTCTTGACACAAGCCCATTCAGGAGGTTAAAGTGATAGTGGCCAAGCCAAAATAAGTGAAGAAAAAAGAAAAGAAAAAAAAAAAAAGAAGAACGGGAAGGAAAGGAAGTGTGCAGCCAGGGCCATGGCAGGTGTGGGGTTTCCCCTCTTGGTAGTAGTACTCAGGTCAACTTGGTTGTGATGTCACGTTAGTAAGCCTGCGTCACCTATAGAGGTGACTGGGAGAAAAAAGAATAATTTTTTGTGATGGTTCAGAGAAGGTAGATTAGATCCCTATAATTAGAAAATGTGAACATCCCATTAAGTGCCCTGTGTCTAGTTTTTATAGGCAGCATGTAGCTGATGTAATTCAGTAGTGAAAGATCATAGAGAAGGCATTGTTGAATGACCCTGTGTAACTGAAAATCAAGACTAGCTTTTCTCCCAGAAAACAAGTCTACATAGTTGTAAATTTGCTGTATCCTATTGTTTTTTACCTTCCAGCTACATGAGGACCTATATATGATATGATATGATATCATGACTCATTTTATAGAAACATAATTACTCAAAGCAGAAAATACACTGTGAAACCATTTGCAAACCTTCAAGTTGGAAATAATCAAAACTAATGACAATCTTCCAGTATACCTTTGTTTGACATTCTGTCACTTAAATAAAATACTATGCAGACTACATTTTACTTTGTAGCTGATAGCCAAGAGTTTCTACTTTTTCTGCAGGAAGAATTATGTCTGGGGTTTAAAAAAACCCAAACAAACGAGAACATAAGTAGGATTTTCAGTTTGAGGGTGAGGCTGGGTAATGGTATCTTTCACTTTTAGGTGGCCAACTTGAGACCATAGGATATGAGCGTTTCATGCTGGGTATCCAACACTTCTGGCCATAAATGTCGGTGTATTTTATAACTGGTGATATAGCTGCACAAATATGCTTAAAGAGTTTGCTCAGAAGACTCATTTCCAAACTAAACTTGCATCTGTTTTCCAACCTAGCATTAAGATACAGCAGGCAAGGCAGTTTTGGATAGGTAAAGGTCGTGTTTTAATTGTTAGGGAATATCATTAACCTCCTTCAGGCTTGTCAAACCAGAACATCCTCTGGTAAGCCATTCCTTGCACGGATGAAGTTCATTCCTTACTCTTTGAATGGTGTTCCCAGCCAAGAGTATTTGTGTTACAAAATGAAATGCATACCTCCAAATAAAAAAGAAAAATAGATTTTTAGTTTTAATTAAAATTGTAAATATTTACATTACATTTAGCTAATCCATGGCTGTTCAACCTCCATAGCTTGAGAACCATTTTCTCTGTGGAAAATATGATATGAAAATGAGCATATTTCCGTTTCTGTTTTGACACAGAAGTTAATATGCTAGCTCAATGGCTCCTGTGATCTGGAATTTTGTTTCCAGTGTTAATAAGTATTGAATGCCTTGTAGTGGGGTATGAATATCCAGTAAGGAATAATTATACAGAGATACGCACCTAAGGAAATCTTTTCAGATGTCAGTGATGAAGGAGCAAGTCAGTCAGTGTTACTTATGAATGATGATCTTTGCTGACACAACTCTGAATAATATTTTAAGTATTCACTTAATGTTTCACCTCCCTCTGAATCTAATGAACCTAGTGGCCTTAGTGACCTCTACTTTGACAGTGGGTCCTGAAGTTTTAACTTTGCCTTGGATGATGTGTTGCTGAAAAAATATTTTCTTTTATGAAGCTAAAGAGGTGTCCCTTGAATTTTACTAGCATTAATTTATAAACCATGAATTTTCCAACTGTTCCTTCCATGGAGTTTCCTTATACATATTATACTATAAGAAATTACCTAATGAGTTCTCTAAGCAAGGTATTTACAGAGCTTTCCATAATGGTTTTTATTTTGTCTTAAGAATTTCATCAACTTCATTCTTATATTTCTTATAAGTAGTATGAATAACTTAGGAGAGTTATTTGCATCAAGCCTAGAAATGCCTTTGTTCTGTGTTAAAAATTATTTAATCCATTTATGCTCATTTGTCTCTCTAGACAAGTTTCCAAAGAGCATACTTTGTCCCCTTACATCTCAGAATGACCTCTAAGCTGGTTTACTTCCATTTCTTCAGTGAATCCCATGGAGGACCTTCAGCTTTCATACAGTTCCTATCAATCATGAATTGGTTTCCAGTGTAGGGGACTTAGCTCTACAATCATTGAAAATCATTTGAAAATCCCAATGATTTGAAAATCATTTGAAAATCCCAGCCTGGTCGTGAATTTTTAAGGGAAAAAATATATCAACATTTCTGCATAGGTGGGAGGCAAAAAGTATTCTGACTGCCCAAAGATATACCTTATTAGACTTCTATTTTAAAAAACAAAAAGCAGAGAATGTCCTTTCAAAGAATGATCTCGATCTTTGCTATGGATTAGGTGGATTTTCAAAGCAGTTCCCCTTTGCTGCCAGCAATCTATTAGTTTTATTTGGATTGAACTTTAATCTGCTTTCTAATGTCCCTCCTGCAATTTCAGCTCTTGATCTTGTGATTATTTTGTCTGCCAGAAATCTTGTAAGCTTTCAAAAAGTCTCCAGATGCTTGTTTACATCCAGAAAAAACAGTCCAAAATATCTGAAGGTGTTAATCCAAAGTATATTAGCTAAACTGGATTAAACTTGCATTATTTTGGAAAGTAATTCAGTGAAATGACATTAAAGACAGTTCTATTGTGAATGAATGTGTCCACACAGTGATCTAATACAGTTTAAATTGCGCACTTCAAAAATTTAATTTGGATCAAGTTCCTTGTGTGTCTCTGGGAATACAATCCCCACCACAACCATGCCGCATACGCAGTGGGGAAGTGGTTTACGATGCACTGGAGCTCACTGTACACCCCTGCATAGTTCATGGCTGATATCACTGGGCTCAAGTGGGAGCTGATATGACTTTTGAGTATGATCAGCTTATTGTCTGTACATAAAGCCATGCTGCCATCATTGCCATTACCATTATGTAATAGTGTGCAGAGTCTCGAGTGGAAATCAGAGTCCTATTATACTAGATACTAAATGAAAAAAAAAAATAGTTGGCTCCTGTACAAAGAGCAGAGCCTAAACAGCTGCTGGCTGAGCTGGGCAGGCTGTGAGCTGCAGCAGCATCAGGTCTCCCAAGTCCAGCCTGGTGCTTTGCCCGAGATATCTAGTGATGCAGAGAGTCTACATGGGAAAGCCAGGCCTCTGACTCCCTGAAAAAGTAAAATATGAGAATTTCTAATCTCCTGTACTGGATCACAGAGCCAAATCAGCATCAGCTGGCGTGACCAGCTGTGTTCAGAGCAATGCTAGCCACCCAAGCTGAATTATTTTGCTCATGCAAATGTGCTCATAAGGAAGCCACACTCTATGTATTTGTGTCATGTTGCAGCCTGCATCTGGTTAAAATATCCTTCTCTTCCCAGCTAAGTGCTCTGGGAATTACTTGATGCTTATTGCCTTTTTGATCCCCTTCAAAATTCGGTCAAGTCTGATAGGACTTGTAATGATTTTCTAGCCTGCCATGCATTGATTTTTCTCTCCCTGGGGAAAAACAGAAAACCCCATGAAGTTCTGGGAAATAGTTTATTGTTTTTCATATATTTTACCAATTGCAGGCCAAAAATATAATGAAAATTCAGGTTATTCCACCTGAATGCAGTCTGAAAGGTTGTAACTGTCAAACTAGAATATAGTTCCAAGATCTTGAAAAGGCCGGGTACCTTCAACAACATTTTTTCTTTAAGAAAATGCCAGCTATGGGCTTGGTTGGGTCAAAAAGTGGTTTGTATTACATTGTCAGCTTTGTAAAAGGGACAGCAAAGTCTGTAGAAGCATTTTGTAGCAAGAGGAATAATAGCTCTGTCAGTCAAATCAGAAAACTGCTTTTAGTAAATGTATTTTCACCCAAAGTGAGTCAGTGAGACCAGATGGATGACCACAGTAAGTGAAGCCACTGCCTATATTTAAAACTGGACTAATGAGCTTGACCACAAGCTTGACCACAAACATTTTTCATTATGTTTGGCCAACATTTATGTTTTCAATTGTTGCACATAGTAGATTTTCCTTGAAATAATTTCACAGTGAAACTAAGGCACACAGAAGATCTTGACTTAACATGGACAACTTCACAGAAGTGTTAGTGATGGACAGTGTGGAAGCTGAAATAATTGAATTCTCTCAAACCATTGAAATGTTGCTAGGAACAGGAAAGAATTTTTTGACCAACATATTTTGATTATGTTTTCTTTGAAAAAAAAGCAGAAGCTTAAAAGAGAGGGCTAGATTATGAGCATCAGTGTCTAGGGCAGAGTGAAGGGGAAGGACAAGGAGGTGGTACAGAAACTTCTGAGTTCTAATTCTGTGTCAGGTGAATTAAAATCTCCTAGTGTTTTCCTTTTATTAGAAACTAATCTGTCTGAAACTGCTTTTAACTTGCCATAGGCTAAAAGAATATATACTAGTGGTGCACGCAGTGTGCATGCGACCAGCTGACATATGGTAATTTCATGCCCAGCAGTAATTTGTTCATGTGCTTGAGACACATGATACAAACACAAGTTACTTGCATACTGAAATATGTGTTTGTATATATATATAAAATTCAATCTTTTTCCCTAACTCCTTGGGATAAAATGATGCAATTACTTTTGTAAGTTCAGAGTTGGATAATATATACTGATACCGGTGTAAGGGAATTAAGGCTTCTTAAAACTTAGGAGGATTTAGAATTATTGGTCTTGACTGTCACACTTCAGCAAAGTGAGGAGAGCTACTGTCAGTAGAGACTACTTTTATACCTATCTTAAGTCCCAATTTGTCTGCCAAAGCAAACAACCTGAAACTGTTGTATCCCTCTCTCCATTGAGACGGTGCTCCCATTGACCTACTCTGTTTAAAGTGGTCATTTTACAAAAAGGAAGCCACGGGACTGCATGATTAATTTTAACATTATCCATGGGCAGTGCAGAATGCACAAGTGTTGAACCAAAGCAGCTGCAACAAAGAGTGAATGTTGAATTATCTCTCAAAATAAAACATTTTAAAAATGAAAGTACTGAATGTTTCTGTTCCAGAAAAGCTTAGTTTTTTAATCAAAGTCTATACAGACTTCCGTGTTCTTATCTAAGAATAACCTACTATTAAAAACAGTCTTCACTGTTTTCCCTGCTTAGTGGTTAATGCAGCTGGAGTTTGTATGATTGTCTCCATCTCATCGCAAACAGCAATACACTGGTTACCATTTGTTTAGTTTTTAGACTAGCTTATGTTTTAAGAGGTGATAAAAATTTCAAACAGCTAGTGCAAGACTTCTTACACCTTAGCAAATGCAGTGAGCATTTATTACTAATTAACTTAACAGTGGCTGCTTGCGTCCAAACGCTGCACAAGTATTAGAGACTAATCAGAGACTTATGAATGAGACACAATTCTGTGTGAACCACTTGGTGACCAAACTTAATTTTAAAACAGAAATTGCCAGATTGCTCATTGATTTAATTGGAGGGTTCTGAGCCTTCTTGCAAGTTGAATTGTTTCAACAGATAAGATACTGATAGAGGCCCAATTATGACCCTATTTAATGCAGATTGTAAATTTGGAGCAACTTTGTGAACTCAATGACATTAAACTATTAATAACGAATGAGAAACAAGAATTATAAAACTGTTGAGGTCAAAACTGAGAGCCTATACAAACAGTAACCTGAAAAATATCTTTATTCATTCTTGTTGATGAGTTTGAGGATGCTTTACCTTACTCTTGTTTTTCCCACAGAGCTGCTCAGAAATTGAACCTGTCTTCCAAAAAGAAGAAGCACAGGCCTTCTGCATCGTCCGTTCCTGAATCTCCTCTCTTCTCTACCTGCTTCAGCAGTATTCTTCAGACTTCCCCACCACCTGCACCACCATGTTTGTTGAGGGCAGTCAGCAAAGTGAAAGACACCCCTGGTTTGGGCAAGGTAAGCCTTACAAATATCGCTAAAACACTTGTTTTCTTTGGGAGATTTTATCCTTGTTCAAAACATTAAGGGAATTGGAAGACCATGTCCTTTCTCAGTTGGATTTACTGCATTTGGTCCCTGAACACGTATACAAAGGCCTAATAACCTGAGTCACTTAGTGCAAATGAATTTCTAATGAAGTTGACTTGAACACAGACAGAGCTAATTGTGTAGCAGTAATACACTTCAAGATCCAGCTACATTAATGTACCTGCACTGAGACCACAGTGGGGAGGTAATATCCATTCTACCAGGGTTTCAGGAGCATTTGGTCTCCATGGCTGTGTTTAAACTGCATCACAGTTGCTGGCTGTTGCATGTTTTGTGTTCCTGATCCCCTTGCTTTACAGACTGGTGTCTTGGCTGGAGACGCTATAATTTGCTTCTGGCTCATGTTTCTTGGCTTTCTTCCAGTATATATACCTGAACAAAACCTATGCTGATAATGATAAATTGCTCCTTTTTCTTTCTGTCATGTTATTTTCTCCCTGTCTGCATGATCATTCCCTCTTAAAATGCTGCTTAGGTGCACACTTATGCTGAGGCGATGGAGGAGGTAGCTATATAGTTTGCTGTTGCTTTGTAGTTTTTCAGAGTGGCCCTTCCTTTTTCCCTGTTGTAATTGAAGAGTGTGGCATATTACATCTGGGAATGCATGCAGGCAGTTGCTGAGGACAACAGTTTGTTTTAATCAAGGTAGTTTCTTATGCAAGCATCTGTGTGCGTGGCTTTTCTATATTCATTGAATACTAAGCAGTGACAATGAATTTGGTGAAAGTTTTTGTTTAGAGGAGAAATTGTAATGTATGACCTAGGAGTGCTGAGGATGGGCTCCAGAATTTTCACTGCTGATTTTGGATACTCCCTTTCTTATACCATGCAGTTCCAGGGTTTTCTTTCAAAGAACAATGGTATTGCTTTCATGGCTGCTGTAATGCCTGTTTGAAAAGAGATTCCCTCCACATGGGGCTCCCTTTCTTTCCTCTGGCCTGGTAGGTGGGAAGAAACGCAGAAATCTGTCGCGATCTTATAAAAATTTAATAGTGATGCATACTCTGACTAGCAGGGGGAGGAGGAATAAACTTGAACCTGTTCATTGTTCTAAGAAGTTGCTATAGAATAGATTTAAAATGGAAGCCATCCTTTCAGGAGTCTCACTTTTCTGTGGCTAGGACAGATTGCATCTGAATAAAAAGTTCATTGAGGAATAATGAAGGGTGTGTGCTTGAAAACAAGGGGCTAATCTGCCATGTTGAACTTTTCTGGGCTATCAGTCCGGAAGACCACAGAGACACAAACATAGCTCTGTCTAAACATTCCAAGCTTGATCTGAGCTGTTCTTGTTCCTCTCATCCCTGGTTTCCACTGGAGAGGGCTTGGAAAACAGTTTTGCAGTATGTCCAAACAGACCTGTGATTTGCTTCTTTATCAAGATCATGTACCAGAACAGGCTCCAGGCTTTCCAGCTGCATCAGTAAAACTGATATTTTGCAGCCCAAATCATGAAGATGGATGTTTCTTTTCACTTTAGACTTGCCATCCTGAAGCTATCAGGCTACATGATACATAGCTAAGAGGTTTTAGCATACTACTACTTCAAAGTAGTAACCCCATAAGGTTATTTCATGTAGTCAAAATAGACAAAATTAATTTTTTTCCACAATTCCATTAGCGAAAATATGTTTAACCTGCAGTTCCTGGAAGCCAGTTTCATTTTTCATCTCTTTGGTTTCTTATAGAAGTCACCCTATAATTGTGACCTGAAGCTTTTATATTTTCATCAAAGTTTCCCATCAGTTTACCTCTGTAGCACAGTTTTCACTTTAATATGTCACAAATATGTGCGAGGCACAATAAGTAAATAACTGCAGGATAACAATATAATTTATCTGTCAGACTGGGAAAACTTCAGATGAGGTAATGGAATTTCCAGCTTATTTGCTTTTAATTTTCATTGCTATTTATACATATTCTCTTCAGTTTGGTTGGGTTATGTTTTGATAGGAGAGTGCTAAAAAACTGTTACTTTTGTCAGCATTTTGTCTCTGTTCTGTAAGGATATAAATTTACAGAATATGGACCCATGTGTAGGTAGTGGGTTCAGGGAAACTAAATGTTATTTTCAATCACTTACAGTTTTTCCTTGGTTTGTATTTAAATAGCATTTTACCAGCAATCTCAGTTTGATAAAACTGTTTCACTTTCGATTTAAGCGGGCTGGGCAATTTCTGATATGACGGTTTGTTACTGGAAAGTCTGGTTCACCAGGACTGAAACGATAGCCTTTGCCAAGGATTCTGGATTTCTGAGACTCCAGGTGCAGCTGTGAATAGGCTGCCTGGAAGGCAGGCTCACTGCTACAGGGCTGTGAGCCCTCACACAGACTCTGCGTATCACTGGCTTGGTGTCAGCCTGAGAGCTGTCTGTGTGCCAGGGGAGGTGGGTATCTGAGATGTGAAGATAGGAAGTCAGATACTTCAAAGCTTAGTGTTTGAGGTTAAATTTCATTTCACAGTTTTCTAAAATGAACTTGCAAGATAACAGCTGCTATTTTCACTTGTACTAGAAATTTCAAAGATTCTGCTTCTCACTGCAAATTAATGACAATGATTTATTTAAAATTATAGAATTGCTCATCTGTTATATGTAGGCATAAATTTTTTTTTAGTTAAAATAGGAAGATCTGCTTGTCAGCAATATATTTAAAAGTTAATTTGCAGCTCAGTTAATACAGATATGGGTACAACTAAAGAGTCTAAACTGACAAAGAGAATTAGAGATTATATATTCAAGTTGCATGCTTCACACCTTTTCTTACAAAATGCCTTACAAATCAAAACTGTACCAGCCCGGACTTTAGAAGAAGTATTATTTGAAATCTAAAGTTCAGCTTCACAGAAACAGGAAGATGGTATTAATAATGAAATGGTGGGACTGCACAATCAGCATTTTACTTTGATGTTAGATACACCACTGAGCCTAGCAGAAAATACAGCAGTGTCAAATGGAAATAAAGTATTAGAGGACAAGATTCTTTGCTGCACTCGTTTCCAGATGATGATGTTAAATAAAAGGGTGTGACCATGCTGCAAATATATTAACAGCAGTGCTTGTATGGGTCATAATGTATGCATGTGCTTTAGGTTTGCATTTGCTGTCAGAGGAATATGATCTTGAGTAGTAGTGTGGTATCCCCACACCTGCTTCTTGAGAGCGGAGATTGCCCTTTGGGCTGAGTGACAGTCCTGCTCCATATACTGCCACAGCTTCCTTGTCACTTCTGCTCTCTCTGCTGTCTTTGAGTCATCATATTCTGAGTGGCAGATTGCTTTTACTGGATTTACAGAGAGTGCTACTCTTCTGGATGGTTGTACATAATGTTTCCCCAAGTCCCATAGTTTTCCTGAAGACACTCCTTAAGTCTGTTTTGTCCTTTCTGACAATAAGCCAAAAACAGAGAAAAAAGGCTTTCTGTGCATAAAGAACGAATTATTCCATGCCTGCATGAAATGGCCGTGTAGGGCCATTCTAGTAAGGTTTGCTCCCTAGTCTACTTCCCTCCTTCCTGCCCTGTACAACCTTTGTCTAAACCAATACTTTTGACGAAAATCTGAAATGTTCTTTCTGTGAAAGATGATGTTTTGCTGATTTCCACATGAAAAATGGCTGAAATGAAAAATTTTCTGCCAGCCTTAAATAAATAGGTTGTTTTCAGGTGGCACAGGGTTTAGGATGAATGGATGTGGTTTCTGTGCTTTCTTTCATTAATTATTTTTCTGTGTAGTCTTATAAACCTTTGTCACTGAGAGGTATTTGCTATGTTTGGGCAGAGATTAGTTTACTTTTCCTTATAATTTTTTTGCTGTGAATTTTATTAGTTAGTACTTGTTAATCTCAAAATATAATAACAATTCTTGGGCATTAAAATAATCCCTATGCAAAAGGTTTCTACTAGGGAGAAGCAAGTCACCACTGAACTTTCTTCAAATAGTCTTTTCAACCTATTAATAAAAGTGACTGTAATTTGTGATTCTATTTACTTTTTATTTTTCTGTAGCAACAGGACTCCTGTTTGCAGACCCTAGCTCTGTTTCGCTAAATTACATGTAAATTCAGATTTAAAAAAAATTCTGTTTCTGTCTAGAGCACTTATGATTTTGCTGTAGGGAGGAAGACCAGACAGGCAGAAAGACAGGACAAGAAGAAACAATTAGGTATTATCGGTTATCTTGATAGTGGTGTCCTCAACCCATCAGGAGTCTAATATTAGATACTCCTTGTCAAGCTGTTGTATGTGCTGTAGAAGAGGAGATTATTAAAATCTTTGAAGGGGAATAATAGGTTATGCTGCAGATGCTTCTGAGAAGCCCTTTCCAAGTGTGTAAGACAGGGTAGGAAGCAGCACAGAGAGGGGTTTTTGAGAGTCAGTGAGTGAGTGAGTGATGCGTGAGCTGGTCTCCTGGCATCAAGCACAGAGCTGAGCATGGAGTCTGGCTGGGAGGGGCCATGAATGGGAACCAAGCCATGGCCAAATGCCAAGAGTGGGAATAAGAGGTTAGTAGAAGATTGGCAGCGTGATAGAAACTCCTGAGTCAATGCACCTTTCTCCCAAGGACATGTGTCATGTAGTAAAGAAGGTTCAGTGCATGGCTGAAAAATCTAATCTTCCATTACAGCACAATGTGTGATTGAAATAAGCCCGAAATCTATTATTCAGTTTATGTTATTCTGCAGCTTAGCTTTTCTTCACATTGGTTTGCATAAAAATCTATTTTTGTCTACCCTGAAAGTACCATACCAGCACAGGATTTCCAGAGCACTCAGTTTTGTCATTCCTTTTTGTGAATGTCACTGGGAGCTGGTACCTACTTCCCCAAGCCCAGTGAAGGTTCCACCTGTAATTGCTAGCTGGTGACTATATTGTTTGGTGAGGGAGAACACATTTGTGTGGGGAGAAGTGTGATACTTCCCATATCTTTGCAAGCAGGAGGTCCGCAAAGGCAGAATACCACTGATGACTAAAGAGCAGTCTTATGCCTTTGGCCTTAAAAGGCAGTGGTAGTGTCATTGTTAAAATTCAAAAGGTGGCCTTATATGGTACTTTGTAGATTGATCATATAATATGTTACTATCCTTTTGATTCAAGTGGCTATTCAAGATGCAATGTTTATGCAAATTTTTTCCAGATAGAGGTTATGAAGGGAATAGATAATAGAATCATTTAGGTTGGAGAAGGCCTTTGAGATCACTGAGTCCAACTATTAACCTAACATTGCCAAGTCCACCACTAAATTGTGTATTATGAACAGGACAATTCAGTTCTTTTACAAGGAAATACAAAATCTTTACTACCAACAGAGAAAAGCAACCAAAGGGAATTTTCCTTCTAACTTCACCAGGCCCTTTCAGCTAGGACTTAAATGTCTCATTCCTTCCTTGGTTTAAGGGCATTTCTTTGTCTTAAAGTAAAAATGTTTGTTCAGATTTTTCTTTTCTCTGTTGCTTTTTCTGTCCCTTGTGCTGTTTATTGTTTATATGTACCCTTGCCAAAAGTAACAGTGAAGAAAGCTCTAATGGCCAAGCAATTCAGTTTCTGAATAGATTCACAACTGTCTTTTGACTGGGACAAAATTGTATGCCAATACTTTGGGTTCACAAACTGCTAGTATTTCAGCTGTCCACTGCCTTAAAATAGTTTTTGTTGACTTTTCACTAAGTAGGGAAACAGTCGTTGCACTGGCCTTGACATGCTTTAATCCAAGCTGTATAACAGCATAATATGTGTGGTAATAATGAGTATTATATTGACTATGATCTGTATGAATCATGATGTGAATAGTCTTTGTCAAAAGATGTTTTCAATGGCTATGCCAACTCTTTGTTTCAGTGCGGCAGGAAGCAAAGAGACATTCTTTAAATTATGTAATTTGCAAAGTTGATTTGAAGGGAAGAAAATTGATGCACATCTTGATGAAGTCCAAAAGGTACAGGAAACCTCCTTTTCTACTACCAGAGTTTGCATTTTGAGCTGCTGATTGATGGATGTTAGGACTTTTTTTTTTGCAACATTATGGTATATGTTTAGGAGGCATCTACGAAAACCCATGTTATGGTCAGCAAAAATACAAACAGAACTTGAAAAATATGTTGTTATTTTACTTCACTGCCATCCACCTTCAAGGTTTTTCAGAGAGAATCGAAAGAGGTTCTCTTTCCTTTGTAAAGCAGAGATTCTCTCTCCTTCATCCTTCAGGTGTATAGGGGGAAAAGTTAACAGTTAGATGATAAATGTGATTTAAAACCCTTTATCACAGAAAACAGTTTCTGAGGTGAGGGCTGCTTTTTTTTCCCAAAGTTACCATGGCTACTGAAAGGTAGTAGGATGATCCCTTGAGGTATTTAAAGGAGACATATGTGTTCGTCTTTGTTATCAACATGATTGTTGTACAAATTAGTTAGTTCCACTTGGAATGAAATCCAGATGGCCTTTTGCCCTCCAGACAGAGTTGCTCAGAGCTGAGATTTTTCTCACGAAATGTACTGTTTGGATCTGGTGGAGGATTTCGTGCTCTTTGCCTAGATTCCAGCTTGATGAGATTTTCTGGGAGGAGTTTTAATACCTCAAGCTGCTTTAAGTAAATTATGAAATTAATAGAAGCTGGAAGAATTGCAGTAAACAATAACCTCTTACCTTCGTCAATCATATTTTCTATGAAAACTTAGTTTTCCTTTTGCTAAAGTAAGGATTATTCTGGATGTGCAAGTAGCAACCCAGGCATGCCAGGACCCTGTTGGATTGTATTTTTGTTGACTGTGAAGTAAGGCATATTTTAAAGACATCTCAATGCAGTTGTGTTTCCATGATTTAGAGAATAGCCATAACTGCTGTTCCTTCTCTATGAAGTCCAGAAGCTGCTACTTCATGGGAGTTAGGAGCACATATCAACAAAACCACTAAAGGAAAACCTGTCCCATTGCCTAAACTTTATACCACGTAAGAGAGAATTCCTGTGTGCAGAAGCAGGGCTGCTTTTCTGCCATATAATCTAGCCAGCCCCTTTAGGAGGGGGAGATTAGGTCTTGCCCCTACCTATTAATGAACAATTTAAGGGATGTGGGTCCATTTTGACCCAGCTGCAAGCTTTAAAAGCTTAGAAAGTGGCTCCACAGTTCCTGTCCTGACAAGCTGTCTTTCCTGATAATGGGATTCCTAAAGTGAGTTGGCAAGAAGCTGACCCCAGAGAGGGGAATTCACAGCACGTGGATGCTAGTGTAGTGGTTTCCTGGAGCATTGCAGATGCAGGCAAGTAAATGAAGGTTGACACCAAGGAATAGGCTCACATCTGAAATGGGAAATTTAAAGAATACCGCTTCTTTCCTTACATCTGACTCCACAAAACAGAACAGTTTTTCTATATGGCATTAGGAGTGCTCCACTGATGTAGGCACCGTGTGAGCAAACATGATACTAAGGTATCTTTCTCTTCTGTTAATTCCTTTGCCTCTGCTGATTTTCCAAAATAAAAACATCTTTCAAACTAGTAGACATCGTCCTCTTCACCAGAGGGGGGAGGGCGGTGTGAAAACAGCAGCACAGAAAGTGAGATTTTCTAGCGAGTAACATACAATCCTTAATTGAAACTCTTGGCTTTGGAAAAAAAGATCTCTTTCTGTATCATAGACAAAACCTTGCATCCTAATCTGAGTACCAGCTCCTGGTAATAGCAAATATAGACAAGAGACTAGTGTTCATTAAATTCCTTTTTTTACCTCAAAGAATACCACAAATGATGTTTTTCCCTTTAGTGGCATCTTCCCATGTGTACTCAGCATTGTACTGATGAGCTTGTGAGCACAAGAGGTGGCTAGAGATTTCCAGGTGTAATTGAACTGGACAGAAAAAATATGAAAAAGGCTGTACCTCGACTCACGTTGGTAGCACTTTTTATTTCTGTGTTAGAAGAATCAATATTTTCTGTGTTTCTTTTAGAGTTTCTTTTATTTCACCCAGGAAAAGACCTGCAAAGTCTAGTTTTGTACCGTTTACCCTAGTCTGTTTTGATGATTTCTTCTGTAAACATTAATGATCAAAAGAAAATTAGCTTGCTCAAATCACTTCAGGCTGGTGGTACTAGGGTTTGTATGTTCCTAAGTGACTTTACTTATCTAGTACCCTCTGCATTGTCATATGATTTTATGCCTAGCAATCTGTAAGTTTTATGCTAGTTGACTTTTATTGATTCAAGTCATTTAGTGGAATGAATGACCATAATTTGTAGGCATCTAGTTAGCTATGGGCCCATACAGGTCAATTATTTGATTATTTTCATGTTGATAGGCTAATGAAGCTACAGAAATCTTTACTCTTGCTCACCTAGTAAGCACGCTTTAAACATGTTCTCATGTTGTTGAAATAGTATGACAGTACAGTGGCCACATATTTTAAAGTCCCTTAAACATTGTATGAAAATAATTAGATTTTTCTAGAATATAAAAACATTGGTTTTAACACTGATCTCTTCCAAGTTTTTCTGAGCTATTGTATTTTTATTTACTTTGTCTTCCAATTTAGGTTGTACTGCTGGTTGATATTTTGATAGTTTTAGTTTTAATCACTTCCATTTCCTTTTTAAATCTTTCAGTAGTATTTACTAAAATGACCCTTTCTTCCCTGCCCTCTCCCCCATACGTCTCACCCCATTAATTTTTAAATTCATGAAGAAGAGGTTAATATAAATCAGGAAAATCAAGGTGAAAGAAACTGAAAATTACAAAAGTATTTCTCAGACAATGCTGAAGAAGGAATTTAAATGCTGGATAGTTTGCTAAACGTGGGAGCATGGTAAGATTTCTGAGATCTTAAGCAAGTACCGGGCACTGTACTCGAAGCACTCAGCTGTAGACATTATTACAATTTTTTTCTTTAAAACTTCCTAAAGCTTTTCTCCTCCCAGCCTTTTTCTTTTGTGTTTCACTTCTCTCAACACGTGTCGAAGAGCAGTGGTGCAGGCGGGATGGTGACACTGTGGGAGGCTCCACTGTAGCACTGCTGTAACATCATGGGATAATGATTTGTCTGAGCCTCTTGGTTCAACCTCAAGGTTATCACGCTTTTTTTTATCCTAGAGGTCTGGGCTTTACCTCATTTCTCTGGTGCAACATCGACTTAAATAGATAACTAGCTCCGCTGAGGAAGAGGCAATGTGGACTGTATTTTAATACTGAGAAAACCATCTCCTCTTATTCGGTCTCCCCCTTTTTTGCCTTTTCCTTTAGGATTCACACCCATTTTTGGAAATATCTATTGACATTTATCCTTTTTTTGTGCTTTTATGAGAAGCATGTATCTCCATGCTTTGAGTCATTATCTCCTTGTTTCTCTTCACTCTTTAGTGCCGCTATTATTGCCACCTTAGGACACGATTCATGTTGGTAACTTAGGTGACCTGATCACTATCCTTCTGATCTAGGCTGGTCATATGTATTCCTCTCATGGAGGAATGGAGACAAGTGTTACGTATATTATAATGGGCTGACTTGCCTACCAGATGTTCCTTTATTTCTCAGTTGATTACAGAGGCAGCTGCCTTAGAATGAGATATCTGTGTTTTGGCTGGCTCAAATAAGGTGAAAAACAGCTACTGTGAGATACATTAACAAGGTGCTTGCAGAAAGTTCTGGGTGCATTCATCTCCTCCAGGTGGAAGTCTACATCCTCTGCTTTCCAGTCTATGAAACATAGAGGTTCACTATACAGCACCTGGGTCTGGTTGAGCAGACCTGCATGCAACTGAGCAGGTTGCATAAAGCAGCTAAACCTTCATGAAAAAGGACCAAGCAGACTTTTTCGCATTTGGTCTTGGGCAAAGCAAAGGAAAATTGAACTGATCTTTATTGAGTCAAGGACTGGAGATCTTCAGCTGTACTTCTATTGGGATGGATCTATAAAGATGGTCATAATGTGCACGCCTGTTAGATTAGAGCCTCTGGCCCTCCTACTGTTCTATAATGTGACCTGTGAATTGCTTCCAGTAGGACTCCTTCCCAGAAGTGTAGGCAGTGTGACTTGGGCTTTCTTTACTGGATCTGGATTCCTGATACCCAAATGCCATTTCCTTTTCCAAATATAAGTAGACTTTTTCCTCTATATTGTTGATAACATGATTAGCAGTTAAATTATCTTTCATCAGATAGTGAGATATGAAATGTCAGATATGAAATGTAATACTTCAGTGTTCCTATTTTAATTTATGAAATAATCTTTCTATGTAGTAAAGGTAGAACCAAAGTTTGATGAAATCATTGACCTGTTTGATATTAAAAATCAGGGGGTATTTCAATACATTTTTTAGTCTTGTGACACTTAAAATCTTTTCCAGCAGTCGGAAGTGAGAAACAGTGAGTGCACCTGTGATGGGTGGATGGAAATGTGTATGTGTAATTCCCACTTTATTTCATGTGTACATTTGCATCTAGAAACATATAGGGGCATATATATATATATATATATATATATATATATATATTCATCTTCCCTTCCCCCCAGCACAGGGGAAATATATAGGAAAAAACTATACATGGAGTTTCTGAGCAAGTTATCTGAAAAAAATGTAAGGCTAACAGGCTATAGACTTGCTTTTATTTGTAAACTAGCAGTTTGGTCTTTTTTTGTTTGGTTTTTTGTTGTTGTTGTTTGGGTTTTGTTTGTTTGTTTGTTTTTCGTTTTGTGGGGTTTTTTTTGTTTTGTTTGTTTAGTTTTTCTTTTGTTTTTTGTTTTTTGGTTTTTTTTTAGAAATCAACATTCCCTGAAGGCATTGCCATTAAACTCATAGATTTTAATCCAGAGTAATATAATTTTTCTTGTTTAGCCCAATCCTCCTATGCAATGTATTATCTTTTTTCCTCCTGTGTGGTGGTTGAAAATGCTCATACAAATAGCAGCATTTTACATTAAATTCTTTAGGTGTGTCTGAGGCTCTGTTGCATTTCTGTAGATCACAACTGCTTTCATCCCTGTTAATTAATGATGGATTTTTCCACAAATCTGTTCAATATACAACGTTTGTACTGAAGGGAGACATGTAGAAAAAGATGTGGTGTGTATTAAAATGCCAGGAGGAAAGCTGTACAATAACCTTTACAGCATCACATACCCCACTGCAGAAAAATAGATGTTCAAAACCTTAAAAACTCTTGATCCTTTCTTCCCTGCCCCCTTTTCCCACAGAAAATATGACATATATATTTCAAACTGTATGGTGTGAGCATAATTATCTTTGCTTTAATGTCTTGCCCCCTTCTTTCCACCATTCAGTACTGATGGAGTTTTATCCAAATGCAAATCTTGATCTGCAATAGGAATCTCTTCTTGACTAGCTTGTCTGTAGCCCCTGAGCCCAGTTTCTGGAAGTAGTGTGGCTAGAAAAGCTACACCACCCCCAGTAAAGTATCTTAAGCTAGAAAAGCTACCCACTCCCAACAAAATACCTTAAACACTGCTTTTTTGTCAACTGAGAGGAGTAGTTCTAAGGTATGTGCTGGCACGAGCTCTGACAGAGGCACTGGGTACGTTTCTCACCTGGCCACACACAAGGAGAAGGCATGCACCCTGACTCAGAACAGTGTGTGCAGATGTGGTAAGCACAGGGAGGCCCAGGCTGCTTTTGGGAAATGGAATACTGACACAGAGGAGGAAACAGGATTCCCCCAGGGCCTCGTACACTGTGAGCAGTGGGAATCATGAATCTCTGCAGATGGGAGAGAGTTATTCATCATAAAGACTATTATGCCGTGCAAGGCATTGCTGAAACAGAACACCACCAAGCTATTTCCTATCTTATCAGGGTGTATTAATAATGCAGTAGTAATAATAGAAGTACAAATTAAAAATAACTGGATGGGCAGATAAGCAGAGTTCTTGAGATTAAGGATATTGGGAATTGCTTTAAACAGTTAATTGCAGAGCAGCACATAGAGGGAAATTTGCCTTTATTATTTTCTTATTCTTTATCTTATCTCTGCCAGCATTATTTCTAGGGCTTTCACATAGACACTAGTAGGCAGAATATTTCCTCAAGAATTCAGACCGTTCTTTTTTATCTCCAAAGAAATTAAGTATCTTTTGCTAATCCATCTAATTCGGTAGGGACTAATAATGCTGAATAAAAAGAGTATTCTGATTATTAGCCTTCCTGTACATAAATCTCTTATCATTTTCTCCTTCCACTTGTATCCCACAATACAAAGGCAGACAAGACATTACAAGTGTCAAATATTCAGGCTTCAGGACAAATTGATGCAGACAATTCCCTAGACGTTTGTAAGCTTCTTCTGGATTGCAGTTGCATGAAATCCCCAGAGTCCCTGAACCTCTTAAGTTGTAATAGCTGGCTTGGGCAAAGAGAAATGCAAGTATGTGGTTCTCTGGCACTGGACGACTATGTTCTCCCCAAGTCCTTTCTTTCACTACCTATGTCTGTCAGTCACTGACCTGGCAGGGTTTTACCTGATTTGGGGGCCTCTGCAGTGTTCCTTTCCACAGAATTAAAATAAAACTTCAGAACTAGTCTTTGGTCCCCTGCTGGGTACCAAAACATGCCTTACATAGGGCATTAAACTGCTGTCACTTTGATTTCAAGTTGTATTTGCTAAGCAATTTTCAGGACACTCAAATTCTGTTCTCAATGAAATAGATACTGAAGCAATGCACAGGCATTTCACACAGCTCCATCCAAGCAACACTAGCCCACTGAGAGATAAAGTTATCAAGGGAAGACCATTTGATTGAACATCCAATACACTGATGGAGCAGAAGCTTAGCAAAGAACTGCAGCACAACTATTACTCCACTGTTTTTCTGGAAAGCAACACAATTTGTGAGACTAGCAATATTAGAGCTTGGTGTCAAAGATGGTAAATCATGTCATCTTGCTTTTAACATGGTTTTAGTAGTCCCAAAAGCTTCTCCATGTAATACTGCTATTACTGAAGAACTTAATCTACTCTACAGAATAGTTCCTCGCAACTGGTTGCCACAGGAATATCCTACACGACTTGTTAGATTAAAAGCTTAAATATTGATTTCTTCAGTAACAGGAGAAAAAGAAAGCCCTTTGGAAGGGATGTCATGAGTCAAAACTCAGGCTGGGGTGGAAAGAGGTGGAGGATGTCAAAGACAAAAGGGTGTATTATTTGCACACTGATCCTGAACTTCCTTTGCGTGCCATTAGAATGATAAGCGCTTAGCACAGTTTGATGGTTAACTTCTGAAACAGAGTGGTGCACTGCCGATTGGTGCACCAATTCATTCAGGTTGTACCTCCACTAAGGTAAATGGTGTAGATTAGAGCATCAAGGATGAACATAGCAGCAGGTAAATTCACCAGCTTCATGCTGATGAAAAAGTGAAAGTAAGTAAACTACACTGGCCAAGTGAGAAGTGGACAAACCCCATTTACCTGTACTTACACTTGACAAAAGCACTGTGTGGAACATTTTAATCTTGTGAACTAGATGACTGAAACACTGAGCACATGAATTCATATGGATGGTGAAACTATCAGGGTTCATAGGCATTTTTACACAATCTGCCCAAAATCTGTGTCCATGATACTCATTAATTATGATAGCTACTGTCTTGCTATTAAGTCTATCAATCCAAATCCAGATTATTTTCCTTTTGTTTCCTCCCCAGAAATTATTCACAAATGTTTTCCACCTACCTATCCATGTCTCTGACGTGCATCTTCTTGTCCCTAACTCCCACTGATGTCTCTTGTTTGTCTCAGTTTTGCTGTTGCACCTCCGTTAGCTGGGATGATCTTCTCACCATTTCTGCACCCTTGAGTGCAGGGCTCTGTACTGAACCTGTGATCATTCTACCTGTGTCTTTTCCAGTCTGAGCACTGCATCTTAAATGTCTACATTTCTTCTCATTCAGGAAGGCTTTTCTTTTTTCCTCCTATGTGACTTACATATGCATCAGTAAATGGTTTGCTTTTTTTGTTGCATGTAAAGGGAGACAAAGGGGTTACAGAAAATTAAAGTATAAAAATTGGAAATGCTTTTTCTCATATGTCCGGTCTCCATTCACTAAATTCTCAGGCAATATTCTCAAAACAATGGTTAATGAGACAATCCTTGTTTTAAGGTGTCTCAGGGCTGGACTCTGGAGACTTGGTCAGGGGACTAAGCGGCTCTGCAAAGAGTACCACAGAGGCAGGCTATTAACATTTTCTTGCAGATTTCCCAGTTACTGTCTAGACAGAAAATATTCAAGATGGGTGCATGCCCTGCACTTGTTTCCATTCCCCCCCGCCTGCCTCCCCTTGCTCTTTTGAAGAAGCTTTGTAAAAGCTGAAAACACCTTTGAGCCTCTAAGAGTTTTCATAGGAAGCCTTTTTCATCTCAGTGTGTTTTTAGTGGTTTTCTGGGGTTTATTGTGTGTTACACAATGATTTATATCAATCTATTTCTCCTTTAGGGTAGTCCTAGAGCATATGAAAACGTAGTTAGAGAGATATGTTCTAGCTAGCAAGGGAGTCTAAGGTATCAGACTCTGGACAACAGTCAGCTTTCCTTTCTCAGCAAGTTACAATTTACCTCTCTCAATGACCCTTCCACTTCAGTTTAGCTTGCGCCCCCACTAGTCTAATTCTTTTTTTTCCCTTTATTTTTGAGATTCTTTTACTACTGTAAGATAGAAGGCTATTCACCAAAGTCTCTTGCCCCCTTGGAAATCTTTTAAAATTACACTACTGCATGGTATCCCCAGTATAAAATTACACTAATGCAGGTATCCCCAGAAATGCCAAGGCAGTGAAAAGAATTCAAAAAAAGTTTATTTAGAAGGCCAGAACACAAAAACCTTACAGTGTGGTTTGCTCACTGGACCTCAGGGAGCAAAAGGCAAGTTCCCGCCCCCTTAAGACCCTTTTTATCCTCTGTTTCTCCCCCACCTTCCTTGGTGTATGTCTGTTAGGGCTATCTCTCTCTCTTCTCACATACCACAGAGCAAGACTGAGAACTTCTCTTGCTCTGCAGGGAAAGAAAGCATTGAAACTGCCTTTGATAAAGAATTTAGCGAAAATCGAGTTCTAACTTTCCATTACAAATTCTTCCGGAATTGTATCTATTCCTACATTACTGAAGTAAACATGTCCATTACTTAGTCCAAGATCAAATGATCTGATAAGATGGATAAAGCAAAGCTGTGGTAACGTGGTCTCTCCCTCCCTTGCTCATGACACCTTAATCCTACAGCACTGCTGCCCATCCAAACCCCTTGATCATCTCCTTGCAAAAGTATTAGCGTCTTCCTCCTAACTGGCAGAGGCAAACACACACAGCCTTACATTGCAACGTGCTTACTTGTTTTGAAGTAAATTATTCAAGCCCAAATTTGTAATGGTTGTTCGAAGTCCAGCTGATAAGAAACTCAAACTGTGAACAGTTAAAGGCTGGTAATTGATTTTGATACTTTCTGGAGACTTGACCTTTCATACTACATAGAACTATGTTTTAGCAAATTGTGGAAATACAACAAATGACTAAGATCTGTATCAGAAGCTGAATTGAGTATTTGTCATGTAAATGTTACTATCTGAAGTGAATTTCTTTGAAACTAGATATCAAAACAGATTTCTGAATGAAAGGCAAAAGGATGTAAGGCTCTGTAAGACTGACTGCTTTCTAAACAGTATGAAACAAATTCAGCTGTGACTCTAACAAGCAGAGTACAAATACTGAATTAAAGTTGTTTCCTGAACACTGCATTTCTGCTGTTGAGATTTTAAGAATGGAAATATAAATTGCACCTTGCTTTTGGCTGGCCACGCAAGCCTTGGGAGATGTTTGCAGATCTCCTGCCCTTGTGCCCACCCAGTAACACCACACATGAGAGAAACACATGCAGTGATTGGAGTATAAGGATTGTTTAGGACAGCAGTCACTGCACAGTGTGCAGAAGTCCCTCTGACAACTACCCTTTACTGTGTGCAGGAATTCTGTTCTTTCCATTCTCTGAGGGATGTTATGCTGGAGAAATCAAATTTTCAAAGAGACAATGAGAGCCTGTTTAATTTTAGTGGTTTTTATTACATCCCAAAATAGAAGCCAAATGGAGAGATACTTTCTTAAAAGGAGAGTTTTAGGACCTGATATTTTTAAAATCCAGACAGCTAGAGATTCAGAGTAGTGGAGGGAAGGCTGTTGGTGGTCTCTCAGTGAATAGACAAATAGATCAGGAAAACCAGTATGAGCTAGCAGCCTTAACTGAGAGCCCAAGATTAAACAGGCACACACCCCAAACAATTCTCTTGCCCCTTGAAATGGCCCTAGTCAAATACAGCTAAGGTATGTGAATAGGTAAACTGATCTGGATACAGCTTATGCAGTACCTGGTCTGTTTAGAGAAAAGAATTGTCAACATGGTAATTTCCTAGTTTTTAAGTCACTTCATGTAAAAAAACAAACAAGCAAAAAATAAATCGTGATTTATGTATGTTGGGCAGGCTGTCCCAGCAATCATGGCTTCGGTTCACATCCCAGCCTGTGCATGCAGTCAAACAAAACCACCTCTGTCATGTAGCTATGCCTTTTAATTTGTACAAACCAAATAGCTGCCACAGACCACATCACATCCAAGAGTGCGCAGGAGCTGGTGGAAAGATGAGGAGGATTGTAGACTGACAAGAAGAGATTTGTATTAAATGAGATTTAGTTTGCATTTTATACTATTTAGTTGAGCTTGAAAGTAAAGGCTGCTGCAACCTCATAGTATAAAAATGCTTCTGCTTGTTCTTTTTCCCCCCCATTAAGAAGACAATTTGTCTGTGTTTTACTGATCTTAGAGATAAGACAGATCAGGAAAAAAGTGAATCTTCCTGTCAATTCAGACTGAAAAAAAATCCCTGTGTTACTCCTAGCTCCATCTAGACATGCCTTTGTCATCATGGTTCAGATCTGGTCTCTTTGAAAAATTTCTTTTGAGCAGATGTTAAAAATGTCACAAAAGAATGAAGGAAGAAAAGTAAGAATGAACTTGAAATTCTTGGACCTTGCCTGACTGAGAACTTGGCCTTCACAGAAAAGTATATGATGTGGTAGATAAATCAGTATAGCAGATGAAGCTATAATTTTTATGTTTTGTAAATTTCTGTATTTTGTCAGTTATACTCATCTGACCCTTATACTTGTGGATCTGTAAGGATGTTACTTGTAATTCATGGGTTTTCTTGCCTTTGAATTACCAGTACAAGCAGATGAGAAGATACTAAAAAACCTAGGGATGTAGTGCAATTTTGTATAAATCAGATACAGAATGCAGTTCAGAGATTAAAGCAGTGTATTCTGATTATGAAGAGTTCCTTTGAAATAATTCTTCCTTTTCTTTGACGGTGTGAGTTGTTTTCATCTGTAGTTAATACAGCAGATGATGACGTGCAGAGTGAAGATAGACTAACTGAAGGAGGCTGACAAGGGCAGTATCAAAAGTGTAAATGGAGGTGCACAAGAACCAGTGTACTGTGCTCATCTTCTTTCTTTTGTTGGTGTTTTCAGCTACACCATATCACAAATGCTCAATTTTTTGAGAGTTTACAAGGATGCTTCTGATGTATTTACATTGATTCTTCTTTAAGCCTCTGAATATTGTTCTCACAGGACATTCATTGCTATATGCTTCTGACAGACAAAGAGAAATAATTTCCAACTGAGAAATTAGGTGCTTCTAAGGACTAGCCTTTTAGAACAGTGTCTGCAGTCAGAAAGACTAATCGTCCAAATGATAGACATGCATGGTTGACTTTCCTCTTTATGCAGCCGTGATTGAGACACGATGAGCATGCTGCTGGCCTTTGCAATAGATAATTTTGTTAGAACAATGTCCTTTGGGAAAGGCTTTTATACAGCAAGGGTGACAAGTGTGGCAAATTGCTTACAAACCCTAGACCTAGAGGCTTTTCTTTCTGAAAACTGCCAGCCCACAGTACAGCAGTGCTACAAAGCTGTAATTCGATAGCTGTTTATTCTGCTGTAAAAAAATTTCACTTTCTTCCTAAACTTTTTGCTTATTTTCTCAGAATACTTGTTTTCACAGGTCCAATAGGTTTGGAAAGTCTAGAGTACGCAAAAACAAAACAGGACCAAGTACAGATTGCTTGTTCTTATACCAATAACAAGAGAAGTCATCACCTCCTGAGGAAGTGAAATAGGTCACTATCTTCTTTCTGTTCAATTTATGATATAGAAATTTTGTCTGTGACAACTGCAGCCTCGTGTCCTATAGTTTTTTTTCTTTTTATCTTTTCTATTTCTGTTGTTAAGCAACAGCAGCGGCCAAAAATATTCTATCCCATTGCATTTCTTACATACTTTATAGTAGCTGCACCACAAGTGTGTATTTTGAGATGTGCTGGTTTTCTCATCTGTGTATCTTCTGATGTATTTCACAGTGACAAGGGATCTTGTTTTAATTGCTTACAGTCTCATAAGCAGAAATGGTCTCTGCAGTGAAATGAAGAGGCAGGGCATCATTGCCACAATGGGTGACAGATCCGATAGGATTTATAATTTAATTTTAGATCGTTAATGACTGTGATATCTTCCAGCCTGCCCTTTTGCTAACTGTGTCTAGTCTTCTGGACTGCAATGCCACTCTTACAGAGCCCCTGACTACAGGTTGCCCCTCGTTGCCTGACGTCTTTGTTTCCAAAATATGATCCATTCATGTTGTTTTCCTTATTGTTACTTTTTCATCCTCCCACATTTGTCTCAGGGCTGTCTTCTGTATTATTTCCTTATTTTTTGAACATGTCTTTTCTTTTGCAGCAGTGAGTGTCTTCACTCCCATCCAGCTTCTCCCAGCTGTTCTGCTGACCTTATTCTGTTATAAAAGTGGAGAAAGATGCCTGAAACACAGCTGGAGACAAGATTGAGAAGATCAGGGCAGAGTTCTGTGACATCAGCTCTGCTGATGGATGCTTATTTACATCTGCAAAAGATCTAGTCCCTAAAATCTTAGGAACTTGCACCTGATATATCATGTCTTATTTTCTTTATAGGTAGAAGAAGTAGAACTTAGTTTAACTCTGGTTATGTGAAGAGGCATACAAAAGAACTGTAATTTGTCCACATGCCAATACTTTAATACTGAATATCTGTATTAGCTGATACTTGAGATATTGTGTGCTAGAAACAGCATTTCAACAGAATTACCAGAGACAGAAGGTTCATGTTCTCTTCCCTACTGCTCACCTAATGTTGCTGCTTGCTGTGTGGGCCAGGATGGGGCTACCAGCTCCCCCTTACCCTCCCTTTCTGAACTTTCTCTGCCGCCTTCTAATGTGAGGATCTACTACTATTTCTCCCATAATGCTTTTTATTTCTGTTGATGCCATGAGCTTTATTGTACCTTTAGGAAGTATTTGTATGTTATGAATTATATTTCACTCCCATACTGGTTTCTCTTTTCATTAACAAGCTTTACAAAAATCTCTGCATTGGGCAGTTACTTATAATTTGATCCTTTTGTTTTCTTCACAGAGAGGATAAGGTAAATGATGGATTACATTAATAAAAAAATGTGTATTGCTACATGTAAACTGGTCCCTTATGGTATAATATACCACTCTTCAGTCTGTATCAACAATATGTTGAACAAGGCATTCATTTAGAAAAGGAGAAAAATATCACCTAGCCTGAAAATTCAAGTCTAGAGTTAGTACAAAGTGAGGGTTAGTGAAACATACAATCACTTCTTTGTCTAAACAGTGTACCAAGAAGAAAAGGGCCAGAAAAGACCCACCTGGAATGTGGAAACTTTGGGACTGTAAATGAAGAACCCCATTTTCACTTTAACAAAAAGTGAGGTTAGAGGTGTGCTTGTTATTTATTAGTATGTTCACCCAAAACCAACTCAAAAGCTGAATAGTCTGATCTGGTTTATGCAGATCATGTGGGACATGACAGAATTCTCATGCTTTCCCGTTGAACAAAACTGTAGTGTTGTATCAGGATGCACACTAGTAATCCTAGAGAATAATCCAATCAAATCCTGGCCTCTCTTAGCCCACCCCTCCACCAAGAGAACTGTTGTCATGTGGAATTAAAGTACTCCTGAAATGACTTACCGTGGCTGTTACATCATGTTCCTATTTGCAACTCTCTGGAGGTTATCAGTACAGTTAATTAGTGTCATGGATAGTCTAGAAGTTAACATCTCAAATCGAAGTATATTTATAATACTGGTTTAGAAGTCAGAGAGTTAGAAATGTATACATGTTAAAAAAGAAAACCCTCACCATTCAGCCAAAAAATTAACACTGGATTTTCTGTCATTAAACTGACATTTACTGCTGTAAATAATAGTGACTGCTAAAATCTTTTGGCTTCCCCAGTGTACAAATCAACAAAACATGGATTAACTGGTTTCCTCTGATGTGGTTTACATTAATCCCATATCCTCTGATAACAGGAGAAGGCCTTTAATTAGAACGTTTTGGTTTCTCTTCTGTGTATGCTGTGGCTTCTTAGAAAACACTCTTTAGCTTTATGGAGTTCAAAGTCAAGTAAACTTTAAAAATCTACTACCTGAATGATACCTGGCGACATCTGTGTGGGGTTTTTGCTGGGACCCTGGGTCTGGATGCTTGTGTCTTGGATGAGAATTAGCTTGAACATTACCAGAAACAAGATAGACAGATTGCTCCTTCCCTTTCCTCAAACTGTAAAGTTTGCAGATGAATGGTACTGTGCCATATTCTCAGTCCTCCATTTTCTTCATTTCACACAGGAATGATGTGAGGGATAACAAGGGCTCTAGACAATACCTGGCCTTCCTTGTGTGTTTGCACTATCTTTTGTTCTTGGTTACAAGAGCTGCAGGGTTGCTCTTGTGTGCTCTCAGTGGCCCTCCCAGCAGCCACTGCTTTTACTTGAGAGTTTTTGGAGTGGGGCACTCTCCTGCAGCATTTCCTTTGCTCATGGCATGCCTTTGTCACAGTGATCCCATCTATGTCTGTTCAGTGGGAATACAGATTTCCCAGGTATGCTGCTCTACCTTGGGAGCCCCTTACACTGTGAGTACTATGTGAATATTGAATTCAGCAGCTCAATGACTTTGTTGTGCTGCTGTGGAGAAATACAGAAACCAAATTGCTCTGTGAGGCTGATAGGCAGACAGACCGGCAGCAGTCATCTGAGTTGAATGGTTTCATTTTCATGTTTTAACAAAAAACAAGATGAAAGTTATTAAGGGCAACAGTAGAAGAAGCCAGGTTCTTTGGCAGTCTCTGCACTTTCACCTTTCCCTAGATGTCATTATGGTCTTTAAACAGCTACCAATTGACTCACTGGTAATGTCACTTTTGCTCTCTTCTGCCCCTTTTGGTCTTCACATTTATAACAAAATTATTAGGGATTGGAGGGAAAGAGGTGGGGAGGGAAAGAAGCAGCTGAACACGAGATGCAGTAGTGAGTTACTTTATTAGAATGCAGGCAGTCTGGTGGCTGAATAGCTTAACGGAAATTTTTGTATAACAAAGCGGAAAACTTCCTACCAACATGAATGCTTGAAATACCTCTGAGTTCTTGCTAAGGATGGGGAGATATTTAGCTTAGAGGTCTTATTAGCTTCTTATTAGCTTCTTAGGAGATATTTATCTTATTAATCTTTAGAACTAACATATTCTCAATAACCTTAGAAGATAACTCTTACACAACTTGTGTTTGGTTTTTTTTTTAGGATTTTCAGTGTGTGTGATTAGCCCTTCAAAGGTTGGTGTTCCCAGAAAACCAGGTTTCCTCCTATTTAGCCATTCTGTAGACTTTCCCCACTTTGTGGGAATCACCAGTTGGTCAGGGAGTACCTCAGCATGGTTGCAAGGCCAGAGACACGTCAAACAGTTTTAAAGGGATTTAAGATTTAAGCAAGGTTGTCGAGTCTTCTGTGATGCATATAAGATGGACTGCAGCTGAACCTCATCTCAAGCTCCCGTAAGGCCAAGGCTGCATTTTTCAGTTTGGGAGTCAGGTGATGTGTCCTTCTCACTTTCTGACATGCTGACTGATATGCTAACTAGCTGTGCCTGGTATGTTGGGCCAAGGAGTAGGAGAGGTGCATCTGGAGCAGTACATGTTTCACAGACCAGCTTAGGGGCTCTTCCACCATGCAAGTGGATATGCAGCTGTCCCATGAACACGACGTGCTGTTATGTGACTCGACACATGGAGTTGCATCTGCTGGAAAAGGAAAATGAATCTAATCAGACATCTGGTTTTGACTCCCTCAACAGACGTTTTACACCCTCAAGAAGTGTATCATACCCATGTGGGTTTTCTCTTGACTACCTAAGCATACACTTAGAGTCTTTCACCACATACACCAGTCTTCTACATCATTGTGAAATTGGCTTTACTGCAGAACAGTAATGACTTGAGCAGCTGGGAATCAGAGAAAGGAGGAAGAGTGAGAAAAGGAAGTTATATCTCTGTTTTAATGAACACAGACATTTTTAAAGACTTTTCCGGGCAGAGAAATATTTATTTGATACACAGTAATTTGGCGGTATAAACAATTATCTCAGATGAACTCATGCTAAAAAATGACTTCTCCATTTTTTACTTTTTTCTTTTTAAAATACATTTGGAAAATTTTGAGAAGACTGTGTATAAAAGTATTGAAACTCACAGCTTGGGAGAGAGAACATTGATTTTATCATTTGTGTAAACACGTACATGCACAGACAGAAGCCAAGTCACTAAAATAGTCTGTAACAAATGGATCTGATCCAGAAAAGTCTATGTAATTAGATTAGCCTTTGGCCTGGCAAACACTTCATAAAGTTCCGTTAATACAATGTGAGAGAGCTAGTAAAATAAAGAGGAATTTATCATGGGCTGAAATGGGAAAAAAACCCTATTCTTTTTTAATTTCACAGCAATGAATCCACTGGATAAATATATTTATTGGTTGGTCACAATAAGGGTTTTAGACTAGGAATGCTCAATCAACAATCTCTGTATTTTTTGGAGCAGTATTTTAAAAATTTTTACAGCTCTCAGATGAGACAGATTTCCCTTCCATCATACACTGAAAAATTGATCTTTAGTGGCAGTTGTTGTTGTTGTTTTTATCTTTCCCATCAGTTTGTTCATTGTTTTTTCAATTATTTTCTTTTCTAAATGAGACTAGAAAAGCAGATGACATATAGGAACAGGTTATGGACCAGGTCCAAATGACCTCAGGAAAACAGAGTCAGAGCTGTGGCACAACACGTGTGAGACAGCAGAACCTTTGGCAGAGCACAGCAAGGCCCCACCACTTCCTATTCCTCTAAAGGGAACAGGAATTTTATCACTGGCTTCAGTGGCAGCCTAATTGGGTCTCTGAAGACTTTTGAAAAATCCCCCTTGATATCTCATTACTGTTCCCTGTAGGGTCAATAGAAAAGTATGTATCTTCTGTCAGTGCAAAAGATGGCTCCACATGGAACTTTTTTCCCCTACAAATTATGTATTATAGCACTTCTTTTGTCACCATGTGGCTGAAGAAAGTACAGCCTTGTCCATGAAATACAACATGAGTTTGTTACGAATGCATGGTAGGTTAATGCAATGGTCTATCTCTAGACATCTGGGTTCACATCCTTGCTCAGACCTTGTGTAAAAACAAGTCCATAGTCCCAGAAGACTCCTTAGCACACCTCATTCACAGTACTCCTGCATTGTCTTGGCAGGTTTCCGTCTCTATCTAGAAAAGGCTTAGGACTGGAATAGCAGTAGAGCTTTTCCAGGTGAGAAATGAAGAGTGGTGATAGAGAACTGCTAGAAAATCGCTCAGGCTCTGCCTATGGTGGATGAATGGAAATACCACCAATACCATGCAGCATTCTTGGTGCTCGTTTGGACATTTTCACAGTGTCATTTGTTTCAGGCAGATACAGTTCAGCACCTTTATGCCTTCCCTGTTGTGGTGGGTTGACCTTGTCCAGTTGCAGAGGGGAGTGATAAAGCGGTTTTGGTGGGTACCTGGCATCCAGTCTAGGTTAGACCACCACATCTGTGTGACAGAATGATACTGTAAGGAAGGTGAGATCCTGCAAGTCCTGTGGCTACTTAACACTTACTCTTTCAGTAATTTAGGGAGTAATTTTGAAATTTGAGGATACATTGAGTAATGCATTACTTAAAAAAATAATCCATAGAATTTATCAGGAAAGAGTCATATATAGCCTTATTAAGTGTTGGATTTATCAATTGTCAGATGCCGAGGTCAGAGAGACTACCTTTTCTCCTTAAGATATTTGGGTTTCTGGCAAAGTAATAATAGTAAGGCATAGAGAATTTAATTGTATATGAATGTATAATAGCATGAAGGGAATCCTATTCTTGAGGGCATTGAGCACAGGTGGAGCTGCAAAGGACATCAAGTAGATCCATACAAACTCATGTACATGCCTAGCCGTAATTGGCAAAGATTAGGTCAGTGGCCTATACAGTCCAGTGTCCTGCTACCTTCTATCAAAACCATTGCCTGGTGGTTTAAAGGATGTCTTGAACTAAGTTGTAAACTGTGAAGCAGCATGGGCTGGGAAAAGGAGAGGAAGGATTCTTTCCTAATGCTTGTGGACAATTAGGTGACATGATGGGAGGAGGTTTGATTATTTGAAACATTCACTTGGGACCATAACTACCATAACAGAATAAATTCTGTTAAGGTCATCCCATCATCCAGACACTAAAAAAAAAAAAAAATCCAGTTACACTGCCTATCTTAATAGCTTTATACAGTAGTGAATACTGCATATTGAAGGGAAAAGCTTGGTATTATCATTCCTAGAGTTACTTACACTGCTTGAGGATTCAAAGTGACCTTTTTATTTAAGTGTTTCTTGTGGATGGTAGAACTAGAAAAGCCAGCTTCATCTTCCTGTTCTTCACAAACATTTGCCTTAGTAAAGTCCCTGGTATTTCAACAGCAAAGTTCCCGATGTATAGAGGGTAGCTGAACCTCAACATAGGGACGATCTCACAGTTGGGGGAATTATATTACTGGCTGTATTGAGGGAGAAAATGTTCTAAGTGTTTGACCACATGTAGACTTTCTTCCTCCTCTTCGCTGAGGGCATCAGCAGGGTTAATCATCTACATCAAACTGTGGGAGAGATATTCAGTCCTTGGGGCAATGGTGGTCTCCAGCCAGCACTTCTCTTTCTCTTCTGAGGACGATGGTGGTGGAGAAGACTTAAGACTAAGCCCAGCCCCTGATCCCCAGCCCCAGATATACTCCCCTTTCCAGAGAGTTTGATCATTGTTCTTAATAGTTTACTCTGTTGAGAGACCCTCACTTTACAGGGTTACTCTATGATCTTCCTTTCTTACTTTTTATTCCTTCTAGTGAAACCTTTCCAGCCTGAAAAGATTTCATTAATCTTCAAGAGGTCAGTTGACTTAAAGAAGTCAAGCTACTATGATTAGCTAATCTCTCTAAAAGATCATGTATGGATAAACTCAGTGGACCAGGATTTCAACTTGTATGTTTTGGATTGTCTATGCACAAATACTGACAAATATTTTTTAGAAAATAAATATCTACTCATGATTTTTCTGCAGACAATTTCTGTATACTTCTCCTCTACATTTTTATTCTTGTGCAGAAACTATTTTTAACTATTGAAAAAGGTTAATTATAAAGATTTCTACATGCTTTTCTAGGTTTATATGTGAAAAGAGTTCTTATTTTTTCTTTGGTAAAATGTAGATTCAGAATAGTATGCCTTGTATGACTACAGACACTTGAAGGTTTTCTTCACAAAAATGTGTTGACTTTTAAGCTGGATTTTGGGGTGTTCTTTTTGGTTTTTTTTTTTTTTAGAACTTGTTCTGTTTCATGTTAAGATAATGAATTTTTCTTTCTTTTTTTTTTTTTTTAATTGGAAATGTGGTGTGTGAGTATAGACTTTGCCCTAACTGTACATCTCTAGAGGGAGTAATGAAGTGTGGATTAACTCTGCAAAATATATGTTGCACTAGTTAAAAAAGATAATAAAATTCTGTGATTAAAAGTCTTTGTAGATATCAATTTGATCAATCTTACTTTTGTATGGAGTTTTATGGAGTCTAATGTAAAGATTTAAAAAAAACAATTTGTTGTTGTTGTTGTTGTTGTTCTACTGGCACTTTCTTAACTCTTTCAGCACTCAAGTGTTTAATATGTGCCCAGTTAGTAGGTCTCATTCTACTAAAGTAATAACTTAGTTATTTTATGCCATTTTTTGTATTAATACCTATATTTCAAGATAGCTGCTCTCTGTCAGGTTATGCTAAAAAGGAGCTAAAATTTTTTTCAATCAGACTTTGTTGAGTTGGTTTGCTTGGTTTGTTTTTTTCTTTTCCCTAAAAAACAAATTTGTGGTGCCAGCACTCCATAGGTATTGGAATATTTTTATTTCATAATTATTTTTGTTTATGTAATACATCATATAAGCTACATTTGCAGAGTATTTTTAAAGTCAGAGAAGAAAACACTTTTTTCTTACCAGCATGGACTTTTTAAAGGAATCTAAAATTATTTCAGTATTTCTCAGAAAATTTTAGTCTTACTTATGTTAAACTATCAAAGTTTCTATCCTGGCAAAATAGAAATTCTGAGTGTTGGGTCTTTAAAGATGTAATTGAAAGTTGCCAAGTTAAAATGTAATTGATTTCCTGTAACCAAAAGAGCTTCAATTTTATATGTTGCAACAAGACACAAATTTACAATTTACATATATGTGAGAGTCCTTCTGTTACCCAGGGGAAAAAAAAAAGGCATTTTAAAAAATATGCTGCCTGATCTGAGTTTGAAATTTTAACTTCAGGAAATAAAAGATATGTTGTAAAGGTTCAGCAAGACAGGCTTTGAGTTAATCCCTTCCTTTTGAGGGAGAGGGGACTATGTTTTAATGCTCTTTAAAAGTTTTGGCAACAGTGAGTGACTGTTGCCAGAACTGAATGGTTTGGTCCAGCTGTATCTGTATGGTCTATAGGGGCTGAACTCCATAATCCTAACCCTTTGCCTACAGTGTCTATGGCTTCTTGTATGATCTGAGGTTTGTTTCAGTCTTCAGAAATAATTAAAGGTGATTAAAATATATCCAGATAAGAAGTTTTGGGTTCAAGTGTCTTTTTGAGGCTTATGTTAATAAAGCAGTCTAGATGCAATCTGTTGGTTATTGGAAGTTCCTATGTTAGGGCTATAGAAAATATTAGCCTCCTGAACCAGCAAATAAACCACCTCTCTCTAATGGAAATCACCAGAGAGCCATGGTAGCTGATTCATAAAGCAGATCCCATGTAACATAATCAGGCATTGGTGTACTTTGTCGGTGGTAACAACTTTTCTGCCAGGTGAGCTAGTAGGAGGAACTCTGAGATACTCTTATCTGGAAGTCATGGCTGATTAATGGCATCTTCTTCCTCATGCCTTTGTCCATCTGGTTACTAGCAATATTTCAAAATACATTTTAGAGGATGTTGCAGTCTGTGGATGTTCATGCAGTTAGAGACATAGTAAATTAGGCTTACTGTGCATGTCAGTGAGCTATACAGAAAAGATTTGAACCACAGACCACAACAGTTTGGAAAGAGTTATTATAATCTGTCAAGTCAATAATTCACATTTTAGAAAAGCCCACAGTATAAATTTACAGTTAGGATTCATTTTATAACCTATCAGGCCATTAATCAGGGCTTTGTGAGGTCTTCTAATGCAGTTTTATATAATCTGTATGTTTATGTTTTGACGTGATGAATTGTAACAGCTTAATTAAAATAATATTAAGAGGTTTACTGAATCCTACAGTATCCGAGGACATCCTAAGATAGTGACTCCATTGAAAATGTGCCTTGTTCTATCTTAGTCAGAGAACAGGGTATGTCCTGAAGCACCTTCAAAGAGACCACATTTCTTGAAACATCTATACAGATGGGTAGAAATTAATGATAGAATGAATTTCTTTTACATTGCATTCATTACATTACCTTTTTTACAATTTCCTTTTCATATGCAATGTTCACCTTACCAAAACTTGTATTGAATATTTGCTCATGTGCATTCATATGCAGTCAAGGAAGATGTGCAGCATTTAATAGAAATACAGGAAGAGCAGTGGTATAGACAAAGTTGTATGCGAACCATGACATATTAGCATTTATTAGATTTTATCTTATGAAATAATCTGAATCAAAATCCAGATGTAAATATACCCAAAGTTGAGATGCACCCTGTCTAAAGATCTATAGCCCAATTTTTTATTTGTATAGCAAAAATACTACGTAAGAATGAAAGATACTTTACTATTAAAGAGGTAAACACAGAGGTGCATGGTTTGCAGCACTCACAGATGAATGTTGCTAGGAGGGCAGTCCTTAAAAAAAAATGAAGGACTAAGGTACAGTTATAATAATGGACAAGTGATAAAGGTAGCTTTAGATGTGCAATGAAAAACCTGCATTGTTCATTTTTCACTGTAACAATTTTCATAATGCCTATGACTGTACCTGAAGCTTCCCAACTGGTCAAATTTGTGCTCCATTCTATCTAAATGTGGTACAGTCATACCAGGAACTGTTTGGAAGGTTTTATGTACTGAAAGAGGTGAGGGAAAACCAAGTTGATACAAGTTAGGGCTTTGGCTCCACTAGTGAAAGTCTGAATATTGTTGTGGTTGGCATGACTGATTTGAATTCTGGCCCAAATCTGGCCGCACTGGCTTTCTGCGCTTCTCACAATTCATACTGATGTATATGACCAGTCTGCACTCAAGCAGTCTCACTTATTTCAAGACATACCCTTTTCAGGTTTAGTGGTGTAAAACCATCCTTCACCAGACAGACAGGCGGTAGATCTGTCTCTTTCCCTACCCCACAGTGCTGATTTAGGATCACGTTTAGATTTGAAGTTTGAATATTTCACCAAGGTTCTTTCTGTGCTGCACATTAAAAATTACTCTGTAAGTGTAATTTTTTGTGGTATCTTCTTCCTTTATCATTCTGATATATTTTACCTTACTTATTTGTTCTGCCTATGCTCTAATCTACTGTGGGAAGACGCTTCTTAAAAAAAATACTCCTCACCTCCCGTTTTTCTCCTTCATTAATCTCTCTATTTTGTGATGAGTGATAAAACCTTAGAAGGCCTCAAAGAATGTTTCTTTTCTGATACTGAGCTTGAGTAGTGACAAACATGGAGGATGAATTATCTTAAAATGAAAGATCTGTTTGTTGCTCAAGAGAAGGCTAGTTGCTTCAATCATTTGGGAAACCTGTGCAAGGATTGCTACTTTCATAGCCATTGTCTGGCATGCAGTTTCATCAATGACATATAGCAGTGTTACCATAGAAATTGTCATAGTAGGTGGAAAAGCACTGTTTAGAGAAACAGGTTAATTGATGTAATAGCTAGGATATCTCCATAGTATCAAGAGACATGCAGGCTCTCTGCAGGAATTGTTACCCACCAAAGGCACCTAGGTGACCAAAGTGGAAATCCTCAGATTTTAGAGGAGATGAAGCAGCCAGCTCTGTCACCCACCTGTGAGAGAGAGGTGCGGGTGTAAAACTGTGGCCTGCTCAACCTCATCAAGGTTCTTCGCTTGTTCTTATTTATCATTCCTTCTGCCTGCATTAGAAAAGAGAAATAAAATGGTCAGTGTAGTTCAGTCTAGCTAGATGTGAAGCCTTCTTAAGCAGATCCTAACTGAACAAGAGCCTGGTCTTTAGCAAGTAAGCTTACATGGCTGATGCAGTCCCCATCCTGGTGCATTCCAGGTACAATGGAAGGAGCCTTGCTTGGATGTATAGTGTCCAGGATGAGATTATTCTTAGCTGTTTAAATAACATACCTTGAAAACTGATCACACTGGACTCAGGATTTGACAATTTTGACAGTTAAAATTAAGGGTTTTAAGCCATGTGGGACTAAAGCAAGCTTCATTAAACCTCTATTTTCATCACCTTGCTCATATTTGTCAGTGATCATTATAACCCTTAACGATTGCTACTCTGTATATCACTGGATGAAAATTAGCTGGAACTGGAGTTGCCTTGTGCTTGTTAGACTATTTATTAAGAAAGGTAAAAGCTTTCCCAAGCAGTCAAAACTACTTGCTCCTTTGATACATGCTTTATCTAGATACGAGGAAGAGGTAAAGTGCTTACCGTTGTCTTGGTTTGTAATGTTTGCCTGATTACCTTCCTAATCTGAGGTTTTGAAACCCAAATACAAATGCATTTTTGCATTCGTACTAAGCAGCTCAGCCTGTCTAGAGTTACAGTGAGGGTTGTTTTATAGGTGCACCTGGAAACCAAGATAAAATAATCCTGTATAACTAGCAGCTTAGGGACCAAGTACTATTATGGCAAAGTTTTACTTTAACAAAGCTCGGGTAATGGCCATTGCATTCATACTCAATAAGTCCTTATTTTGTGTTTTGGTCATCGAAAAATATAATTATACTCAATATAAAAAACATATTTTCAGGACTCGAAAAAGTATGTTTTTATAATTCTTGTGGACAGCAGCTGGAGGCTATCAGCCTGAACCCTTGATAAATGATTTTGACATTTCCTGCAGACACTCCTCATGAAAAAAAGCTTTTTATTTATTCTGAAATGTTGAATTCTGCATTATTGATCAGGTGCCATTCATTAAAGGCTGCTACTTACTAGAAGAATTACACAGTCCCTAAATTACACACAGCATAATGAATTATTCTGTTGACAAACAGCAGTGTTAAAGGAATCTTAAGGTTGCATGGTTAAGTCCTCAGAAGTCAGGAAATGGCAGTTGAGGCGGAAGATGGGAATTTTGCCTGAATTAGATTGCAGAATTACAACTGAGGGCATGTACAAAGGTTACTAACAAGCACTGGATATTTGTTCTAGGGTAAGTGGTTGGTTATCCCGTCTATTCACAAATACTGCTGTTATTTATTGCAATGTTTAACAAAGCAGCGAGCAGTGGATGAAATCATTAGTGGTAGGGGTCACTAGGTAGATGGCACTTTGTTGACTGCTACTCATTGCAATAGAGTAGCATTCATCAAGGAAGAGTGTCACAATGTTATACTGTATACTAAAGCTGAGGGTAAAAGAAGTTTGTGGCATGAGACAAGTTCCACTTGTCAAAGTACTATTTGCATTTAGTTCCCATCTGGGCTACTGTTTAGTTTTCTTTCTGTCTTTTTTTTTGTCTGTCTTGCTGATTTGCTTCTGTTATTTAGCTAGTTATGTTTAGTACAAAAAAAACACAGGAAAGCATTACATCTGGTGTCTTGGTTTTGTGATCAGTCAGGCCAGGAGCAGTGCTAAGCATACCATACCATCCTCCTTGCCTACATACCTGGATTTCTTCCCATGGGAGCACAGCATGCAGTGGAGTTGAGCTGTACTGTACCTGGAGTGAGATGTGTGCCCAGGAGCCAGTATTGCGGAGTAATAATCAGACATCATTTGCACCAACAGTGTAGACTTAGCTAATATGTCTGGGTTTTTCCAAGTAGGTAAGAGCATCCTTGTGCCACCAGAGGCTGTGTTTGCTGATCCCCAGCTTCTAGGAACAAATTGCCTCAGACATATGACTTTCTTGAATTTGATTTCCTTCAGGGGTAAGACTCAGGCTCTAGTGCCTTCTAGAGGCTATTGAAAATCCCAGCACAATGTTCGCTACTGGTCAGAAAACAATTGAATGTTAGGACTGGGCAAGGCATTAAAAAAACCCAGAATCTGAGCAGCACAAGCAATCAGAGCCTCGACATCAGGTTTTGGAAGAGCTCAGAGAGGCAACTTCATGTACATATGTACCTTTGTGTAACACTTCTCACTCCACCTCCAAAAGGAGTGACACCATCCCACAAATGGAACTATGAATATGTCCAAGCCAAATAATGTCCTGAATGGACTGTAGATTTGATTTAGACTACAAGTTGACTCATTGGAGCCTGTGGCTCTCTCCTGATAGTATGTGTTCCTCTCAGTTTGTGTCTCAGTAAGATGCAAGTGTTATGTGAGCCATACAGCTATCAGCAAAGCACTGTTTGGGAAGGAGCTGGGGGATGGTAGTGCAGTTCACCACAGCAGGAGGCTCACAGGGCAGACCGTTGGATCACTGTTGGAGATGGAATATTATGGAGTTAGGTGAAGCTTCAGATGCATCTTGTATGATCTTGTGTTCTATTCTCGTTCCAGGCACAATAAATAATTCTGTTTGTTTCAGGGGAATGCAGAATAAAGTCCAACATAAAAATCTGTTGCATGGATTTCTGTTAAAGCTCAAAAAAAAAAAAAAAAGCATTTTTAGTTAGAGATAATATATAGCATTACAAATGGATCTCATTAATTATGACTGGCTGCTTGGGCTCTGAAATTATTGTGCCTCCCTGTACCACTCCCAAAGATAAAAGCATGAAAGTAGTATTAAATAGGATACAACATGAAAGAAAAATTAAATTTAATATCAATTTTATGCCCTTGTAAACATTGCAGCCTACAGTTATGGGATAAGAAAAGGAGAATGAGAGTTCAATAGTCTGGTAAAGTTTAGGTAAAACATGCTTTTCCTGGATCTTTGGTGATTGATTTACTCTTAGGCTTTATTTCTGCAGTGGAAAAATGAGAATAATTGTAAGTATGTGTCTTGATTCCATCAGAAGATTTTGCAAAGCTCTGAGGGATCTTCAGCTAAAAGGTCTCTATAAATATAGACTATATCATCGCTTGGATCCAGGTTTTATCATTTCCTCCTTTGTCAAATTTCATTTGGTTTGTGGTTGTTCCTAACTAAGGTCAAATCCTCATCCTGTATACTGGCAGGTAAATAAGGAATTCTTGATGAATTCAATGATATTATAATGTATTACATTTCTCATTAAAGCATCTAGCTCTAATCCTTGAAGTTTCTGCTGATTGTTTCATGCAATGTATGGTACTGGAGGCTGCTTATACTCCACTTCTGGAGACTAGATTTCTCCTCTGAATACCCAAGCACTTGTTAGTTATCTCACCTATATTGCCTAATATAATAATTGTACCTCCTTTCATTTTTATAGACTCTCTTTCCCAATGGGGCCCTTTGCTTTCTTTGGGATATTTTTTCCTCACTACAAAGTCTCAAATCCTTTTCCTAGTCAGACCTATCCCTTTTATTTACCATCTGCCATTAGCAACTGCCACTCCAAAGTTTTACATCTTTTTCCACACTTATGTACATTAAACTGCAATTTTTCACTTCTGGCTTTGCTTAAATAATGTAAATTCTTCTTGTCTGATTGTATTGCTACTTGTTATTTATGGTGCTATGGCATACACTTTTATGTGCAGACTGGGGAATCTTCTTTTGTATGCAGTCATGAAGATCATCTTTATAAATAATGGAAAAGCTTACAATTGTGATTATACATCTCTTTGCAATACCTGTATATCCTTTGTTTCTCTAGCATGAAAGGACATCTATCTCAAAGACACACGTAAGGAAAATTTTGTCTTTTATTTGCATTCTTTCAATACAAATTCTTGTTTCCTTAGATAAAAAAACTGATAGCCTTGTTCGTCTGGGAATTCCTCTTCTCCAGAGAACATATAATGTGAAGCCCTCAATGCCACACTTTCTTTAATTAGCAATGAGATGACCTGCCGCTTATACTTAACAAGCTGCATCCTCTACACCTCTTTCACAGCCTCACAAAAAGGGAAACTGGGGCTCTTAGGAATAATATAGCAGATATAATTATCAAGGCATGAACTCGAGATATTGCTATACTGATACTGCTTCTGCTTTCTATCAGCACCAGTCTTTGTGGCAGATGAGGCAGTACAGTCATGTTTTGCTGGAAGGGCAGGTTTCTAAGAGGAAACTTTAACAGGCAAAGTGAAGTTTTTGTCAGTCTTTCTGCACAGCAGGAGGATATGAGCATGGCCTATGAGAAATAGACAAGTGACTCAGCATTGCTATCTACCTGCTTCCTGGGGCTCTGACGGCAGCCTTGTGTAGGCAGCAAGAATGACAGCAGCCTTGTCATCAATCATGAGACCATGGAAGTTCCTTTAGGGAGGCTCGTCTCCCTGGTGCCACAAATGGGTTTGATGGGTTTGGCTGATCTGTCTGTAGGATCTGTAGATATCAAGCTGGGTCGAAATAGAACGGAGCAACATATGACACATTACATGCTTGGGATGCCACTACTGCACAACCTTAGTTTCTTGTGTTTAACATAAAGAATGGAAAACATGGCTAAGCTGTGCAGTGGTCTGTGACTGGGACCATTCTGTGATTTAACCTTGGCAGGCAGTTTAGCCCTATACCGCCTCTTGCTCACTCCCTTCCACTGGGATGTGCAAGAGAATTGGAAGGGTAAAAGTGAAAACTTGTGGGTTGAGATAAAGACAGTTTACTAGAAAGAGCAAAAGCTGCATGAACAAGCAAAGCAAAATAAGGAATTCATCCATTACTTCCCATGGGCGTGCAGGTGCTCAGCCATCTCCAGGAGAGCAGGGCTTCATCACATATAATGGAAAGACAAGCACCATATCTCTGAATGTGTCCCTCTTTCTCCTTCTTTCCCCAGATTTATATGCTGAACATGATGCCATATGGTGTGGAATATCCCCTTGGCCAGTTGGGGTCAGCTGTCCTGGCTGTCTCCCCTCCCCAGTTCTTGTGCACCCCCAGCCTACTTGTTTGCAGGGTGGTGCAAGAAGCAGTAAAGGCCTTGATTCTGTGTAAGCACTGCTCAGCAATAACTAAAATATCCCTGTGTCATCAACACTATTGTAATTACAAATCCAAAACACAGCCCCATACCAGCTACTATGAAGCTACTATGAAACCCCATACAGACTCAAGCGTAAATTAAACAGGAACAGGAAATGTTCCTGGGCGCTGGCACTTAATCATCGTACTCCTGAATTGTTAGCAAGGACCCTGACATGGTGTTGGGCTACTAAACTCTCCCAAACAATTCCAGGCATGGTTTTTAAATTAGCATGGGCAAGGGACCATCTTGGCAGACCATTGGATATGGCCACACCATAGCAGAGGATGAAATTACAGGGAAGGATGCCATTTCTCCATTTCGTGCCAGGGATCAGTTTGTTTAATTTACTAGATAGATATTAAATAGAAAAAAAGGAAGAGGGGAAACTGTCTACTTTAAACAGTCACTGAAGTGAAGCAAAATATGTGTTTGATTTTGAAAGGTAAAGAGGTGTGGCACCAAGGAAAAGATGAGATCTTGAAATTCCTAGTGGTCAACTGTACTTATACTAAGCACAGAAAAATACATTCTTATTAGAGTGGGGGAAGCAAGGCAAATCTTTTCAGTAGTGCGCTGGAGACTTAAGTAAGCATCTGCTGACTATACCAGTAGGCTCATGCTTACATATCTGTAGATCCACTACAGGGAAGACAAAATTTGCCAGCTGATGTTGTTCATGCTGGGATTGTTGGAGGCTGTTTTGATTTGTTGAGTTCTTATGAAAATACCCCTCTCAGTGATGTTTAAATATATTTTCTCTCTCTCTAAAAGAAAAAAAAGTGCTGGAATTTCATCCTAGCACATGGGCTGAGTCAGGCTGTGTTGACCCCATCGTAGCTGCTGCAGGTATGCTTCTGTTGATCCATGTGCAGATATGTGGAGAGCGTCAGAAGCTGGGAAAAATCCTTCTCCTGTTTGAGGGAACACACAGGCTGCCCGGTTACGCAGTTCTGAAATGCAGACTTCCCTCAAAGAGGTCATAAGGAAGCAAAAGGAAAACCAAGAACCCACAGTCTGTATGGGGGGAGCCTTAGGGAAAGATTGTTTCCGTGACAGCATGATCCTCATGTTTTCTTTTCTTTTTTTTTTTTTTTTTTCCCCCGGTTTGGGTTTATTTTTTTGTGGTTTGGGTTTTTTTTTTATTATTATTTTTTATTGTAAATCTTTTTTAAGGGTAGAAGAAGGTTGCAGTGGTCTATGTTAATTTAGAATCTAGTTAATGCTGAGGTAGCAATGCGATAACTGAATGGCTGGTCCGATGTATGTGCTGGTTTCAGACTGTTGGTGCTCAGCGTTGTCTTTTGACTGTAACAAACCATACCGACAAAACTCACAGCTACTACTGACATGAACAAGACAGGAGGTCACTGAGCCATGCCCTGTGACCTTGAGTATATTCCACACAAGATTTTATTGAATTCATTATTAAAGTTGCATCATCCAACTGGAAAAGGGTACAATCATGATAAGTGCAAGTTTTTAGAATAACATGATTGGTGTTTGGGTACAGTACACTGCCACTACTTCCCATTATTGCTACAAGTGCAAATTAGTTTAACTGCTGTATGGGATGGGGTTGATGAGCCGGTAAAGTTTTAGCAATTGCACAAGATAGAGAGACAGTCAAAAAAAAAAAGGAGGAGACCTGCACACGCAGGTTGCTATTGCTTTTTCAATTGTTTTCACTGCTTTTCCAAAGCATTAGTAGCAGTAACAGCGATTGCCACGAAGAGCAAGAGTGATCATGCCTATGTATTTTCTAAATTTGTGCTAAAGCAAAGCACTGAAACCTAGGAGAGTTACCTTCGTGAAAATAGAAAGAGAGGACGATAAGACCTATTTACACATGCTTCCTGAGCAGCTTCCTGAACTGGCATAATTTACCTAAGTTTGTTTGTTGTTTTCTTTTTTCCAAATGTGACCAGATTTCCATTAAAGCAACATCTACTCATCTAATCCCATATTTGTCGCATTCTGGGTCAGTCTGTTTAGCATGACCTCCTAGATTTCATGTTTGCATGATCAGTTAATTGTCTCAAGATCTGTAAGAAAAATCCTTTAAAATACTTAACAGATGGTTTCCATATTATCTGGGAACCATAGAAAGGTTTGAAGCTTTGCATCCATCATGCAAAAACGTGTATGTGCATAAGCGTATGGGACGTTACAGATTTTTTTGTGCTGTAGTACTTTGTGACTGGCTACAGCAAAAATGCATGCCTGCCACCATTATTTACAACTGTAACAGTGAGAAATTACAAAACCTACTCTTCATTAACCTCCAATAAGGCTGTTCCTGCAGCCAGTGATTGCCATTACATTGATGGAGTGCTGATACAGCTCAATAGCCCTGGCTGGCCTGTCTCGACTGCGACTGCACTGCAGCTCCTGCCTCCCACCACTACCCAGCACACAACCAGCAGAAGCTGCTCAAATGATTGATGAGAAAAGCAGCTCATAAAGGCAAGCACAATGCCTGAAGCAACAGCTGTCTAGCTCTGTCCCTGCAGTAATTAGATAAATGAACCCCAAATGAGATCTTACAGGCAGGAGTAGAAGGAAGTGATAATATCCCCAGTGTTATCTCTGATTGCTTGTGTTGCCTCATTCCAGTCTCTGTTTGTAGCTATTTGTGTGTGATACAGATTTGACACAGCTTACCTCTCCCACCTTCCCTGCTCGTTTTGCTGTCTGTCCTCCAGACAGACCCCTGTGGGCACAGGAGACATGGCAGTATCAGTGGCTGGACTCTGCTTTCTTTTTTTTTCCTACGGCACCAGTTCTACTTTGCAGAGTGTGCTGAACCTTTGTCCTTCTCCACAGAGTATGAACATAACAAAAGGTCCATGACAGGTCACAAATTGAGTTCATCTGGGGAAAATCCTACAATTAGCAAATTCCTTGTTCAAGGAATAGTGGATGTGTATATAGGGATGCATTAGGGAAAAAAAGGAGAAAGCAAGGGAGCATAGTTCAAGCAACTGAATTTGTCATAGAGTTACTTAAAAGGTCTATGCTTATTTTTACAGTACAATAGCACAATGATAATACAGCAATTCCCCTAAATCTTCCCTTGGTGCTTCTGAATGGTACCCATGAAGGAACCCTTCAGTGCCAATAATTGCCATTTAGAGAGAAACTTATGAAAAAAATACTGATTTTTATATATGTTCAGAAAATGTATATGTTTTTTTAAAAATGGTGTATATAAGTTAAATACACACACATATGTGTAAAATAAATCCACAGACAAAAATACAAAAATTCTTGGTTGTGGAAACCTAGACAGTATAGCTCTGATTCCACTTTTATTTGTGGCATTGCACACCATGAGTAATATTGTGGAATTCAATGACTGTAGAACTCATGCAAGAACAAACCATGTCTTTGAAGGCAGGTGAAGTAAATGGGGGTGCTGTTGGATTAAATAGTTGTCCAATGAAATCCTGTAAACTCATAAGAGAAAACACATTAAAAATGTTAAAATGCATGAGCTGAATTAAGAAATGAAGCTATATCCTTGAAAGGCACAATAATGATGCAGAGCAAGTGACCTTTTATTCTCTCTCTCCTCTCCTAAGGTAGGTAATTCTTGTTGAGTTCAGGCAGATTTGCATGGCTGACCTAATTAGGCCCAGGTTGTTTTTTTTTACCAAGAGCCCATGTCTCAAGAGATCGCTTTTGTGTTTCTGCATAGTAACAGTCAGAGGTACATCTAAGGATGGGCACTGCCAAGACTTGGTCACTGGAATTCAAATAAGAATTTCTGGCAGACTGAGTGGTCCCATTAATTGCAAGTGGTATCTCTTAGATGCTTCAATTACATAAGATTAGTGGGAAACTGTAACACTGGACTAAAGGAGTAATGACACATAGGAGGTAAAGCAGAAAACCTGCTTTCTTCTTTTTAAGGAGAAGTTCAATTTACAGTTTATTTAAATATAAATTGCAAGCATAAAGTATTAGAGTTCTTAAACTTCACTCTTCAGTTAGTTTCAAATTAACCATACTGTATTTCTGCCCTCCCCAGAGCAGCACTGTGATCTGCTGTCTGTTCCTTAAATTGAGCTGAAGTCTTTTAAGTCCATTAAGTTCCTTTGCAATCCCCACAGCTGACTGAGTTACATTTGCCTAACCTCATGCTGTCTCCCCTGTGGTGTGGATTTGCAGGGTCCAGCGCAGACTCTGAGCCTCCTCCCCTTAACTCCGGCTATAAATTGCAATGAAGGACTGTGAAATGGCAGACTGTGAAATGGGAGGCCTTGGTCTCCCATTGTTTCTACTGCTGTAGCTTAGTTGATTTACTCTTGTCATAACTACTGTTGGGAAGTGCCTCGCTTGAATCCTTGGGTTTAGTTTACAAGCACTATTATGTTTTATAATGGAGTGTCTACCTAATGGCTACTGCCAGTCCTTTGAGGCCAGGCAAGGACTGTATGAATATATCAGTGTGCCTTGCATTGGAGTAAACTGTGACTGCCCATTTTACAGGTGGGTAGTGTGAAACAGAGATTGAACCACCAGCTCACAATCATACTGCATCTGAGGCACAGCTGTCAGAAGAGGTCCTACCTCCCCAGTCTCAGCCTGATTCCCAGACCAGAAGCCTGCTTGTCTTGTCAGAAGTTACATCTGGCTCAGATGTTTTAAAATATGTTTTGGTCTGCCTATTTTAGTGTGCCATAATTGCATATGCAATTCTGAATCCCAATATGTATTTCTCAGGGCTGAAGTTTGCCTGTATCTTACCTGCTTATTGGGTTTTTGTTATAATCACAGCTCCCATGGCATATAGGCAACATACATTTTGCACAGATGGGATCTAATTGTCTTCTCAATTAATGTAATGTAAATCAGGAGAAATTTGAAAGAATTGCACTGGTGTGAAACTGGCCTGGAATAATACCCTAAGTATCTACAAATTACCAGATGAGTTCAAATAATCTGTTGTTACTACGTGTGTTCAATGTCCATCACACTCATGTGCTTAACTTTATTTTTGCTAGAGACTGTCACACAGATTTGTGTGTGTGTGTGTCTGCTGCTGAATTTGGTCCAAGAAGAGCATTTTTTTTTTCTTACAGCAAAAAGAGAAACTTTAGGCAGCCTAGAATGTAGGGACCTGCATCTCAGGTAAGCATTTAAGATACTTGTGGTGCTGTAGAGAAATTAAGAAGCATTCGTGGAGTGCAACTCTTCTTATCTGTTATAAAACAGAACATTCAAATTAAGTGCTAGAAATGCCTGTTTCTCTCTATTGCCTACAAAGGGGTCAGACAACTGACTCAGATGGAGACAGCTCCAACAGGCTTGTCTAAATGGAGGTAAGCCAAATTACCCATGATATGGTTTGCCAAGATGCACAGACATCTTCATGATGAGTAAGAAGTGGTCCAGATATGAGGATACCCACATGTAATCAATAGGGTATTCCTCTGCCCTAGCACACATGAACGTGGTCTTTTTCAACCTAAATTATTCTGAGATTCCATGTAGAGGTGGCCCTTAGGGACGTGGTATAGTGGTGGACTTGTCAGTCATTAGTTAACAGTTGAACCTGATGATCTTATGGGTGTTTGCCAACCTATGTGATTCTATGACTATGTGAACCATTAGGTCTCAAAACAAAAATCCCCAATGCACAGGACATTGAAAGGTTCATGGCAACAGAAGTATTTTTCTTGAGAAATGTTTGTATTTGCCAGAGTTGAGGAGCCAAATGGTCGGAGAATGTATGCTGTTAGACAGCTCCTGGGACTTCAGAGTTGAGCTCTTTTTTTTATAGTGGTTCATTCAGTTTATCTGATGCTAGTAAATTTTTAGGATTTCAGTTAAATTGGTCTTTTATTCCAGGGAAAGAGGAAACCATTGGAAGCTGTTGGAAATTAGGGGGATTTGCAGTATTATTTCAGTAAGAAGTGGCAGGTATTAATCTGACTTTGTGTGTGAAGGTTTAAATCTGGACCCAAGCTAGTGATATTATACCATAACGTAATGGGTATAGCTGTAGTTAAGACTGAATGCCCATATAGTTTGAGGCCAGAAAGAACTCTTAGGCTGCCTGTATATGAAGGCTTGCTAAATTTTACACACTGTCTATTCTCCAACCCCTCAAAAAACTTAACACAGTTAGCTCGCTTTTGCACATGAGGATCAAGGATTAGAAGTACATGGACTCATAGCAGCTAAAAATACACATAAACTTAGAGGGAAAGAGTTTTCTTAAGCAGAGCAAGTATTTTATTTAACATAGTTGAAGAATAACATTTATGTTTTTTTCCAGCAGATCAGTCTAATGCTCTTGATATTGGTATCTGTTTAGAAATGTGGGACACAGTAGAAAAAAGCCAAAGGCAAACCAAGTTGAAAATAGGAAAACAGCCCAAGACTGATACTGTCCTTTGTTTTCTTGATGCTCTAGGATTTAGAGCTGTACTCACTCCCTTTCCTGCTAACTTGACCAGTGCCTCCCTTCTGAGCTTCCAAGAGACCTAGGGCTGAAACAAACATTCAGACCTCGCCCATTTCATGTGGAATGACCAGGGTTGTTGGCTGACACTCGCATGTCAGACGTGGGTGGGTTTGATGCAAGTGGCGTATGATTAAGGAGCATTAAGATAAAATTCTGTCTAGTTGCTATAAAAGTCAGTCTGCTCTAGGACAGAGCTGTCAGAGAGAGAGCGGTGATGTTTGCAGAGAGCTTACGTGTCTGCAGGTGGTGAATTTGTGGAGAGAACTAAGACCAGACTGGTTGTCCTGTTTTCCTTACATCTAAATTGCTTATGAACTGGGCTAAGGATGCGGCATAACCTCATTAAATCTATGAAGATTTATTTTTATCTCAAGAATAACATTTTATTATGTAGCTATTTAATGGATTGTGAACTAACATGTTTTAACAAATCTTTTAGCACCTATTACATCCATTCCCTTGACAATAATTTCAAAATCTGACCATTAAAACAGGACTCTTTTCACAACTCTTTGATGATGACACTTAGAATCGAGCACTTCATCTTTGCTTTTGAATTAAAATTGTAAAGGTAATTGTAAATTACAGATTTTTTAGGTGCTTTTATTGATCAGACTTTTTGTAGAAACTGCAGCAGTTCTGATAGCTTAGCAGTCTAGATTACCTTTCAGCTTTCTTAATTGGGCCACTAGGGTATGGTTAATTTTCAATTTATATTGAGAGTAAGACAAGGTGATGTAATACCTCATCGTTGTACTTGAGTAACACTGACACTAAAACACCATGATGTACATCATCATTCTAAATACACAAGTAGATCAAGATGAGTTCTGGCTTTATTTACTCTATATTTTAGGACAAATTCTGCTTCATAATTCCTGTGTGTTCACTAACTTCCACTGAGACACTAGCTAAAACAAGCAAGTATGAATTGGTTGAGTGTAATTGGAAAATTTGTTCAATATACCAGTCTGGAGCAGGCAACAGACTAATGAAATTTGCTCATCTATTTGTGTGTTTGCTGACAGGTCAAAGTCATGGTGCGCATTTCTTCCACACTTGCCAGAGACACATCTGAATCCAGCTCTTTCTTAAAAGTTGACCCTCGTAAGAAGCAAATCACACTCTATGACCCTTTGGCCTGCGGAGGTCAGAATGCTTTCCAGAAAAGGGGAAACCAGGTTCCACCCAAGATGTTTGCTTTTGATGCAGTTTTCCCCCAAGATGCATCACAGGTAGGCAATGTATGATCTGAATAGTTATCGAAATAGTAGTCTGCACCAGAGCCAAATTCATTTCTGCTGCAGCAGTAGTACCTTCAGGGCTGAATTTGGTATGCCATCATTATCAATAATGAAATCAGTTTATTAAATTTTAACTTGATAATTGTGTGTTTTCTTTATTCTTTACTGTAAATAATTTGTCCTAAAATTATACATGCAATAAGTGTGCTAAATGGTGCCTCGTAGGAAAATCCTCAATTATCAACAAGCATATTATAAAATCTTATTATTTGGTGTATACAGAGATCTGATCAGAGTTCTCTAATACAGTCCTCTATTCATTAAGGGGTCAAGGGTTATTTTTATGGTGTTCTATTTTATAGTTTACAATAAGAAGCTGGGGATTTTAATCTACAAATCTTTATTCATGTGTATATATGCAGATTTCTTCTTTTTGTTACACTTCTTTGGTTTGATGAACTATTTTACCCAAATGTCATGAGGACAGCAGAAAAGTAAAGTAGCATTGTAAAGTATAATTAGAAAACCACCCTGTAAGGCTATTTCTGTACTGATAAACTAAACAGAACTGGGACACAGGACCAGCTAAAGTACTGTCATATAACTGTCATTAGGCCAGTCCCTCACCTGATTCTGGTCCCAGCAACTAGCACCTCCCAGACTAATGCCTGGATGCAGTTCAAGGGGCTGGCCTGTGAACAGTTCCTTACTTGTCCCATTTTATTTTATATTGTAGAAATAGTTCAGAAATGGCCATGAACTAGGTGAATTTATGTGATTTATTATCAAATGTGAAGTGCTTCCCATCAAGGCCTAAACTGTGAATTCTGATTTAGTTTCATCCACTATTGATAGGCAGTTGCTGCAGAAGCACTGTAAACCATTCAGCCTTCTTGAACCTTAAATCCAAGAATGCCCAGGGTAAATTTCAGTGCTGTACTTCTTAAAATACTGTTACAGTCTTCAGAATGGAGTCTACTGCTGCAAAACGCTGAGAAGACTCATAGTAATGTAGTCACCCAGCTAGTACCAAAGAGGCTGTTTGTTCCCCTGATATTCTTTACCAACATGCTAGTGTAACTGAACTCAATCCATAATTTGGTAAATAATAGATCCTGTAAAAATTCCTCAGTATTGGATTGATTTTTAATCAAAACTGTATTTTAAAATCCCCTGAATAGGCAGTTCTAAGAGGCCAACCACATCCCCTTACAATAAGTGCATTTTTTTTAACCCCACAAAGGATGCTGATGGTTCAGCGAATGAAACTTACTTGACAGAGAACAAAAGTCCTGCTTCATGTGCTTACACAAGTAATGTCATTCCCATCGACAGCACAGGTCACACGAATGAGACAAGCAGGATTAGACTTTTTGATACTTCAGGATGTTAACTGGAGCACAGATGACATTACTACCATTTTCCAGTGAAAATAGTTATTTTCCTTATTATTGTTAATGCTTTTCTTTTCTTTTTCTTTTTTTTTTTTTTTCTTTTTCTCTTTTTTAAATACCTGTGGCAGGCTGAAGTATGTGCTGGGACTGTGGCTGAGGTGATCCAGTCTGTGGTCAATGGGGCAGATGGCTGTGTGTTCTGCTTTGGTCATGCCAAGCTTGGTTAGTATTGTTAAATTTCCCTACTCAAGCGGCAAAATGAATATTTTAACCCAAGATTGCTAGTATATTAAATCAGGGAAAAGAAACTTTCATTTGTCTGTGTATATTAATTGTGTTTGAAAGTAGTACACTGTGCATGATCTGTACTACACCTTCACCTCTTGCTTACACATCTTTGAATATTGTATAAATATTGGACAATTGTTAGCGAATGATCCAACAGTGATTTACAGTTTTACAAATGTGCTTGGTATTGGAGATGGTTTGCCAAAATACCATTTTTATCAAGCTGTGTAAAGGCTGTTAGTATTCACTTAAATACTTGATGTTTGTGATGACACTATTCAAATGTTGTGACTGGACACTCAAATAGTTTGATTTATATTCTATTCCCTAATTAAACAGTTCACTCATTACTAACCTGTTCCTGCAGTGTCTCCAACAAGTCTTATTCTAATGGTTAACTGAATGTTACCAATGGATCAGAACTAGCACTTTGCAAACACTTCAATAGAATTTCAGGTATTCATGGAAGGAAAATAAAAAGGAGAATTGTCATCATTAACACACTATTCTTTTGAAATAATTGTATTTCAAGAGTAATCATATGTTTTGCTCATGCTTATCTAGTTGTATTTTGAAAGTACTGTCTCTTGAATGAAGAGGGTTTTATTGTCTGCATGCAGTGATCTCCATTCTTTGCTGTCTCAAAGAAGCAGTCATATACATATAACTTAAAAGGATAATTCATTTTTTCGGGTGGTAAAAAGATCAAGCTGTATCAGGCCACAATTATGCAAAATTATAGGCAACAAAAACTGGAGACTGCTGAGTGTTGCAATGCCACCAGCTCTGGTACAATGAATGTAGCAAGTTACTGGTTCTGCTACACCACAAGGCCCCTCTGAACAAGGCAGGAGCAAGAGTAGGATGAGCTCTTAGGTATTTAACCTCCTTTGGCTTGCCAAACACAAGATGACAAGTGAGATGGAAAAGGAAACCACCAGATAACAGTGTTTTGCAAGTGCTACATGTCCTTTAGAGAGGTATTCTAGCTAGGGCTTTGCTGGAGTACGAGTTGAGTCTCTGCAGTTGCATTGTTAACTGCACCACCATCATTCCACAAACTACTGATAGACCAGACCTTGACACAGACATGTGCATTCCACATAGATTCAATGTAAGAAATGAAACAAGGTAAAGAAGCCAGGAGTACTTGCCTGAAAGGATTTATACCTTTATAATTTGGCTTATAAATTTAGGAGCTTTAGAAAACTTATCTAAAAGCATTATATGTGGTGACACCTAAAGCAGTATAAGATTGTACTCTATGTCTGTTCTTAAATAGCAAACTTTTACAACAAAGACAAGCCAAAGCTATAGCTGCAGAGTCAAATAATACCAAATGAGGGGGTGGTTTTGACCCAGATGAAATAGTTTTTATTGTGAACCCACTTCTGCACCAAATGATCACATATACCTCTTGTGCTGGATTTTTTTCCTTTTCTGAATAAAGTTACATCTGTATGATTCTGGGACTAAGTTTATGTCAATCTCACCCCCAGCATATGAAATGTAATATAGTACTTTGAAGTAAAATGGTATTGAAAGAATACTACACTTACAGTATCTAAAGCAGGGATTTTTAGAGGCCACGGCACTCCTGCTCTACTCAATTCTCTCCACAATTCACCCACACCTGTCAGAGGCTGCAGTGTTGCATAGTAGGTTTCTGCAGCCCCTTGCCTGGGGAATGGGACATGTCAGGGGAATGCACGAGGTAATGATTTTTGAAAGCAGCTCAAGATTTCATCTGCATTCTCCATGTGCTAATTTGTCTGCCTGCCTATCTTTTCCCTTTGCTGGCTGTGCTTGTTGTAGTGAAGTTGTTTTCAGGAGGTTGCGCAGGATAATCTCTCTTGGCAGAAGGCTGTGAAGGTTCTGGGAATAATGTTTTATTTTCTGCATCCCCCTATTCCTGACAGGGAAGTCATACACCATGATTGGGAAGGATGATTCCATGCAAAACCTTGGCATAATTCCTTGTGCCATCTCATGGCTCTTCAAGTTGATTAATGAACGGAAAGAGAAGACAGGAGCCCGTTTCTCAGTCCGAATTTCTGCAGTGGAAGTGTGGGGGAAAGAAGAAAATCTGAGAGACCTGTTGTCAGAAGTGGCTACAGGCAGCCTGCAAGATGGCCAGTCCCCAGGTGTCTACCTTTGTGAAGACCCCATTTGTGGCATGCAGGTGAATCCAAAGTTCATTTTACATTGAAACAAGCAACATGACTTTTTCTTTAGCTATTGAAGTGGTTCAAATTCAAGAACTACCCAAGGCATTAAGTTTATAGACTTGAAAGTGTTTACTTTAAAACATGCAAGAACTTTATGACCTGCAGCTGCAGGGCCATCTGCTCTCCTGGCCTAAATATTTGTACCTCTGGTATAACTGATATTGAGCAGGGGCTTGTGTTTGCAATAAAATTTGAAAACATTCAGTGCAAACAAAAATTCACCTCATTCTTTAAAAAAAAAAGTGTGATCTCTCTTTTGTAAAACAACAAGCTAAAATATTTACAGTACTGCACAAATAGCTGTAGGCCATTAATATGGCTGTTTATTTCTTTATAAACTATATTATTTATAGCATTTGCATTAGCAATGTTGCAGGAAACATTAATCACTACTTATTAATTGCTGCCAAGAAGTAAATTCCTGAGCTGGGCAAGTCAAGAATAGCTGAAACTCTTCTCAGGTTCAGAGGTTTAGCAGGAATGAGTAACTGGCTCATGTATTTATGGATAACCATGAGAAATTCTCAGCAGCCCTATCTTTTCGCCCTGCTTGCTTTGAGGGAAAAAAAGGTCTATTCTTTCATTTTGCTGTCTGTGAGGGAGTAAATATGCTTTCTGTATGAGTAGATGAAGAGGGAGCAAACAAGCATGATATAGAGCTTGAATATGTTCTTTCAACCTGAAAGGCAAAGGCTGATTCCATCGAGAACCTGGAGAGCCCTACCTATCTAAGGATGGGGAGGGGAGGGACGAGGGAACAGACCCACAGGGTCATCTACACTATATCCAGCTCCAAGCATCTAGAGATCATTATTCAATCTACACAAGTCATGAACTGTGAGATTTTAAAAAACAAGTAATAAATTTTGTGTCTTATCTCTTTGTGGTTTAAGCTTTTTAGGCATACTTAGGTCATATTTTTCATTGTTTTCCATTCTACCTAAGGACTACAAAGTTGCATCTTGATTTTGAATAACAGTTAGGGTTCTCTTTTTCTCTTAACTCCTGACTTTGGTGTTTTATGAAATACTTACACTATCTCAAGAGATCTCACTCTCTGGTATCCACTAATGGGTGCAGTCTAGTGAATATGAGATGAGAGACTTGAGTCTTCACAGTTTCCATTGGGGTGGTAGATGGGTCAGTTAAGATCTGAATTAGCATATGTACATTACTTGTGTTACATAACTGTGTGACATCTACCATCTCCTTAGAGCTTAATTCTTTACCAAGGTATTTAGCACAATAGCAATAACAATAAATATCCCATTATTGTGGCTTATTTTCATATAGATACAGACAACAGCTATATACAAAATTAATTATTTTAGATCAATGAAGAAGAAGTATCTCCATGAGACATCTATGTATCTCTGCAGTGTAAAATATTGAGTTAAATTGCTAGGGAAAGAAGCCTTTTTATGTGTTCTTAAAAGACATAGCGGCATTCTGGAGTCATATGTCCTACACCTAAATTCTCAAAATCCTTGAATGAAGGGAGGTTATTATATTATAGCCATACAGATATGCAGAATCAGCAGTGTATATAGCAAATGAATGATCACCATATGTCATACTGTCTGTCACTGGACCTTTCCAAGTATGCACATTGTTGCTTACATTGTGAGATCAGCCCACAGACTGACCTGCCTTCTGCTTGCCTTGTTAACTCCTTCCTGCCCCCTTCCCTCTTTCTTGAGAGTGCTTAGCCTTCAGCTGTGTCACCCCATCCCACACACAGCCTCAGCTTTATCCCTCCTCGGGCTGATTAATGGTCACAAAGAGAAGACAGAAGCACTGTCTTTAGGAGAATTTTACTTCTAGCTATATTATATAGCAGGGGAGCAAACCCCAAGAAAGGGAGTTCCTTGCTGTTTTTACACCAGACAAAACAAGCTCATCCTATGGGCTGTGGGCCAGTTCTGCATACTGCCGAAACTAATACTATCAGATTGCGCAGTCACGTGTCCCTTCACAGACAAACTAATCTTAGGTGACATGAAACATGCATGCATTCCTAATGTTATGGGAGGGTTAATAATATCTGCCCTCCTAAGCTGTCTGTCACTTTGGGGAGTTAAGAGCAGGCTGGTGACTGGGATTGAGGTCCAGCAAATGTGAATGTATGTACATTACCTTTCTTGTTCCATTTAATGGATTGCCCTGGCTTATTAGCAAGTGCATAAGCTTTTGGTAAGAAGGGGAAAGGAAAGGGCTTCTGTTCCGTGCTGCTGCCCGTATGCCACGAGACTAAGCACAATTTTCAGTCCTATTATTTCCTAGATTTATCTGGGACCATATATCTGTAGACTGCTCCCTTCTAACACATTCTGAAGGGTAATGTAGCCCTACCACTGCCACTCCACCAACTATTGAGTTTTGGATTGACATGTCTTCCACAATTTTTTTTCCTACTTCTAGCCATCAGGGCTCCTGGAGGACATGTTATTGCTACTGCCAATGTCAGTAGAGTCTCATTGCTTTGGCACCTCCTCCTTTTTGGTCCCAGCAGAAAGCAGCATATCCTCAGTATGTGTTGACTGGTGTAAGTTGTCTTGGTGGTGTTGACTTGTGTGGAAGTTTCTAAATGATTTCTCCCTTGTGTTAACTGCAGCTTCAGAATCAGAGTGAGCTCCGTGCCCCTACGGCAGAGAAGGCTGCCTTCTTCCTGGATGCTGCCATTGCCTCACGCCGCAGCAGCCAGCGGGACTGTGATGAGGAGGATCACCGCAACTCCCACATGCTCTTCACTCTACACATCTACCAGTATCGCATGGAGAAGAGCGGCAAAGGCGGAAGTGAGCTGTCCTCTTGCTACTTTCTCTCTCCTCCAGGCCTCTCTGGAAACTGGCTTTACATGGGCCTTTAAACAATATTCTTTAGTGGTGAAAATCAGCAGAGTTTTTCATTCAGCATTGGGTGGGGCCATTCATACCAGCAGACCATTCATGTGCCAGGTGAAGACCCACCAAAGGCTATTGAAGGCCACTGGGAATTATTACCATCACTTGTCAGTTTAATTGCTGTTGTGGAGATACTGACAATTCTCAGCACTGTGTGGGCCTCTCCATCCGCAAAAAGAAGGTGCTTCTCAAATTGTCTTTTATTATTATCTTTACAGATAGTGTTGAGGTAATGGATTAAAATATTGTGGTGACAAGAATTCCTTGCCACCTTTATGTTAACTGTTCCTCTTTAGCACCTGAATAGGGCAGTGTGTGTGGAAGTTCATGTTGGCAATCCAGAAACTGGGAAGCTGATGTTGGCAATCCATAAACTATACCTTTTCTTGGAAGTACATGTTATTTTAGTTGCTGGCCAAACTATGTGTGCACAGAGGACTCTTGTGGTTCTTTGTAAAGGCTCCAGACTTTTCAGGTAGACTTGCTCCCTCTCTTTTTTATAGATGCTTTTACTGGCTTGTGTCTTTACTTCCATCTCCCACTTGTCCATGAGGAAAAGATACTTCTGTGTCTACATATATATTGCTATAATTTTCGAGGCTTTCATTTGGCTTACACCATTTATATTTTTTTATTATACTTGTCTTCTGTTTCAAGACTCCCAAATTGTTTATGACTACAGATATACAGAGAGTGGGTTTTTTTAGTGAGTTCCAATGATAAAAGATTTGTATAGTATGAGGCACCCCTGCTGAAAAAGAAAACTTTCATGTTAAAATTCTTTTTTCAAATAATGTTTTTTACAGGAAAAAAAGTTTGTTCAAAAGACACTAGAGACATCTGCTTCTTTAAATTTGTGGACTTAAACAATTATGCAGAAACAGCATATGTGTCAGCTCCTGGCTCTGCATAGGTTATCTGTAATAAGGAATAGATTGCAAGCTATGATGTTTAGTGGGTGATCACCACTGCAGTATTAATATCTAATGTTTGAATGAAGAAGAAAGAGAGAAAACCAGAAAGTTGCTCTAAACGGAAATACAGCTTGCATGTGTATAAGTAATAACCCCTGTGGAATTGGCAGGGAGAAATCTCAGTTAACTAAAGGTATATTAATTAACCACCCTACAGTGGAAAGGAAGACTGTGAATACTCCAACAGATTGGTTTATAGAAATAAAATGGCTGATTTTGAGGGGATAATTATTGCAATTATTTAATACTTAATGCTTTCTACGGCATGCAAGTACGTGTACATACAGTCCTTTGCTACTATTTTCAAATGCCATTAGTAAAAGGGAAAATACTATTTTCCTGTGGCTATAATTTCAAAAAAAAGAAGACATGATCCTGTTGGATTAGAATATTGTATGCTTTGCACACTGCCTCTAGTTATATCTTTGTCTAGTGGCCATACCACCTCCTGTCTTCAAGTTCCCATATCTGAGTGGCCTTACAAGCCAGGCAGGGTCAGATCTGGCTGATAATTGAATGAGGAGGGAATTCCAACTGCTCAGAAAGGGCGCCTAGTGATTATCACTGTCTCCTGCTGTAATGAAGGACTTCTCAGAAAAAACCCATGAAGATAGTAGAGATATATAGATTCCAGTAACAGGATTAAAAAAGGATAGGAAGAAAGAAAATAAAAAAAAACCAACAAACCAAAAAAACCCCTCAGCTTCTGAAGGATAAGAGATTAAAGGGCTGACTAACATGTGATTTTGGTAAAAAATTACTGTTAGAATAAGGCATTGGTACTGTACTTACCTCCTTGTTAGATTCATTACTAGGAATGTCGTGAAGCAGGCCTAGCACCATTGAAATAAATGACATTGTGGCAGAACTGGCACAGTCATTTTTCAGCTGTCAGCTCTGCAAAGTCTCTATGGCCATAGACAAAACCAAGTGTTACAATGTTTCACTTCTTTTCTCTATAGTTGTCAGGCACATTAGTGGAGAACTTGCCTAACAAATAACTTCATTTTCAAAAAAGTGGATCTACAATCTTAAAAATGTTACTTCAGCATGTAAATTAAATTAAAAGGAAAGATCTAGTAATTTATCTTATTCTGCATTTCCTCAACCTGTGTAATAGGAGTATATGTGGAAACAATATCACTGAGCTTTTGAAAGTTAGTGATTTCATTCATTTTCTTTTGTTTCCCTGATATCTGGTAATCTTAGCAACAGAAATACTCATTTTGTATGATTCAGTAATGTCACCTGCAGTCATTTTCAGTAGCAACAAAATGCGTTTCTTTGTTTTTCTAACGAAATGATTGGGAGATACTCAAAAAAGGTGATTTCAGTCTTCTGAGGGCAACAATCTTAGAGGACTCAAGGACTCTTAAGTTTAAGATTTTTAAGGACTCTTAAAGGGGCGACAAAAGTCCTCCATGAGAAGTTTAGAGGTGCAGATGCCTGACTGGTTCCCCAAGGAAGCCTAACTTTGTGTGGCAAATGCAGGAGCCTGTAGTGTGTGTGGATACTACTTCCTTGGGAGAGAATACATAGAAGTCCAGTATGTGAAGAAGGTGTTGCCAAACACCTGATGTAGCTGAAGAACTGACAGGACTTAAAAGCAGCAGAAGTCATTGTATTTTAACATTTATTGACAGAGATACTGAATACACTTTTGGAATGTTATTCTCAAATACCATAGCATAAATCACTTTCACAGAAAGAGTATTCTGTGTTCTTTTGTCTTCTCTCTTCTTTCTTCCTTCTTTCTTTTTTTCCCTCTGCTTGCTTTATTTTCATATCTTCCCTTTTTCTCTTAATTCGTTTTTTTTCTTTTGTAATGAAAATCTACTTGTAGTTTTATTGTTATTAATTTTTAACTAGCCATCAACTATAACTGAAACAGAATTATAAAATTATACATTACACATTTTAGAGAAACTCTTCCTTTTTTTTAATAGAAAGTTTTCTGTCATGCAAGATACCAGGTAAATAGGGCTTAGCAGTGAGCCCTGTGTCTTGCAGTACTAGCAAAATGAAATCTCTTTTTTCAGTGTAGATTAATATGTTTTATATTATAGTTACTAGTTATATATAGCTTTAGTAGCTGTATGTTTTCTATATTTATATACATTTTCATAGTACACTTTCTGAATCTGAAAAATTATATGATTGTGAATCACCTTTTTGTCAATATGTAGAAGTTTTACAAATGTCTTCGTCACTTTTTTATGTAATCCTTCTACCTCTTACAGCACCAATGTGTCTGCCATGGCATGGTACCACAGCTACTGAATGCAGGGCCATTGAAAAAGGATGTTTGTGATGGATATGACATTTATAAAGCAATTAAATACATCCATAAAATCCTTTTCTAAGGTTCCCATCATGTAGTTGCTCCCATTGCCATCTTTGCTTGTGAAAGATGTCCCTGCTCGGTGCTAATAGTTCTTTTTACCAAATGTGTAACTTGAGATGCTCTGTCAAAATGCCTGTGACTTTGTTTGCATAAACTCAGATGTGAAAGTATTTTCACTGCTGTTTAAGGTAGGTTTGTGCCCTTGAATACTGCTCTTACCTTTTGAGTTAAGATCCTAGAAATATAACTCCCTTTTCCTACATATTGTTTCTAAACTAACCCCTGAGAATAGGAATGTGTGCTCAAAGATGACTTGCAAAAAACTCAGCTAGGAAATTGTCTTGCGAGAGTAGAGAGCTCGAAGCACTTCTGTAAAGTCTGCTTACTCCCCATTCTGGATTAATAAGGAACCACAGGTTTTTAAAGAGAGCAAATGTCTATTAATCTTGATGTTTCAATGGTAGCATCTTCTTACTCTAAAGGTAGTGTGTTGATACAGAATAAACAAAAAAAACCCCATAAAGATCTAGTGCCAGTCTTACAGAAACTGTTTTCAGAACAGAGGATCTACTTTACAATCACTCCAGCATGGCAAACTTTTTCTTAGCTGAAAGGATAACATAAAAGTATGTAGACTTAAAGCAAAGTTGAACATCCCACAGATACCACAGGTGCTTCTTAAGATACAGGATTCGGGATGGGAAAAATAAGAGAAGGATCCTTGCTCACTAAGCAGCAGTTCCCAGCCTGCAGTATTCCAGACAGAAGAACAGTAGTGACAGAGACAGAAACAGAGCCAACTCAGGTACAGGCTAATAAAACTATATTTTAAAAAAATACAGTCACTTTGGTGACTCTCACAGAGTTAAACCTAGAGGAGAGGGTGAGTACTGAAAGCCTTGGCAATTTTTACACAAGTCTGGAGTAGACAGCAATGTACAGCAATAAAGACTGACAGTGAGTTAACAGGACTCCTCCAGTTTGTGTCTGCTAACATGAATTAGGGAAGGTTTCTGTGTTGTTTCCTCTTCACAAGTCTTGGTGAGTTTTCTGCCTGCGTGGGAAGCTGCTCTTGGAGACATGCACTAACTCTTTGCTTTCTTTGTTTATGGCAGTGTCTGGAGGTCGCAGCCGTTTGCACCTTATTGACCTGGGCAGCTGTGTGAAAGTACTCAGCAAAAACCGTGAGGGAAGCTCTGGCCTCTGTCTCTCATTGCCAGCGCTGGGCAATGTCATCCTCGCCCTTGTCAATGGAAGCAAACACATCCCATACAAGTAAGTGGTATTCTGGGTTGCACCTAATTGGAGGATGCTTGAAAGCAATTTGCCTGTCTGGGCCTGAGGCAGGTTTGGGTAAGGAGGAAGACAGCCTGCTGGGGTCAATGCAGCTCTCTTGAGCTACAGCAAAACCTGCCTGAGCTTCAGTGACACCTGATCTAACCTTATATCTGTATTTGAAATGTGAGAGCATTTCATGTTTGTTCCAAGGAGAGAAACATTGCTGCCGTAACGCAGAATTATAGAGAAAATTATTTTGCTGTCCGTTGTGTGGACTTTACATTCTTGAAAATATGTATCACAATGAGTATGCATGTTGGTCATGAGATTCCTTCTGTGACCCAAGGTTACTTTGCATTTTTTTTATATGGTTTGAATCTCAGTGTCAGCCTTTCACCTGCAAAAAAGAAGTAGGCCCTATTTGTCACACTAGACAAGTGGCCTTTGCTACTGCTGGCAACTTCTGGGGAATGAGAGGAATTGCTCGCCTTGTAGGTATGCTTTGTACTCATTTCTCTTCATCGTTGCTTCACCCCATTTGTCATGTGTGCAGGTCTGAGAGGAAGCTTGGATTCATTACCCAAGCCAGGTACTCACACGGCTTTCCTATTGAGAATTTCTGATTTTGTGGACGGTATTGCTTTTCTCTAGCCTAGAGCTTAAGGAATAGCAACTAGCATCGTGAGAATGGCTTACAGTAGCAACTTGTAATCAAACTGCCAATGAATGTCACCATTCATGAAGGACATGTATATGACATCGTGAGTTAGGAACAACACGATGACATGGAAAATGAAACAAGTCATTCACAGAGCAATATTTCAGTCCATAGATTTTACCCTTTTTATAATTTTAAAGGCTACAAACATGATTATTTTCTCACGTTCATTCAAGATTGCTTCTTTGGTTTTGTCTTCATTTTGGAAAATAAAAATGCATTGAGGTTAGTTATAATTTTATTTCTCTTCTAACATTTATTTTCAAAAATTATTTAGAAGTCTGGACTTAAGACATGCTTTCTGGAAATATTCCCATTCCTAGAGCTCAGTAAGACTGGAATTCAGTTGAGGGCCAATGAAATTTCTTTGTATAAACATTCATTAAATGTTTTGTGAAACATGCACCTAGTCATAGTGTAAAAATAGCTTGAATTTTGCACTTCACAAAGTGTAACTCAAACTATACTTATCAAAAATCTGTTTTCCTTCCTGTTGAACTTTATGGATGAAAGGGAAGGTCAACTATAGGAATAGAAAAAAAGATGTTAATGATGCTCCCTAGGCTAGAACTGAACATACAAGGAGTAGTTACCAAATACAACAATTGTCTTTCTGGGAATGATTGACTAGGAGAAAAGCATCACCAAACATTTCTTCTACTTGCTACATGTCCAATCTCTCACACAGAGGTGCCAGCAATTTCTCATCCATGTCTGTACTACTGAAGCTCTCTTCATGCCACAATCTCCTCTTCAATTCACTCCTTTAAAAACAGATATTATAGAGTATAGAGAAGCGATCGGTCATCTGTAAATCAGAGGCAATGTCTTGTTTCTATGGAGGACTTTTAAAATGTAATCTGAAAAAAAAAAAAAAACCTATTTGGATCAAATTTTGTCTTCTTGTTGAGTAGAATCCAGAAAGCACTTTCCCCCATATGCTATCTATTCATGAACCATGGAAATAGAAGTTTTGGTGGCTGGATGAGCATAAACACTTTTTGCTCAGTAATCTGGCAGAACAGGTGTGTGCTGCTCCTTGGTGGCAATGAGAGGAAGGGGGATGCAGGTGTGTGTGCTGCATTGTAGAAGAGTAGAAGAATCTGAGTATCCCATAGACAGACATTACGTGTTCAGTGGCATCTCTTGTTTAGAGCAATGACTAACCTATCTACCTGAGATAATTTCTCTTTCTCTAGGGGTGTTTGCTTTCATTGTTAAGGATAAAATAAAATTTTTGTTCACTGCCTTTGTTGAGTGGGACCAAATGAAAACAACGGAAGTGTTTTCTTACGTGACAGCTCTGCACAATGTGTGTGGTCTCAGCAAATTTCCATAGACCAGTAGACAAAATGCATCTTTTCTTTATCTGAGATAATTAACAGCCATTAAGTGTTTTATGGCAGCCTGTCAGTAGGCACTGCATTGCTTCTTGAGAGCCCAGAAACACACAATTCATAGATTTTTTTCTTACTGCAGAAATTTGGTTCTCTAAACTCTAAGAGGCTGAAGGCTCTTAAACTCCCTTCAGTGCTGTATCCAGCTCTATCTCCGCAGGTAGTAGTTGTAGTTGTAGGGAAAAGCTTGTTCAGATTCATAGCTGGTATAAGCAGATGCTACTGCATTGCCTTCAGGGGTCTGTGTGTTTGTACCAGGAACGAATTTGCCTCTCTGCCTGCAGTCTCTATGCATGCTGTTGTTCAGCACGTTGCTTTTCTTTTATTGTTACCCATAAAACTAAGCCTTGGAAGCCATTAAGTTGGAATCTTTCTCTCTTGGGAACACCTCCGCACCACCACCCCATTTTTGGGAATAGTAACACATATTGACACTAGCTTTAGCAGGAACTTGTCTACTGAAGTTGTAAGAAAGTAATACAGAAATTCTCAGACATCAAACAACATGGTTTGGTGTGGTTTGGGATCTTCTCCTGCATTCATGTTAAATTCCACATGGGTCTGAAGAATGTGCAAGAATCCCTATAATGGGCAAATACTTGCAGCTAAGGAACAAGGACCAGGCCATGATTTCTGGGAGTTTGTATCTTCCGTATATGTACTTATAATCTCTTTCTAATGTCTCAGTGGGTTATCTCTTTGCCACTATTATGTCCAGTCCTATTTTGAACCTTAGTAAGCACATAATTCTGTCGTGGTATGAACCAATACGTTCTTCCAGCTCAGCATATTATATAAAAATAGAATTTTTAATTTGACTTAAATACGTTGACATTTTATGTCACCAATTTCTTTTGCTCTTGAGTTATGAACAAATCCTTCAGAAGACTGGGCAAGAATTATTTTCTCCATAGGAATGTCAAATATCTTCATAAAAATTGGAAAGGGGAAATTGCAAGCCCAAGGAGGAGCAAGGGAGTAAACTCCTGCCCTGACCTAGTATGATAGGGTTTAGATTTGCTACAGAAGGATTTTGCTGAGCTACAGTATTTGTTAGTGCCATTTTATGTTTTTAAGAGAATTTGAGTTTTGCATTAGCACTGCATTATCTGCCTCTGATTTCCAAGATGAATGTGTTTTAAACCCTCGAATGAACATCCATTTGCACAAACTCCAGATACTGTTTTCTATAGCTCACAATTCAAAAATTACTCAAGTTGCTAGGCAACATGGGTGGTGATAATTCATGGTAATGCTGTTTTGAAAATAGTAATTTTTATACATTTTAATGACTGTGAGAATGTAAGAAAACTCTATGGGAAAGCGAAAGGCTGTATGAATTTCTCTTTCAGAAATTGTTGCTTGTTTTATTTAATAGGCTTCTCTCTTACTGTGCTCTCCCAATGTGCTAGTGTTTCCAGAGGCATCCTATGTTTTGAACTACGTGCTTATCCAAGGAGGAAGTCTTGTCTGTAACATAAATGGGTGTGAGTTAAAAGCATGAATTTTATACTTGGCACTTCTGCTTCTCTGTCATATGGTTGCAGTTCCTCCCAGATCTTACATACTGGTGTTGGTTTTTTCAATCCTATCTGCATAAAATAAAATGATATTAAGTGAGTGATGCAAGGTTGCACAAGAGGCTTCATGGCAGAACCACCATATTTTAAGATCTAATATGGTGCTTAAACCATAGGCTAATCCATTTTTTCTTTCTGCATGACCTTTGGAAAATAATTTAGTTATGTATTTACTTATTTATTCCAATTTATAAAACTGAATTAGAAAACATTGAAGTAGGACTTCTTAAAGGGCATTCAGAGCTGGCAAAAAGCATTATGTAATTTTGAACTGTTGCTAGGACTGTGTTACCTTATTTTTCCCCCTTTTTTAGAGTTAATGACTCGCATAAATGGCCCTAATGGGATACAAAATCTGGTGGTTTTTTGGTCAAGGGTAGAATATTATTGCTTTTAAGTAAAGAGAAAAGGAAAAATGTTGGATTATAGCATTGTGGTATACTAGCCTAAAGAATGAGCTGTATATCAGATATTTTCTTTAAATTGTTAGTTAATTATTGGAATAAAAATGAAAATGGGGATTGGAAGGATCCAGTAATTCAGATTCTTAGTTAAATGGGTGTATCTGCAGTTGTTTCATCTTTGTAAAAAGCTGTGTGTGAAAATTGGGATCCTAGACATCTTTTGCTTATGTGTCTTGCCTTTTCATTTGTAGCATGAGTTATATTATTTTTCTCAAAAGAAATGTTAGTGGAAACATTTCAGGAAGAGATAAGAAAAGCTAAAACCCAGTTGACAATTCAGTTCCTGTATAATAACTAGTACTAGTACTGGAGATTTTATCCTTATTTATGAGCTTGTAGTAAGTCCTAGTTTTGTGGAATTCACACAACAATGTCTGCTTACTAGGCCTAAGAATTCAATGGCACACTTGAACTATATGGCCAGTGAGCAATCTATTTAATGGTTACTTCAGCACATAAACCTAAAGTAATATTTGTTGTTTTTCACTGAGAAATTTAAAACACGCTTATTTTCCACTGTTACACCTATGTCTTTTGCTCCTCTTCAATGAGAACGTGATACCAAGACCACAGAAAGCCTAAGAAAAAAATCTGGTGTGCCCTTTGGAATCTCCAATATTTCTGTGTTAATTTAGTATTGAATGTATTAGAAGTAGATGAAGAACTGTTTTGCTGTTTTACTTGTGGGAATGTAAGAGAAAAAGAAGGGGGGAAAAAAGAACAAAAGTGAGGACATGAGAGACAGCTGAAACAGAATCACAGGGCTGGGAAATAGCCTGAAATTAATGGAAGAGCTCTGAAAGACACTGAAGTTTTGTGCAAAGGAGACAACAATCCACAGAGAAGAACTGAGAAGTAAACAAGGAAGAAGAAATGAGCCTATTTAAAAAAGAGGAATAAGCCTGAGAAACATCCCTGAATGATCCGGTTGTAGGAGAGCGGTCAATAGATATTTTGTTGAATGTGAAACAGTTCCTAATTAGCTATCAAACCCACGAGCTGCTCAAGGACAAAAAAAAAATTCCGTGAAGTTGGCAGCCAGGTCATATGGACAAGAGCCTTGGCTGACAGACACTGAAGCCACTGGAGCAATGCCATCTTATACCAGCTGAGGCCCTGGCCTTAGGTGCATGCTCTTTGGCGCTGGGCAGAGGGTTTTGACGATATGTAAGTGCAATGCAGTTGCCTGCAAGAGCACTGAAACACTGTCAGCATGGACATAATGAGCACTTGGAGCATCTGGCGATAACTTCCACCTTTGGGGTTTTTCTGTATTCTGACAGTTTTACTAGGTTGAATTTCTGACAATTCCCTCCTTTATTTCAGGGAACTATGTAAAATAGATGGAATAAGGGATGCACAGTCTGTAAATGTAGGAAAACTTCTTGTGTTTTATTAGGGTAATTTAATCTGCAACTCAGGAGTACGACGATAACAGATTTATATGCCCCAGCAATCACTGTTGTAGAGTTCATCAACAATGCACTTTATTGTAGAATAGTTTTTAGAGCTGATAGTGCAGATTTGAGCTTTATCTGCACACATCTTACGGTATTGTGTTTCATCATCAAATTAATGAGAGACAGTATAAAAAATCATCAAGGAAAGCTTCAGTGGAGCTGCCATTCCCCAGCTTTGTTTTTTCAAATGAGTCCTGCTAGCCTGGCAGGACTATATAATGTGATAATAATTGGAGCAGAGGTGTTTGTGTGTATGTGTAGTGGGTGTGAGTATGTTGCATGCACTAAGCCTGAACACCTGTTACACCAGGTTTACAACAGACCTCAGCTGACAGCCTTCATTCTGCACAAGTATTCAAGTGAGAAGAATCAGGCCTCACAAACTAGCTCTTTTAATGCTCTTCGAACATCTCAACAAATTACTACTTTACAGACACTGTAACAAGCAAATAATAATGGACTGCAAAATGAAATGAGAAGGGAAGTGCTTGTGGTTTATAGTCAGACTTAATAGCAATTACTGATTGCATTTAAATAGCCATTCCTATGAGCAGCAGATAACTGCATCATGGAAGGACACTACTTTGGTCCTGGGCCAGCACAGACGTGACTGGTAATGAACAAGCAATCCAAGAGCGTGCAGTTATTCCTGAAATATAGCTTGAATGGAACCCAAATAGGTCATTGTGGTGCTTTCATTTTTCACAAATTAAGCTGTACTTAATTCATTAAAATGTCATTTTGAGCCTACAGTCAGGGTATCCAGCAGTTTATTCTCACCTGTTCTACCACTGGTTCAGGCTCAATTGAACATTAATACATTTTCTCCTGTGGAAATGTGGTGATAATTCATTTCATGTATAATTGAACAATTTTTAAATAGTCATATCCTTGGAATAACTAGCTCTTGTACAAGGCAGCAAATTATCAAAAAGCATGTAATAATTTTTATTAGACTCACTTCACATTTTTGGTTATCTCCAGTTTCATGAACAGTTGCATATGGATATGATGTGTGAAATTAACTTTCATTTTCCTACTGATCCTTCTTTCCTTGCACAAAACCGGTGTGACTCAGGGCAAAAGATATCCCACTGCAACTGAAATAGCTTTTCTTTGTACAGTGCAAGTATGTAGCCCCTTGTTTGGAGTTGGGCATCTCATCACTAAGAAAAGGTTTCAGACTGCAGAGAATTTAAAAGAGAAGCAAGAGGAATTATGAATGGTCTGAGATGAGAGAGTTACTCACCTGGAAGAACACTGCAGTGATAAAAAAGCTTCATAGCTTGCAGGAAAAAGGAGACCTCTGAGAGGGGAGATGACAACTACTCTTTAGTACTTCAAGGATGTGAATACACACAAGAGGAAGGAATTGTTTCTGATGAGAAAAGTGGCAGAATGATTTCTTATCCTTAAGTAATGAGGTGGAGGAATATAAAATTTAAAGCATGCCAATAGGGATTCCTGTAAGTCAGTGGAATAACTACTGAAGAGCTGAAGTGAGCACTTCCTTGGTAGAATGATTTAAAAGCAAAATAAATGTATAACTAACAAATATTAATGAACAATTATATAATAAACTGTTTAAGATGAGTTAGGGACTAGGCTTATGCAATTTCAGTTCAGAGTTCTGGATCCAAATCTTTGTCAATTTTCAATAGCTGTACTTCCATTTTGATTATTTGTCTACATCCTTGATTGTAAAGTGTTTGCACATGGCTGGCAGATACACAAATAAACAATAAAATATGTTATAGAGTGTCTGCTAGAATCAACTCTGCTTTTAGGAGCCTGAAAACCAGCAGTTGTATGGATTATTACACTTGTATGACATCAAAGAAACCCAGAAAGTCTCAGAAATATCTTTCTCAAGATGCCGCTAGGTTGTCCAGTCCATTCCTGTGACAGATGATTTAACTCTGTTAACCACTTTTTTTTCCTTCATAATTTAGTTGCACATTTTTTTGATGTCTCTTTCTCTTTGAATTGCAAAACCAAGTTCTGCCAGTGCTTGATCCAAAACTCAATGTAAATCAATGGAAATCTTTTTATTGGGATTTGGCTTAAACCCACAGATTAGAAAACATGCTTATATCTAATTAGATGAGATAATCCTCAAATCCTTGCTAAGGGATATTTCATGTTCAGTGTTTGATGATTAACAGCTTATTTGTTGAAAGAGGCAGTATGTGGTTATGTGTTACCTAATGTTGAGTTTGTTTGGGATTGCAAGGGATGTAATTGATGGAATTGGTGAATGGGAAGACTGCAAAAGTACAAACATCTATTATTTAGTTGCAGATGGGTTTGTGACCATGAATTTGGAGCTCAAAAAATTTATACAGAAACTTGCCACTGAAATGGGGATTTGTGACTACTGAAGTGGCACAAGCAGGACTATTGGATTTTCCTCTTCAATGGATATAAATAGTATTTGTGACCTTAACTTAAAAATAAACAAAACCTTTGTTTACATTTTCTGGGCAAAGAGTTGAACAGTTTTTCTTCAAACTCTTTCTTTTCTTGGACTCTTTTTGGCATCACCCCCTCGATGGAGGGACAGGCCCCAGAAGCTTTTAAGAGAATTCTATGGTTGCAAGTGGAGTATATTTCAGCCAGTTTGCTTCAAGAGTATTTGAATAGCATTACAACTGCAAGATATTTTTTTCCATACAAACTTTTATTGAAGTTCTTATTTTCATAGCATGTTTGAGAGTAAAGCAGTAAAGACAATCCTCTTGTGCTCTTCAGATACCAGATTCTGCTGGATGATCAAAGTTTTCTGGCTGGTTGTTGCCTCCAGGTCTATACACAATGAACAGATGTGAAGGGGATTTTTTAAAATATGCATTGACTTTTTAGAGTTAAGCAGGCTAGTTAGAACTATCTTCTGAAATATGAAAATTACTTCTCTCTCCTGCTGCAGGATGAACTCATTAGATTATTTTAATTTTTAAAATGTTGTTTGTTTATAAATACCATCCAGGTGACATGCTTTCTAGCAATATCTGACAAGACTCAGTAAAATTAATGTCAGACAACAGGTTTAACTGTTTTAGCTGTATTTTCTTTCAGCTATGTTTTGTCTTATCATCCCATTAGAAAAACTGTTCTACCTGCCATATTTAAAATTATTTTCCAATGAGTTATTTTTGAGAGATGGTGGGAGTTACTAGATTGTTTCTCTCCCTACTCCTTCATGCTCTTGGTCATAAATAAAGCTTCACTCACTTTGAAAATCAGTGACAAAGTGTACATCCATACTGTTGGAAATATCAACCCTTCTGGTTCCTTCTGGTACAGTTGGTTCCAGATAGCAGAGAGCTGAGTAGCAGAATGATGGTGGCGGCTGTTTTGGGTAGAAACTATGGAGACACAGTCTTCAATCCCAATAAATAGAACAAAAAAGTTGGGAGTGGTAATAGACATGAAGGGATTTTGGAGTTTGGAAAAGGACACATTACACTCTGCAGGAGTAGGTACTCTCACTGAAGTCCTTCTCCTGCTGGCCTTGCTGTAGGCAACTTGGACAGCCTGCAGCTTTCCCTGGTGTCCTGCCTGCCTTCAGTGGGAGTGCCAGGGGGCAGAGGTCTCACATGGCTTCCATGTTGTGTGTGCCAGTCCCTTTGGGCAGCTCAGACTGCACCAGGCACCTGCACTGCTCAGCTCAGAGACAGATGGAAAACAAAGGAGGGGAGCCACTTACAAGGTGAGCTGTTAAAAGCACATCATCCTCTCTGTGCAAGTGGGACCTGAAACTCCTTGGAGCAGTCTTTTGAGGAATGAACACAATTTTCATGTCTGCCTCCACCTTTAAACAGATTAGCAGAATCTTTTGTGCTCCTAGACTGTGTTTCCTCTCTCTTGCAAACAACAGTTTTCACAGGCTCCATGTGAAGTGTTTTGAAGTTACATGCCTATGCAGGAGGACAGGAATTAGATGCAGCATCCAGATCTGCTACCCAGTTGGCATGTATGCATAACAAAAAAAAATGTTTTCAAAGGTCAGAAACTTCAAAAAACTTCACTTTTTCCAAGGGAGAGAGAGTATTCTTGGAGTTCTGTGTTCTCATTCAGGTCATGCTGACATGCACCTCCTGAATTCTGATCATCTCTCTCATGTGTGGACATTTACTGGGGTGATGGAGGACAGTTCTTTGGATGTCAAAGGGAATTGAGAGTAACATCTGTAGTTGCAATAGATTACAGGGACATATAAACTACTGGGGAGAGGCTGATGACAGATGATGGCTGAATAAGATTTGACTCTCAAAATACATATCTGTGAAAGAGAACAAGTTGGCACCCTACCACACTGTGCTCCAGTGAGATTTGTGAAATGCTTCTGTTTTTTCTGTTAATGTTGAGGCTGCTTACTGTGGAATGTGTTTTATAGAAAAAGTGAGGGTGTGCTTTGGTAACCTTTAGGATCTTTTCATCATACAGAATACAAAATAAGCCTGTTAAGCTGGTAACAGATTTTCTTTTCTCTTGTTAGGTGACCGCTGCCATTTTGGATGGCTGTGTGCTGTGCATTGGCATTATAATAAGTTTTTATTGGCTTTTATTGGTTTTGAGCTGCTCTTGGTTGAAGTCTGTCGTGACTGAAACCAGGGCACGGTCCTTTGTGGGCTCCTTTGCCCAGAATCCTTTATGTGTGTTAGACATAAATATCAAGTAGGTCACACAACTAGTAAAGTTCTTTGTGTCTGTTTGCAGCTGCCATGTCTGTTCTCCTCATCTCAGTGAAGGGAGCCTCATGGTGATGAGGGTGTTGTTTGCAGGAAGACTCTGGCTGCTGTGAATCTGAATGTACATGCTCCCAGGGACTGTCACCTGTCTTCCCAGCAGGGTCAGGAATAGTCCAGGCAGGCACATATTGCTTCTGCGGCACTGTAGCAGAACTCATTTGGTCTCAGATGGTATCACAATCACATCTGTTAGGTGTACTCTGAAAATTGAAATGGATTTTTTCATACTCCCAAGAAAATTCATAGTTTCTCTGAACACACTACTATATCACACCATGCAAAAGGTAGCATAACCCTTAAAAATAAATTTTTTATTTGGTTGGCCAGGTTCCATCCATCAATGGTGCTTCTCTGTGAAGCAATACCTGATCCTTTTAAGGAATCTGAGCATCACACTAATAGCTGTTCCGATACCTAATTAGAGAGCAAATTCTGCTGTTCCCAAAGGTATCCCTCTGATGGAAGAAGAGAGAAAAATAGATAACTGAAGAGAGTAACAACAAAATACCAGATCTTTTCAACAGGGAACATCCAGTTTTGGGCTATGAATAAAGAATGTTGCAGGCTGTGTATGAAATTATAGTGAGTTAATGTTCAACTCTAACAGAAGTAGCCTGGGTACGTGAGAGTCGTTTTTGACTAGCAGTTACACATCTATTTTATGCAATAAACAGCTATGTTATCTCTCTATGGAAACTAACCTTAAGTTCAGAACTCAAATATCTTTCTAAATAATTTTGTGTTTGTATTCGTATAGATATAAAACCAATAACTGTAGAGCTCAAATCAGTCCAGCAGTTTCATTACCTAGGTAGCCTCATCTCCTTGGATGGTAAGATTGATGGAGAGATAGACAACAAGTTAGCAAAAGCATATAGTGCCTTCGGAAAGCTTCATAAAAGAGTTTGGCGAAATAAACACCTGAAAAAAAGCACCAAGATCAGTATTTACAGAGGCATAGTGCTGTCTACTCTCTTATATGGATCTGAATCATGGGTCATCTACTGCCACCACCTGCGACTCTTAGAATGCTTCCATCAACGCTGTCTCCATACAATCCTAAACATCCACTGGTCAGATTATGTGACCAATACATCTGTTCTAGAACAAGCAGCAATCAGAAGTATTAAGGCCATGTTGCTGAGAACACAGCTGCGTTGGGCAGGGCACGTCTCAAGGATGAAGGACCACCGCCTCCCTAAGATCTTGCTTTATGGCAAATTTGCTACCAGCTGCCGCAAGAGAGGAGCCCCAAAGAGAAGATACAAGGACTCCCTGAAACAACATCTCAGCCTTGGCCATACTGATCAACATAACTGGTCTACTCTGGCCTCCCACCAGGAGGTCTGGAGACACACTATCTTCTACGCTGCTGATGCTTTCGAGAAAGCACGCAGATTAACTCTTGAGGAGAAAAGACAACGCAGAAAGAATCATGCTTTGCAGAATGTACATCCTAAGGAGTCTTTCTGCTGTGCCTTTTGCAACCGGACTTGTCTATCTCTTATTGGCCTTTTTAGCCACCAACACGCTTGCAACAAACGTAGGTAGAGCCCTTCTCAAATCTTTGTTTGCGAAGCCCAGCCATGATGATGCTGCTTTATGATAAGTACTACCAGTGTGTTGCTTCCCCTTACTTCATCTCTCAGAAGTATAAAATACCAAATATTTCCTACTAATACCCAATCTGTAATCCATGTTACTTGATGAATTCTGTATTCTTCTCTGTGTATTAACTATTAACTGGGCCACTAACTGGAGGTTCACATAAGTTTGTTTTTAAGACTGCATAATTTGAAAGTAAAATTCCCTTGTGCCAGAAGCGAGCTAGTAAATTTTACCAATTATTATTCTCAGAAATACAAAGGGACTTATCTAGCTAGGAGTTAAGTATTCTGTGATGACATTGTGAGTTATATGCTGCCCATATGATCTTTCACTGGATTTTTCAGTGTATGAATGTGAGAGTAAATTATCCTTGGTTAATCTCATAATATGCAGTAGAACTGTATGTACAGTCCTTTTTCTTTCTGCCTCTTTTCTTAGAGGAAATTAACATCTCCCAACCCTGTGGTCTGATTATGTTCATATTGAAACATTTCTGGCACTTAAATCTGAAAACCATTGCGTATTTATGTAGAGGAAATTCTTTTGGTAGATCTAAAAATCTGGGCAGAGCAACAGATCTTCACTTTTCTTGCTGTGCAGGTTCTGAGAAGGGGAGTCATGAGGGATTCTTTCTCCTTTCACCCACAATAGGAAGAAAAATTCTCTACTGCCATGTTTAGGAAAAAAAGGTCCAGATTCTGGCATATCAAAGGCTTATTGTTTTGAGGTCAGGGCTAGATCAGTGTTAAAAACTTGCTCAGCATACTGTGTTCTGCCATTATCCAAGTTTTGAATTGTACAAGTATAGATCAGCAATGGATATGTTTGAGTGGTTGTTTTACAGATATAATTTTTTTGAGGCATTAGTGTGAATTTTGATCATGTCTATTTTTGACTGATTCAGAGCTGGAATCTGTAAACACAGGGCATAATATTTTTACTGTTGCCTGAATATCACAGTCTTCAGAAAAGAAACTCCATCACAGTCAGAATGCAGGAAATGAGATAGCCCCTAAATGTGGTCTTGTTCTGTTTTTCAAATTTTTTTGTCATTACTCTCAATCTGTTTATATTAATTATTAAATATGGAATTTTTATATCCCATGATGCCCTTAATTTACACAAGCTCAACAGAATGTGGATCAGATACATTTTCCTACCTGATCCTACCTGCATCTTTCCATCTTTAATCTTTTCACTCACTAACAAGTGGTAACATTATAAAACATAGGGTTTTTTCCTTCTATATCTCCAATGTATCTAAGAAGTAACTTTGATTTATCATATAATTCCAGAAAATAACTATGAAGCACTTATTGTCACTGCTGCTGTATCTTTAGTTTCTCAAATGCTTTCATAATCTCAAGCAGGTGAGGGAGAAGGCGGCAAGCGTAACTGCAAGCCACATTTCTGATTCAGGGACATTCTGGGCCCAGCCCCTCATGTTGAATATTCTGGAGGCTTAGCTGGCAGCAGGCACCCCAGGATGCTTGGGCCACTTTGCTGCCTAACATCTCTACAGGACACGGCGCACAATGCTATGACGCCATCTCTGACATGTCCCCTCTACTAGCAGTGGTCACATCCTTGGCAATCCCCCATGGTATCATTGTAGAAAACCCACAGGAAATAATGTCTTGACTGCTGTCTCCGTGACTGTACTCCTAAACATCCTTTGATACTAAATATGATGCTCTTCTACATGGTGGAGAAGGTCTAGAGGTGTGTGAAGGTTTCATCCTTTTCTGTTTTCTTTCAGATTTGCCAAGTCTGAAATTGAATGATGTGTTCTGCTGTGCTAATTGATTAAGTGGCATCTATCATAACATAAAGAGATCAAACAATTGTTTTTTCTCCCGTGTTACCATTTAGAGCTCTCAATTCTTCGCGGATCATTAGCGTATAATTTTCAGATGAGCTAGCCAGTAGGTCCCTAAATAAAAATTAGTAGAAAATATTAGCTAGGAAAGCTAGACTGGTAATGAGCTGTTGCACTATACTAATATGATGCGTTTATAGTTCATTTTTAGCCTTAATCAGTGATAAGGGCAAGTTGTCAGCATTTGATAGCTAATTGATATTTCTTGGAATTACACTGCAACAAAACCACTGAAATGAAAATAAAGCTTTTCTTGATATATGACAAGTTAAGGGTTAACTATGAATACTTGGGTCAAATATACCTCTTAGCTACACTATATGCAAATCAGCTGCACTGAGGGAAGGTTCATTGGTTGTCAAAACTTCTTTGGTCCCTTTTGGCTAATTATAATTTTTTTTAAACTGGTACAGGACTGGCTTTGTAAACAGAACCAGGCCTTTAAGCCATTTGCTATATATTTAATATGTCATAAGACACGCAAAAAACCCATAAACCTGAACTACTGAAAAATATTAACAATGCAGTGACAACTTCAACTCTTATAGCAGTCCATTTCTTAATGATTTTGTTTACTCTGTGTTCATTTGGGAACTGCTGTCCTCCCACAGAATTAATTGGATAAAAAATAATAACATGGATCTGAAAAATTATAAGGCAGAAATAATCTAAGCCACGGGATATGAAAGACTTGAAAGCCTGGCTAACTTGACATCTGTGAGCTGAAATTTTTGTCATTGCACAGCTATAATTAGGTGACTCTAATCACTCTCATAATTGCTAATACGGGAAATGTCCTGTCTGTCCTCAGTAGCTGGTGGTGGGAATGACTGCTACGCACAATGTTGTGCTTCCAAACTGTAAAGCCAGACAAACTCTGCGAGCAGAATTTTCTCTGACACGCATGCTCCAAGAGAATTTTAGCTATCTCTTAGGAGGCTAAAGTATACGTGATCATGCAATCTCACTGCTAGTCATCCAAATACATTTTCAATTGGCCATTTAATTGGCCATTTCCAATCAGATTTAACGCAGGGACAGGCCTTTAGGTATCTGAGGTCTGTGCAAGACTCTTGAGACTGAGAGAGGGATGAGGCAGAAACAGGCTGGGCCATGAAGGTGTGAAACCAGCAGTTACCTGTGCCACTGGTGCTGGCTTGCCAAACTGCTGAGCTGAATGTTAGCCAGCCAGCATGCACAGGCCAAGAAGCAGAGAGAAAGGAGCTGCATCTGAAGGAGGTGAGTTAGGTGGGATGTAGGGAGGGAGGGGTCATAGGAACTATGCAGAAGAGGGGACAGCCAAAGTATAGAAAATGGAGTAACACAGCACACAGAACTAGTCTTCATTACTTCCTCTATTCAAAGAACAATTTGTTCATTTTTCCAGATCCTCTCCATTTGAAATGCAATTAGATGAATGTATTTTCCTACTGAATGAAATTCATGCAGTCAACAAACCTCTCTCATGATTTGCTCATCAGTGTGTATGGAAGAGGAGGAGGAAGAATAGAGAGAAGAAAGAATTTTAAGTGAGTTCACTGCTAGATCATCTGGATTAAGACATCAATTTTTGCTAGTGAAATAGCTGCAAAAGTTAACATTAAGATGTTAAGAAAGTCCTGCTGCAATAATAATTCAGTATTAGCATTCAGATGTGAGAGGAACGAATTCTGAAGGCCTGAGTTAAAACTCACTTAAGAGTAAATGGAGACAACAAGTATTGCCTTCTCAGATGGTGAACTTTGAAATATCTTCACTGTTCCCAAAACTGGGAAATCTGGAACAGCTGTCTGTGCAGTTAAATTCAACCCTCCTTTCAAAATGGGCATACATTTGGGTACAACCCTCTGGATACAGCCCTCACCCTCTCTTCTATGCAGAAGTGGTACCTAATGTAAAAGAAGTGTAATTTAATCTGTCTAGATCTAAGTAAATACCTGAATTGGTGACCCCTGAGAATTTATTAAGCTGAGAAGACAAGGGTCCGTAAGATGCATCAGATAGTGAAGACTGAAGAGACACTAGCTAGCACTGAAGTGGGAGCTGTCAGACTAGAGTGAAGGCCATCGGGAAAGTTCTTCATGGACCAGTTTTGGGAGAGATTTTATTTTACTTGATATTATTATCAGCAGCCTTGGCACACAAAGGAGGAGCATGCTAATCATAGTGACTGGTTACACAAAGCTGAGAGCCATCATCTGTAGAAAGGCATATGAGAACATCAGATGAGAGCAGCTGTGAGGGCTACAGCAATACAAAGGGCACTAATGCAAGGGAGTTCCCTGATGGACTGCTAACAATTTCTGATGCAATCTGGGAGCTCATCAGCTAGAAAGTGGATGGGGGTGTGTGCTGATTTAGGCACATTGGTTATGATCACAGGTGTCCATAACTGAACTAACAGTGACAAGGTAATGAAATCTGAGGAGGCATTAAGAATGACAGCAGAAAAATAGTAAGAGTTATGCAAGAGGCTAGCAATTCGTCTCTTGAGTACAGCTCTAGTATATTCATCTCATATAGATGAAGGATGAATTCAGACTGAAACAAGAACAAGAAAGTCTGACAAGGGGAGCTTTTCACATGAGAGAACATGAAATTAATTTGGCTTGCATGTCCAAATAGAGTTAAGGAAAAGAGAGCACGTTTCTGTACGTGTGGAGGAGCATTCCCATTCCCATTGCAAGAGCAATGGAAACCAAAGAGCATGGGCAGATAGGGAAGTAGCTGGCTTCCAGCATGCCACTCTGAAGTGGAAGTGTGTGTGGGCAGTGCTAGGTTTTAAGGATGGGTTTTCTAAATGCTTAAGGAGGATTATATGATTCTCTGTAGTGGATAGGGGCAGGAGCTAATAATTCAGTTTCTTCTGACCCCGTGCTTTGGTGATAGCCCAAGGGGATTAGGCTCACAGGACCAAGCAATGCATTTCTCTTTCCTCTTTCTCCCTCTGTAGTGGTTGCCTATGCTCTGTCTTTACCAGAATGACTGTCTTTGCTCTTGGCCTCTCTCTGTCTCCAGACACATTGACAAGGGTTAATTGGATGCTGAGGAACTCTTTCCTCTGTCCCTAGGAGAACACAGCAGGCATGCAGAGGGGATGCAGGAAGGAGGCTACAGAGTCAGACTGTAAATCTCTGTAACGTAAGAATGACCGTACTGATTCAAGTCAAATGTCCTTATAATATCCTGTCTCTGTCTAAATTCAACAGCAGATGCCAAGGATGAAGTGTAAGACTGGAGCAAATACTTAATCAAAAAGTATTCAAGCCTCAACTATTTTCAGCTGTGGGAATTCACTGGCTTTGTAAACAGAAGTAGGACCTTCCAGGCACATTGTAAATGATTCCAGTTTGAGGCTTTCTGAAGACCGTTGGGTTGAAGGTTGAAAGGAGCTTTTTGTGAAAGACTGGCTCAGCTTATCTTTGAAATTCTATGTTAGTGCTTCTTGAATTTTGAACAGCTAACTTTAATAGATATCTTTTTGTAATTTAAAACTAAATACATCCAAAATTAGTATTGGATATTGTTTTCTGTCACTCACAACTCTGTTCTGACTAACAATCTTGTGGAGAGGCAGCTGTTAACATGGAAAAACTCAAATTTATAATTGTTTTCTGAGCACAATAGATACAATATTGAACTCTAAAGAATGTTCTGGTTACCTCAGGTAAAACTTCAAACTATGTAACAATTGCTAAATGGCAAATTTAAGAGAGTTCCTTTTCTTTTCTGCCAAAGGCTAGAAGAAGATCTCTGAAGTGTTAAGAGATATAAGAGCCTATTGAAAAGCTTGTCTACTCAATGGTATTATAGTGGGCAAAATAAATATAAGAATCCATTTAAAGGCGGAGTGAAACTTCACATAACATGAAAAATGAATGTGTCTCATTAATATTTTAAATTGCTGCATGGGTGAAGATAAATATATTTGATACAGCTTATCTCCTCTTGGAGGAGATAAATAGCAAATATATACATTAAAATATTTATACATAAATTTTACCACTTTTACTTACAATACGTAGTACTTGCCTGAGTCTGGGGTCCCTCAGGTTTTATTTAGGCTCATGTGTGTATAAGTACGGTGGAGCATGAGAGATGTTAAAGAATCATACATTTACTTTCCTTATGCCTGTGTTTATAGATGACAGAATTCCCACTGCCCTACACCAGCTGCTAGACTTGGACCTGTTCTGCCAAAACTGTCATAAACCTGCCTGTGGTTCTGCAGTTTAATTTCAATGCCATGTATTTGACTTGAGAAGAGACTGGTTTAGTCTTTGTCTCGTGTATCCTGTCACTAAATCTGTAAAAGCCCAGTTCAAACTCTGAAGCATATGGGAGCCTTTCTGGAGATTTCAGTGACTGCTGGGTTTGGACCACAGTGCCATGGATTTCAGTTAATAAAATCTCAGTTCCGGGGCTTGTTTTTGGACATCACTAAACCCAGGCACAGGTAGAGAATTTTCATCTGTGATCTTTAATTGCCATGCAGGTCACCATCATCACTGCTGTTGCTCAGCCTGTCCCATCACATCTCTAAATCAGGCAGTAGTGTGAGCAGCTCAGCCCATCTGTGGATGAAAGTTTTGTCTGTCTGATGACCATTCATTTTTATGTCAAAGGACTTCTTGGTCTCTCTCCAGTTCCTAACAAGGTCACCCCACCCATATTGATTACTGGCAGTACAAATATAGAGGACAAGGACTTGCAGGCCAGAGAGCATTCTGTTCATTAGATTCTGCAAACATCATTGCAGGTATCTAAGAAACTTATTTTGATCCTAAAATTATATATTGAGTGGTAAAGTGAGTTCTTGAAGTGGTACCAGCTTTTTAGTCTCTTTTGTTTTTTAAAGAAACAGGTGTAGTGGAGAAACTCAGCTTTCTTACTCTTCTTGAAAGAGAAAGAATGTGTAAAGTTAAACAGCGAAGTCCATACTTAGCCCCTGTTACTTACCCACATTTTTGAAAAGACAGTCATGCATGTTGCCTAGGGTCTGTGTGTATTACCTGTACATGCCAGTATAGTATTCCTTAATATAAGTCACGGGTTTTTAATTTGTTTAGATGGTTTGGAGCTGAGCAACTGAGGCCAATGTGTCCCCAGCTGTTAAGTGGGGACATCACACATAAAAAAATCCTCCATTTTGGAACTTGCTTCACCTGCTTAATTCCCATCCTAGGTTAGCAGATTGCTGGGCTGCTGCAAAGTCCATCTTCCTTGCTGAAGGATTGCTTCTTTTATCAGGTTTTATCAGTTTCATGCTTTGTGAAGCAGACTTGGGAGCTGTATGTGTAAAGGAACTTTAAAAGGTATTAAACTGATTACCAGAGAGAGAAGCATGACTTGGGGCTTCCGACTGTATATTTTGCTTTAATGCTGATAGTTTAATATTTTCACTGCTTTACTTTCGGTTTTGACAGCTTATAGTCAGGACCCACTTTCATGTAAGTGCATATTTTTTGGTCTGTTGATCTAAATGAGCAGTTCTAGGAGCATCAGCATCCCAAAAATAAGGTTTGTAACAACTTGCCTCTCAGTTTGACATCCAAAAGGGTATAAAAGCTGGCCAAAAGTTTTCCTACTTTTTAGATTTTCTCTCATTTGTCTGGTTTCTCTGGTGTGTTTAAGAGTGGAGTTTAAAGAGTTTCAGTCTGGTTTCTGTGGAAGCACAAATAAGATTTCTCTCCATCCACCGAGCCATCAACTCTCACAGTGTTTACAGAGGCTTACTAAGTTCGAGCTTTTTATATTATTTTCTCAAAGTTTCTTCAAATTGGCCAACATTCTAGAAGTTTATTGTTGGAGGTGATAAGGCAAGCTTGTGTGCAGGTACATAGGCAGTGTGAACTCTTAAACCTATTCTTTGGGAATATATCTAGTGAGTGGCATAGAGGAATTAGAAATTTTCATATCATTACTGACAGCAAAAATCTGCTTTCTTCTTTCTTTTTTTTTCCTTTCCATGCAGGAGTGTGTGCGCTTTCACTGCCCTCTGCTACAATGCTGAAGGGTATAGGAGGTTGGCATGTAAAATCTTACTTATCAAAATGTGAATTATTTCACTGAGTGACCTTCCCAGTTTCCTGGAGATGTCATCTGTTTACACTAGTAGCAGTGCCAACTGGAGTGGTTTCCAAAACTGAACAGCAGTCAATTTATTTTCAGGTACCACTCCGTTTGGGATTGCAATTAGAATAACTAGAGCTGCTCTCCAGCACAGGAAACTGGGAAGGTCATGCTGCCAAATTGTTGGCATCTTGATGAAGGAGTGTAAACTACTGCTGTTGCTACTGCAGATCAAATGAGCCTAACCAGAATGAAGTAATTATGAAATCCTCCCAAAAGATCATGAATATTCATGGCTCAATTACAAACATTTGAAGTTAATTTTCGTTTGAGGAAATAACCCTGGTATTCCACTCTCGGTACATATGAATCATAACGCTGCTTGCAGGCAAAGGGCAAAGCTGTTTCTTGCTGCTCAGGCTCATGGGTGCCGCTGTGTGCACAGCAGTGGCTGCCTCTGGCTGGGCGGCACAGCAGTGCTCTGTGTGGCAGCCAGCTGCCTTTCTGTCCCACCACCAACTTACCAGTGTATTCACCAGGCAGCAGCCGAAATGGTCACCAATCTGCCTGGGGTGTGGGTAACACATGACTCATGCCAGTCTGGTAGGTAGATGCTTATCTGCACTGAAAGGGGAGTTGAAGTTACTGCTGCCCTACCCTCTTGGCAGGGGCTCTTCAGCACGTGTGAACCCCAATGATGAGACTGGCAGCAGCTGAGCTGCAGGGAGCTGAGGCCTTTTGAAAAACAAGCCCTTTGCTTGGCCACTTGAATGCAGAGTCGAGAGCCTTGCTTTAATCTCCCCACTGCTTGGCCCCATTAAGGCAGTGAGAGCTGGGGGCATTAGCACTGGAAGGAAAGATATTGAGCAAGGGGAGTGGGACCTTCTCTTCGTCGTAATGGAGTGGTGGTGGAAATGCCCTCCCTGTGTGTCTGCTCTGCTCCTGCCAATTTTAACCACTAGAAGGGCTAGTATGAAAGTGGTTTCCATAACGTGTCCTCAGGGACATGTCAGGGAGTGTTTCCTCATGCTTTTTCTTGCTATGTGCCTTATAGGCACAGGCACTGTCCAACTACATCCCAACCTTTCCCTTCCCAGCGCTCCTGCTTGCACTGCCAGGGAGCAGGCAGCCCAGAGGAGAGGTAAGCAAGCTCCCAAGCTGCTCCTGTTGCTATTCCATAGCAGATATACCATTGTCTTCTCATATAAAGAAACCAAACCATACAGATAGGCTGAGGCAAACTTGTGGTTGCCATAATGCTTCCAAGTAAGGGAAACAAAGGGGGGCATGGGAGAGAGAGGGCTTTTTCCTTCCTGTTATGAGTGTACCTTGGTAGAAGTTAACACATGCAGAGTTCTTAAATTATTTAAGATCTGGATCATTATAGGTTTTAACTGTATGATTTTTTTCTCCTATAAATCGTAGTTTACCTATTGCTCACATTTTCTTAACGAGTGGCATTGACAGTTTTTTGGGTATCTGGCTTTAGCTCCAAGATAGAGCCTAATTAGCTCCCTGGATTAATTGATCTTTATTTTTCAGCTAGAATTTATTAGAAGCTGGCACTGTAATGAGACAGACCAGTAGGATCCTTTTCTTTTTTATTATCTTTGAACTTTGCATGTTTTTAATGGTTGCTTGTGAATAGCATTTGGTTCTGTGCTGGGAGTTGGAGTATAGAGGATCATTTTTTTTCATTTTCAATGTAGACTTCTCTCTGAAACCATTACTGGTCTCCAATAGAGCTGCCCTCCCAACCACCTCCCCCCTCCCACTGCACAACTTGCTCTTGCAAGTGCTGCGCTGCATGACTTTAAACTACATTTTGATTTCTTAGCTCTCATTTGAGTAATACATTGACCTGTAGATAAGGGTTTATGTCTTCAGTTTGGTATTGCCAAAATGCAAAATGCAAGTGAACCAAACCACATGAATTCACAAAGCTCGGGAAAAGACTGCAAGGAACTTTTTTCTCATTGAGTTATTGAGTTATTTAAATGAAGGCCAAGTGGCTTCAGCTCCATTGCTGGCACAAGGCAGAAATGAGAAGATGGAGGAGACATCTTTCTCTGTGCATCTTCAGGGCTAGCGTAGTGGTGTGCAGCTCAGAGCTGGGCTGACAATGTCAGAAACCATGCACTCTTTGGTATGTAAAGGTAAAAGTGAAGTTGTTGTGTGATAGCAGTAGCTTTATTGTGAGAGTTCTACTATGGATAAATTTGAATTGCTGAGATGAGGCAGCAAAAGGACCTTCAAGAAGTAGGGTACTTTTAGGTCATCTTTGAATAACAGGGTGCTCCTTGTCTGTTTTGTGGCCTGTTTAAGTTTCATCAGCTTTGGATCAAATTTTGTGCAAAAGTTACAGCTCTTGAATGAGCCCCTTTCATGGTGAGAGGGAGAAGAGGCCAGACTTGGGAGAAGAGGCCAACCCCCAACTGGCTACAAGCTCCTTTCAGGTGGTTTTAGAGAGCAATAAGGTCTCCCCTGAGCCTCATTTTCTCCAGGCTAAACAACCCCAGCTCCCTCAGCTGCTCCTCATAAGACTTGTGCTCCAGACCCTTCACCAGCTCCATTCCTCTCTGGACATGCTCCAGCACCTCAATGTCCATCTTGTAGTGAGGGGCCCAAAAACTGAGCTGATTTGAGTTGCAGCCTCACCAGTGGGACTCTGTCCTTCTCTCATTGATTTTATTTTCTCTCTTTGGTGAAAAGAAACAAAAAGATGCTATTTTGTGCATCTGCCATATGCTCATGTGTTGAACATGTCAAAACCACAAGGATTGTTCTTCAATATGAAATTTCCTCTTAAAAGACAACAGCTGTAGGGGGAATCCCCCTACATTTTATATGCATTTTGTGATAGTACAGTTTAAATGTAAAACCCGTACTTGGCTGCAGCAATACCTTTCTCCTGCTCTTGACCTCTTGACTGCTGCAGTGTCACATCCCTTCCAGATGTGGTTGTGATTTTCCCAGTACATGAACCTGAGCACAGTATCCCCTCAGCATAGTCCTTTTAGCTGGCTCTCCCTTCCCCTGTGCAGTGAGCACAATGTTCTGCGTTGTGCTAGTGTACTTAATACAAGATAACTAACTGCAGTTGCAGTGGAAATTTCCGCTTTGCTTTATTTTCCCTTTAAGGCTAGTGAGCTTCCACCTGGAACAAGTTCATTATCTCCCCAATGCCTTCTTTCACCAGGTGAAGGATTCCCCAGGTTAAAGGTTTAACATGTTACTCATCTTTCTTCAACTGCCTTGCTTCGTTCTGCTAACAAAGCCAGGCTTACATGGCTGAACCACCAAGGGCTTTATGACTCCACCTAGCCTCATTTTGCCTGTGCCTACATACATTGCTCCCATTTCCTCTCTCCCTCTATCAAAATTATTAACAGAAAGGAAAGACATAACTAAGCAAACTATACTGGGTCGTTGTGAACTCAGCTGCTACACACCTGTAACATCTGCTGTTGGGTTTGTTCCTTTTGAGCTATAAACTCTCCTCTGTAGAGATTATTCCCATGCAATAAGAGCCAAAACCAAATATAGTCTTTATGTGATTCCCTTGTCATGTAAGCATTTATTACTGTGAATAAAGCAGTGCATCAGCTCAAAGGAGCAGACTTCACGATCAAAAATAACTGCCATAGTTACTGAGATTTTTCCTTTGACATACCTCTATAAATAATTAGATTACAAGACACCTGAGGGCATACATCATCTGATGCTGTAACAACAACACCTTGAGCGAGTTGACAACTCTCTCCTTTTGGCCAAGTGCCTAGGAAGACACTAAGGTATATGATTAATAGAGAGCCTTGCAAACACAGCCTTGCACTTCCTAAAGCTTAACTATACTATTGTATTGTCTCTCTTGTGGAATGTTATTATTCCTATTCCTAACGGTGCTGCTGTAGTTGTTGAATAGCCAAAATCCTCAGAGCAGCAGAGTGAGGGGAAAGGGAAGACAAAAATATGTTAAGGTGGTCTTGGGAAAGACCAAAGCAAAGCATATAATACAATTGGCTAAATAATTCTGCAGAAAAATCATTATTCTAACATTTCAACTGGATATTCCTCTCCAGTATTGCCTTCTTTTTATGGAGCAATTCTGTGTTTGCGTCTCCCATACACAGAATGAAATGCTGGGCAATGAAAACTCCTGTGAATTTCCTGAGCGTAACATTTATTCTTACTGCTTCATTTTCTATTCATGAATTCTATTTTGCAGCCCTAAACAAAAGCAATTACCATTTGCCTCTTTTCTGTGTAGCTTACTTTGAACACATTGCTTGCATGGATTCTTGTCAAGCTGGAGGACCTGGCAGAGGAAAATCCAGGAAGGCACTGCCCATGTTACACCCCCTCACCCTGGTCTACACCTCAACTGGGCAGTGTGATTCATGCAGCCGTGTCAAATTATGGCAGAATTATGGGATTCCTCTACTGTGTATCAGTGAGCAATTAAGGGGACTTCAGAGGGTAGAGGGGCCTTGGAGGTCAGGCAACGACAGTGAAGGATGTTAGTGGGAGGAAGAGGGGAAGAAAGAGGAGATTGATACTGGAAGAGTGTCTAGCAGTGATGCTGGAGAATGGCAAAGTCTAGTGTAGCTGGTTAGACCACTGCAGGATGAAACTGAGCTCTTCCAGGCTGTTCAGGGGAGGAATTAGGGGTGAGTGTCATGATATGGGAGTAAGAACAAGCAAGAAGATTAGATGAAGAAACCCCAGGATAGACATTGGTAGCAGAGAATAGGATTGTTTGATGAGAGAAGAGCATGTCAAAAAGGACATGAACACGTTAAAGCACAGCTTTCCTACAGCACCGCAAAGGATTGTGATACTCCTGAGTCTCACTGCTTTTCTATAGGCAGCAAATACTAGCAAAACCCCATGGTAAATTGTGAGTCATGTTCTCCTTCTTTACTGCTTGTCCAAACAAAAGGTGGCAGCCGGCGGCTGCTGCTACCACCAGCTAGTTCAGCAACTGAGGCTATTTAACATATAGGAATGTTCCAGGCTTGCTGGAGTCTCACTGAAGTGTAACCACAAATTCACATGAAATTAAATAAAATACAAATAATAAGAGCATTTGGATTTTGAAATCAATTGCTACAGGGGCAGGAAATGTCAAAATTAATGGGCTATACATTGTGTTGTCTGTTCAGAATTCCCCCCAAGTATCATCTTTTTCAAGGCAGATAAACGACTTGCTTTACATATGAATTGAGACTGTACAGCAATGTGGTCGTTGTGAATAAAACCTTCCCTGATTTGTAACAGAAACTGGAAGGCATATGGAGACTGGGATTGAGGACTGTGGAAGTGAAGGAAAGTCTTCTGAAGGGAACCGGTACTACGTTCAGAACTAGCTCTGCCAATGTGTGCCTAAAATTTTTAGATGGGCTACTAATTGTATGTTCCTGGTTTTTTTGAGTACCCAGACTGAGAACCATCTGACCCATTTTACGTTCAAGAGAAGTCAAAGTTAGCTGAACGTGAAAGACTATGCAATGATCAATATTCTGAAAGATTGGTACTTTACACCAAACACTTGTATTTGGTGAAATCTTCAGTACTTCAGGTATGTACCTCGCCTCAGAGGCATTAATCAGATACTGCATTGATGAACTCCACAGGGAAAAGAAAAAATAATAAAGAGCCTTTGAAGAAATCAGTCGTTCTGGGTTCTGAGATGAATACGTATAGTCATAACAGTAGATAATGGACAAGTCTGTCCATTGCAAGGCAAGGATTGAATGAAAGACTAAATTATAGTTCAGTGAGCACTGTTTTTCCTGTGCAGGGATTGAGGTAGGGGTCTAGTGTAAAAATAGTATCCAGTCATGAAATTAAGGATTTTGACTTAACAGTACTGTAAGTCCTTCAGCAGCTTTTATAATGTGAGAGGGTGGAAATAACAGAGGAGAAAAAGGAGCAGAATGGAGAAGCAAGAAGCCCTCATATGGAGGGCTGTTACTCCATGGAATTAACTGAAGATTTCTGCCTGGCAATCTTCTGTGCCACACCTGCAGACATACTTCATAGAGACATCTAAGTTTAGTTTCCTGCCCACAGAGGTCCTGCTTCTGGACTTTTCCAGAGTTAAAACTTTGCATACTTTCTTTTGGAATTTTACCTGTGTGGCATGTATGAATAATATTTAGTAGCATTTTCCTGTAGCCGTGATTATCTAAGGAGCTAGGAAAGAAAAGGTGAAAGAATAATGTATTTTATTAGACCAAGTGATGTAATAAGAAAAAAATAAGGCGACTTTTAAATACTGAAAAAACTGCATAATTGACTTACCAGTATACAGGCATTGAAGTCTGAAGGGTGGTATCCTGACCACATCTTCATTTTTTTCTGTGTATTGCATCCTCATATTCATGATAGGTTATGGTGAATTTCCTAAACTATAAAAAAATTAGTTGATGGGATAGAAATTTATTTAAAATGAAGACAGTTATATTAAATGGTGTCATCGTGCTGCTCTGGCATATAATTTTTATTGCTTTTGGAGCAGAATAGAAATAGACCATTGGCATTCCTGAAGTTTCATCTGCTATAAAAACATTGGTGCATTTCACTATGCTGCTGTGAGAAATCTGGGACGTTCTGCTAGCCAGCCTCTGCTTAATACAATGAGCAACATGCATGCAGGAGCAGCAGACCTTCTGTGAGCTTAGTGTCACTTAGTTTGCAGAGCCAGAGGATCAACAAAGGTCTTGCTTCTCAAAGCCCTTCCAGTGCAGAAGTGCAGACCTTCTCTTTGTAAAACTTCTGCTTTCACAGGAAATTTTGCATTTGCAAATACCACCTCATGAATCACCTAATGAAACAATTCACAGACTTCCTTTTTTTTCAGGCAGAAATGCTATGTCAGCACTCAGAAGAACAAAGCATCTACTTTGTGTCTCACTCTGTCTGTCAAGCACATTTCAGTGAGAGATCCAAAATATTTTACCAATATTTTAATTGAAGAGGATAGAGTGAGTTCAAAATTAAGCCACACATTTTTGTGTTTTATATTCTCTTTTATTTTCTTTCATTCCTTCCAAAGTTAGTAGGTGGTATTGTGAGAGATCGGTGAACCTTGAACAGCTGAACTTGTCTTATGACAATGTCCACAATTGACAAAAATCTGTGTTTCATAACTTTCTTCCCCTTTATTTTATTTTATTTTTAAGTGTACAGCAGTGACACGAGGCTAATTATTTTTTCTGGGTGCAGAGTGAAGTTGATAGTCAAGATGCTGGCTGCTAAATGAACAAACTCTGAAATTAGAAATCAACATTGACTGGGCTTTTTACTGCTAGGTCTCATGCTTTAATCATTGAAAAATCTGCCCTTTAGTTCCCATCTGATATATGTCAGAGGATCATTTGAATTATATAATAGGTATTTCCTCTGCATCATTCTTCTTGCAAGTGTGTGTTTCAGTACAGGCAGATGGCACAGATTATTTTATATTCCTAACGCATATACCTCTAGGAGAGCCACACCTCAGTTTGCTGATGCTGGCTGCATGGGCTATATGTTCTCAGGAGACCAACATGTTTAGAATGTATTCTTTTGCCCTTTCCTCTGTCGTCTCATGTTTTGCTATGATAGAAGCATTGGCAAATGAAAGGTTTGTTATTGATTTCTGTGCAGATGTTAATAATTTCCATGTTACTCTGCATTGGAGTGGCAGCAACTGATGTACAAAATTTGACATCTTAATTATTCCATGGTGGAAAGGAGGGACACTAACCTGAGATACAGCAGCTTATTAACTCTGGATCTGTGGATTTAAAGCAGCCTTAGGTCACAAGTGAAATGAGTGAGGCTGTCTCAGTGTAGTCTGTATGGATATTTGTTTGCTTCTCAAAAGACACCTGATGCCTTCACTGTGTCTGGAGCAGATGGAAGCAGAAATCCCAAAACAAAAAAATGTTTTACTTCCAGTATTGCTAGCCAAACTGAAATTGTAAGTACTACAAATCTCAGGAGATGCACGATTTATGAGCTCTCCAGAGTTATTGCTAGATGCACCAAAATATGCAACCCAAATGCTGCTGTTTATTAATCAAAAAGAGAGGTCCTAGGGTTTTGGTGTTTGTCCATCAGTCCCATCCAGTAGGCACAGGTTCAGTTCCCAGCAGTTGCAGCTTTATGAAGAGTTCCTGTGAGTTGGAAATGTCAAGTGAATGACCAAGGGCACACATGCACCACAGGTGATTAGCAGATATTGAACAGAGAGCCCCAAAAATCTGATCCGCAGCCACTGAAGGTGTTGCTATCATTGCAACAGTGAAAGGAATTTCTTTACCAAGAGATAAATATCAAACTGTCGCTGTCTTTGTTTTCAGCTGTACGTAACTATCACCCACAACTTTTAGCATAGGAGAGGCTGTCTTCAAAAGGATACCATTTCCCAAGTAACCATCCAGTTGACCTGTACATCATGTAGATAAATGTCTCTTTAAAAATTGTATATTTTACATTTCTGACTACAGGATTAGATGACCACCACAGAATTATTTTATATGCATCATCATGCTGTTAAAATTCATATTCTCAGTCCAGTCACAGACAGCCCCACAATAAGCCATCAGCATTTCAAAAGCTACCCGATGCTGAACAATAGAGTAAGTGGCAAGAAGAGAAAATTTGATTTCCACCTTAGTGGAAGAAAAGATCTAATATGAAAGAACAATTGTGTGAAGTCTGAAGGCTTGATTGTTTTGTATTTCACCAGCAGCATCCAGAACTGACTTCAGTGATTTAACTACTATTAACCTTGAGTTATCCAGTGCCCTGGAAGGCAAGAAAAAATTTGTGTTCTCTAATCTAATCCACTACCCTCTTTGTCCTCCAGAGCTGGGCCAGGGTTTGCCTGCACACTCTACACTTCCAAAGGGCAGCAGTTTGATGTGTGCTGCTTTAGCTTCTTAACAGTCTCCAGTGCTGGTCTGCATCTCTGTTTTGGCAGTGGTAACAGTGCAGGTAGGACTGAGACCAGAAAAAGACAGAAGGCAGGAACTGGGACAAGAAGTTTGAATTGTAGTCCAGCGTCTTTCAGCATGCTCAGCTGCAAAAGCAGCATAGGCTAAACCTGAGGAAGGCAACTAATTAGGATTCCATTAAAAAGAGGAGAAAATATCCTGCCAAGACCCAAGTTGCATCATGGTGGCCGAAATGAAACCTTGCTCGCTAATGTAGCCTTAATTCATTTTATTTTACAGAGACAGCAAGCTCACCATGTTGCTTCGAGAGTCCTTGGGGAATATGAACTGCCGCACCACAATGATAGCTCACATTTCAGCTACTGCGGGGAACTATGCTGAGACACTGTCCACCATCCAGATTGCATCACGGGTCCTCAGGATGAAGAAAAAGAAAACTAAGGTAAGACAATGTATAACTCCCTTGTGATGGTGGAGGAGGGAGGAAAAAGGATCCTGAAGGTTCCTTAATAGGGTAGAGCAAAATGTAAAAAATCAGTAATCAATTCCAAAGTGTATGGGTTGTATATACCCTGTCCTAGGCAAGTGTCACAGAACACATATCAGAGACTAGGGCGGGTAAATGGATCAGCTTCAAAGACAGAGGAGTTAGTTCAGACATATCTGCTGTAGCAGGTTTGTAAGCTGCCCTCATTTAATGATATAACTGTCAGAGAGCATTTATTTTCCATTATGCTCTTAGTGCTAATGAAATAATAAGGAATGAAACTGCTGTAGAGTTAAAGGAAATTGAGATTAATTAAGAATTAGATTCTCTGTGCTTCTCAGAGAGAGCAGTAGCAAAATAAATGCAAAACAGTGTGTCTGTTGCCAGCATTGGTGTCCTTTTTATTCCTACTGCTTCTAAATAAGGGTGGTAGATTTTCCAAGAAACAGAGTGAGAATCGGCTGTACCTGTTTTCATGTTTTAGAGTCCTGGTTCCTTCTATGAAGCTTATGGTGTGAATTGAGCAGAACAAGTGAATGTTATGTGTTTCTTAAATTGACTACCTAGAGATTGACAAAAGATTTTTTGTCAATTGACCGAAGAGAGGAAAGTGAAGGGGTTCGGTCCGCACACCATCACAGTGCTCTGTCTCCAGAGACCTCTGAGTGCATGTTATACAATTCCACACACTATAAGTAGGACCAAAGAGGGTTATATGTAATGAGTTTTCTTGATCCTCTTCTCACACACACACACGCACACACACACGCATACACACACATATGCACACACACAAAATCAGCAAAGGCTTTGCCAAATATCTGATTTCTTTGGACAGGCTCAACTAAGGGAGGGGTCCTAATTAATTTTTTTAGCACTTTTTTTTGGAAGTCTCATGATTTTGAGTGGGACTCAGAGTTGAAGTATTGGGTTCACCATTGAACAATAGCTGCGTGTTTGCTGTAGGACTGTGGATAAGCAGCTCCAAAGCTCTGTGCCTTAGTTTAGAGATCCCAATTTAGATGTGACTGTGACCTTTTTGTGTATGCAGTTTGTGCAAGGAGCAGCTTGCAATGCTGAAATATCACAGACTCTTTCTCTCATATTGCAGTACACATCAAGTTCTTCTGGAGGAGAAAGCTCTTGTGAGGAGGGCAGGATGCGAAGGCCAACCCAGCTGAGACCTTTCCATTCTAGAAACACTGTTGACCCAGACTTTCCTATTTTGCATTTATCAAGTGATCCTGATTATTCGTCCAGCAGTGAGCAGTCATGTGATACGGTGATTTATGTTGGTCCCAATGGCACTGCCCTTTCTGATAAGGAACTGACAGATAATGAGGGGCCCCCTGACTTTGTTCCCATAGTTCCTGCTCTGCAAAAGACCAAAAATGAGGGCAGGTTGGAGGAAATTAGTGAATCAGGCCCCAGCACATCTGAAAGAGACTGCCTGAAGTGCAATACCTTTGCAGAGCTCCAGGAGAGGCTGGATTGCATAGATGGCAGTGAAGAGATTGACAAATTTCCCTTTGAAGAGATGCCTGCTCAATTTAGCTCAGACCAGATGTCTAAGTGCTCTGTCTCAAGCCAGCTGGCAGAACTTAGCCACTTACCAGAGTCAGATAAGGAAGATACGATGCCAGAATGTCAGCATCCTGATAGAGAAGCCAAGGAAAATATAAATGCAACACCCAGCAAAACTAAGAGAAATCACTCCCCTGTTCCTTCTGGAGCTCTTACTAATCTTTCAACTCCTTCTTCTCCCAGGAGTGTAACAGGCAGCTCTAGTAAAGAGCTTAGCTCTTGTCAGTTAGCACACAGCACCAGCTTGCAGAGCAGCAGAGAAGGGCTCAACACCTGTGGATTTGTGGAAGGCAAGCCTCGGCCAATGGGTTCACCCCGACTTGGCATTGCAAGCCTCTCAAAGACATCTGAGTATAAGCCACCAACTTCTCCTTCCCAGAGGTGCAAGGTCTATACACAGAAAGGAGTCCTGCCCAGCTCCACTCCCCCACCAGCTCCCCTGAGTAAGGATGCTGGGATGACATCTAGTGAATCTTTATTACAACCAGAAATTCGGACCCCACCTGTAGGCATGAGCCCTCAGATTATGAAGAAGTCAGTGTCCTCCAGCAATGGAGATTTTGAAGAGACTGTTCTCAGTGAAGATCAGCAGCAAAGCATTTCTCCAGAATCCAAGAAGGAGATTCTGAGCACCACCATGGTGACTGTTCAGCAACCTTTGGAGCTGAATGGAGAGGACGAGTTGGTGTTCACCCTTGTAGAAGAGCTAACCATTAGTGGGGTCCTTGACAATGGGCGCCCAACCAGCATCATCAGTTTTAACAGTGACTGCTCAGTGCAGGCTTTGGCCTCTGGGTCTAGACCAGTCAGTATTATCAGCAGCATATCTGAAGATCTTGAATGTTACTCCAGTGCAGCTCCTGTGTCTGAAGTCAGCATCACACAGTTCCTTCCACTTCCAAAGCTGAGTCTAGATGACAAATCCCAAGATGATGGCAGCAGGCGCTCATCCATCAGCTCATGGTTGAGTGAAATGAGCACAGGGAGTGATGGTGAACAGTCGTGCCATAGCTTCATAGCCCAGGCATGCTATGGGCATGGGGAAGCTATGGCAGAACCCCCTGTCTCCGAGTTTGCAAGCACCATACAAAGTGCCAGCATGATTTGTGTAAGTGATAAACAGAAGTCAGTGGCTGACAACATGCTTATACTGTCAGAAATGGGGGAGGAAGCTTTTGGCAAAGTGCCACCCATCAAAGGCTGTAAAATATCAGCTCTAGGAAAAACTACTGTCACAATCAAAAACACCACAAGCCTTAGCAGCTGTGAAGGCTACATCCCAATGAAGACAAACATTACTGTGTACCCATGTATTGCTGTTAATCCCTTCAAAGCACAAGACACTGATGATGCTGTACCGGCAGTAACTGTAGACTCAAAGGTTACTCATCCCCATGACAGGAAAGAATCTAGTGCTAAGAAGGACATCAAATTTGAAGACCCTTGGCTGAAGAGAGAAGAAGATGTTAAAAAGGACAACTCTGAGAGCAGTGATGGGCCAAGGCCTGACACAACTGTGGTTTCAGCCAAGCCCGAGCACAGCACAAAGCAGTCCTCAGTGGACAGGTTTAGCACCAGCAGTGGGGACGCTTCTATTTCACCAGGATCTGACAGTCTAAAAAGGATTGTGGATGGGTGTGAGGTGGCAGCATCCAGCTCTGCAACCCAAAGTCCTGTTCATTCCACTGATGGCTTGAAGAATTTTAGCCTCCCTCGAGGCCTCTCGAAGGCAAGCAAGGTGGAGGAGTCTGACAGTCATCTCCATCCTACGGCCACTGACAGCAGTGGAGTCAGTTCTCCTGCCCTCCCCCTGTTTTCTAAGGCTAGTCTTGACAAGAAAATGGTATCTCCCAAACACTGCATCCTCACTCGTCCCAAAGGGACCCCTCCTCTGCCACCAGTGAGAAAGTCAAGCTTGGATCAGAAGAACAGAGCCAGCCCCCAGCACAGTGCAGCCAGCAGCACCACGAGCAGTCCCTCCAGCCAGCCTGTGTCCTTCCTGGCCAGCTTCCCTGAGGAGCTGAATGCCAAACAAAAAGGCCCTGGCATTGACAGCAGTGTCAACAACAGCAGCAGCAAGCTCTTCAGTGCCAAACTGGAGCAGCTCGCCAGCAGGACCAACTCCCTTGGAAGGTCCACAGGAAGCCACTATGAGTGTTTGTCACTGGAAAGAGCAGAAAGCCTGTCATCTGTGAGCTCCAAGATGAGCCCTGGCAGAGACACCACAATGCCCAGGGCTGGAAGGAGCCTCAGCCGCAGTGCCATGTCCTCACCCACCAACTCGGGCCTCTCCCAGTCAGCAGGTGCCTCCCCAAAAGCCAGCCAGTCAAAGATCTCTGCAGTCAGCAAGCTCCTGCTGGCAAGTCCCAAGGCCCGCAACCTGTCTGCCTCTGCCACCAAAACGCTCAGCTTCTCCACCAAATCTCTGCCTCAGTCCGTAGGGCAGAGCTCCAGTTTGCCCCCAAGTGGGAAGAACATGTCATGGTCAATGCAGTCCCTCAGCAGAAGTCGGGGTTCCAGCCTTGCTTCCAAATTGCCTCTTCGGGCTGTCAATGGGCGGATTTCAGAGCTGCTCCAAGGGAGCGCCAGTGCCAGAGGCTTACAGCTGCAGGGAAGCTCAGAGGCAGATGAGCGTGGGGGCCTTCCTGGAGATGAGAAGCCAGCTGTTCACATGCTGCCTTCACCTTACAGCAAGATCACCCCTCCTCGGAAACCTCACCGCTGCAGCAGTGGCCATGGGAGTGACAACAGCAGTGTCCTGAGTGGGGAGCTGCCCCCTGCCATGGGGAAAACAGCCCTCTTCTACCACAGCGGGGGGAGCAGTGGCTATGAGAGCATGATGAGGGACAGCGAGGCGACAGGGAGTGCCTCGTCAGCTCAAGACTCCATGAGTGAGAACAGTAGCTCTGCGAGCGGCAGGTGCCGAAGTCTCAAAAATCCAAAGAAACGATCAAATGCAGGTAAGTTTGTGGTGAAGTGAAAGAGGGATGCAAATCAAATCAGGTAACTAGTAATATGGTGGGTAGACTAGCTCTAAAGGTAAGCTGGTTAAATACCATTCTCAGCTGAGAAGAGAGGACAGGGTAAGTTTCCTAGGCTCTGCCTTGCCTTGGTTTGGAACATGCACAAATCCTTTGTAGTTTCATTGCCTTGGCAGTGGAGTCTCTCCCTCACCTGTTTCACTTAGGTTTACTTCAGATGAACAAAAATTGGCTAGTAATGCCAATGACAGCCACATTCAAGTATTTATTTATACAAATATACTTGTGATTTGATTCCTGAAAGATGCCTTTGTTAGGCCATGAAATGTAATTGTTACTCTTAAGCACTTTGGACACAGACTTCCTTGTTATTATGCACATTTCACCAGCCCAAGACCAGAGTCTTGCCAAATAGCTATATCTGTTGTGACCCCAGTTTTTCTCCTTGTGTGCTGTGGATACCCAAAGGTGCAAGATGCCCGACATCTGAAACTGCTGAATTCTTTCTTCTTACATAGAAGATGGAACGAATTGTACCCATGTGCCTTGAAAGATGTTATCCTGTGTCTGAAATTCTTGCTTTTTAAATTTTGACTTGAGACTCCTTTTCCCACTAATTTATTGATAAAAAATAACAGATTATATTAAGAACAATATATCAGAACTACTGCACTGAAGGACTTGCAACTGAAACCTTTTTAGTGATCACGGTACAAATCAGAAAGACTTCACCTTTGTTCAGATATAATCCTCAGTAGCTTTCACACTACATCAGGACTTTTTTATTAGATGGCAAGAGCCTCCTGTGTAATACTAAGAGTCTGTGCAGTTGCAACTTGTACATATTCCCACCAGAACGAGTTTCATAAAGTTGCAGAACAGGGATAGGGAGCATTCATGAGCTGGTCACCTCACCTTTTTCCTGGACGCTGTTTTCCCAACCTGTAGTGCAAGTCCTGCCTAACCTACTTTTGAAAAAAATGCACGTTGACATTGGAAGATGTGTACACAGGTATGTGGAGTATCAGTGACTAATCCTACAGTAGCTCTGACTGTCCAAAATTTGTTTTCCTAAGTCACCAGCCATTCCACTTGCTACAATACTCACCTCATTTGCAGTGAACAAGCTGAGTAATGCATAACTCTCTCTTTCTTTATGCTCTTGACTGTGGTGGCAGGAAGAACATGTTCAACACAGATGTGAATGCTATAGATACCGCTATTAAAACAATATCCATAAATGCATGGCTGATTGTACCTGTTCAGAGTATGCACCTGAAAGTGATCACTCTACATACTGCAAACCCAGATGAAGTGATTAAATAATCTTTCTGAAGTTAATTTTGCATCCTGTGAGAAAATCTCTTTCCTATCCCTTCAGTTTAAGTGGTAATAATTTGATTTTCCTCTTTCTGAGGAGCTCTTCCTCTAAAAGCTCCTTTCAAATATAAACTTGCAAGAAAAATAGAGATGATTTGTGTGTTGTGGAAAAGGAAAACAAAGCTGTCCACAGTGATGGAATTTGTGTGTGCATGCTGACAACTGGATTGTGCCTTGCGGAGAAGCTGCCCATGTAACATAGACTTTTTCCACAGGTCATTTAGATGCAAAAATTTATCAAGTTGTGTGAAAACAGGCAGCTGTGCAGATGAAGGAACAGATTAGACACTAGAGAACAATGTCTCTCACCCCCCCACTCTTTCCCTAGGGGAGATATTTTATAAAAATACTCTGAGAAAAGCTTTAGGCAGAGCCTCTGAATTCTTTAGACTCAAGAGTTCCTCCCAAAAGTAAATCAGTAGAAGACCAGGATTTGTTTACTCTGATGCTCGTAAAACTATATCATTTCATTTCCCTCTGCTTTGATAGCACATTGGAGGCTGGACAAGGCTGGAGATATGAGTGGGAAAAGCATTACCTCTGTGTTGTAATGACAGACGAGCTTCAGATGTGTGTGTTGTATTTTATACCAGGGCTGTATTTTGGCTCACAACTTTGGCTTTTGATAACCCATGTGCAGGACTGAACATTGTGTTTGTGGCCAAAAGAAGGGAGTTTTGGAGGAGAGAACTATTTGAGACTCAGGTTTCAGGTTGTTCTTGTAGCAGTCAGGACACATCAGGTGAGAAGAGACTTTTCCAGCCTTGAGCCTACGTGGCAGAACATTGGCACTGGTTTGTCATGCAGTACAGACATGCAAAGTTGGCAAGTGAGGGGGCAAGCAAGAACCTTTCCTCAGAAGGAACCATGAGGAGTCCTAGCTTTGCTGCTTTTCTGCTGGTGTGTAAGATCTAACCTGTCTTTTCCACCAAGCTTTTTTTTTTTTGTTGGCCAAGAGCTTCATTTCTTTATTCTAATTTCTGGTGTGGGTTTGTTCCTCTTTCCTTTGTCAGCAATGTTGCAGTTATCTACCTGATACTGGACCTGAATGAGGGTGGAGGGCTTTCAGTGGAGAGCCTGTGTCCTTGGAAGTTGCCTGCCCCAGTGGACTTGGCATAGCCTAGCACATCACCCTCCCTCAAAGTAATTGTCATGGTTTGAGATAGCCCCAAAATCCGATTCCCTAGCTCCATCCCCCCTCCCACATCTCAACCTAATGTGAGATGGGTTTTTCCAGACAAAACACAACCAGACTCAGAATGGGGGAAAGGGAATATATTACAATGACTGTACAAATAAATACTATAACACATTATACACACGATCACAACTATCTCTACCATGACATACAGTATTTACAATGGATCAGATCTCTTCTCCCCTCCAAATAAAAGTCCAGGAGGGAAAGAAGGACAGATCCCTTCCAGTCTCTCAGAGCAGCAGCTTCTTCTAAGGCAGCAGGTTCTCCTCATCTCATGCATGCAGCAGTAACTGGATTGTTGTAGCTGGATCTCTGTTCAATACACACAAGGGGGTCTCCAAGCCCCTCGGCTCTCCTTCGGTCCAAGCAAAGGCCTCATCTGTGGACTGCGAGCAGGGACAAGACTCGCGTCACCACAGGTATATCACGAAATGCAGGGGCATCTTCGTGAAAGTCCCTTCCTCAGGGGATTGAAATTCCCCTTTGCAGAGCTCCTTGCTCTGTCTCAAGGCTGCTGGCTTAGCAGCAGCAGCGAGGGGGGCCAAGGTCAACCCCCCCGCATTCCTTCTCCGTCCCGGTCCAGCTTCAGGACGCCTTTGAGCTTCTCAGCTCCTCTCTGCAGTGCATGCTGCACTTCAAGGCTCTTTCAAGTAAGAGTCCATCATCTTCCTCCTTTCCAGGAGGTCTCAAAGGAGTTTTAGGGGTTTGGTACGGTTCCTACCCCCAGAACTCCGAAGCTCTGCTGCGGGCTCTCTTCTCCTCAACTCTCCTTCCAGGAGTCTTCTCTGCGGTGCTGCATGTCTCTGTTCCTCCGTCTTATCTCTTCTGGCTCTCTGCCACCGCTTCTCCGGTCAGTGCCAGCTCGGCTGCTGCTTTCTCTGGCCACTGCCCAGTTTGGAGAAAACATCTCCCAGCTTACAAATACAGGTACCTAGCCCAGCTGTATGCTGTTCCAGGTCCCTGTAGCCCCCATCTGGGGCTGGGGGGCCCCAGAGGCCCCGAGGGGCTCCGGGCCCCTTTTCTCGTGGCTCCTACAACATGGCTACTCTTCTAACCAACCAAACTACAACTCTTCTCTTCCGGTGCTTGTGATATGTTTACATTTCTGCAGGAGCGCTCATTGGACAGAACTCCAAAACTTCCAGGGGTTTCCACCCCTGGGGGTTACCACTTTTCAGCCTCTGGGGGAAAACAAGGTCCAAACCACTACAGTAATTTACAAAACTTCTCTCTTAATTCATCATGTCATCTGATATGGAGAGATTCTGAGTGTATTATCTCTGGAATTTTGCTTTTACATGTGATTGCCTATATCAGCAAGTAATTCCTGTATTGTTTTGAATGACCTGTATTTGTGTATAAGTACAAGGGGTTTCATAGAAACTAAAAAAAAAAAAAAATTATCACATCTCTATCTAGTAGCAAACCACTGCCCAGAAATTAATCAAGTTTCACTTTCTTTTAACCCAGATCCAGTTTGCATTTGGTCCTGCAGCAGTGAAATCATAATTCTGTTTTGATGTGTTTGATAATAGTATAATTTTTCACATGTCAGCCGATTTATGATGGCATAAACCCAGGATTATTGCTTCAATGCAGGAGAACATGAAGGAGGAGTTGAGATATAAGGGAGAATGGAGCTGTTCACAAATGTATTTTTATTGCATAATAAAAAATTGTAAAGTTTTGCAATCTTTCATCCTCCCTAATATCTCCGTTCTTATAAGCATGTATGTTCTCTCTTAAGGAGAAATTTTTAATGAAAAAGACAGCATGCAAAGATTCTGAGCTCTTAAAAGACAGATATTATTTTAATACAAAATGTCAAGAGCATTGGACCTTTCCTGATTTGCGGTCACAGATCCACTGTGCTGTAATGGATATGGCACTATAGATATGCTCATTTCAGGTCAGGCAACCTTGTCCACTTTATTTATGATTATTATTAACAGAAATGCTAGCTGTCAGACACGATCAACATGAATCAACCCAAGGCCCCTGTAAAAGGAACTCTAAAGAGTCTTTAAGAGAATCACCAGCAGATCTCACAATTACTTTTGAAGTTCTGACACATTGGAGAGACATCATTTTTTCTTGAGATTAAGATCTTGTCTTTCAGTGCTCTTAAGTGCATTATTTGTATGTGTAGGTGCTTCTGCCCTGAATGTCACACATGAAGCATCAGAGCTATATTGACAGCTTTTGAAGGATACAGCTAATTAATATCCTTCACTGTTAGCCTTAGGTTAAATTTTGTGCTCTGCCTGAGTACCTGTACAGTTCACAGACAGCCCAGTACAAAACTGTGTATGTACGAAATTAGAAGAAAATAGAAAAAATGTATTTGCCTCTTGAATTCTGGTGCCCATTGAAAAATCATGTGTTTACATCATGAAGCACATAAGCCTTTCCCCTGAAGCTAACCTATCCATTTAATCAACATTCCCATCGTTATATCATCTAATATTGGTTCAATAACATCATGTCAGCTTATATTGGCCCAAAGTGAGTGTTTATGGCAGAAACAGAGCTATTTAGCCCTGATCTACAGTTGTATATTTCAAAGCTTTGTACAACTGCTCTTTAATCCACCCTGCAGTCCAAGTATTATTCCAGACCTTGTTTTACAGATGGAGAAAAGAAGGTGGAGAATTTTACTGCCTTGCCCAATGCCCTCAACCAAGGCAGAGCCAGATCCAGGGTTAAATTACAAGCACCCATGACTCCTAACCTCAACTACAACTGACTTTGCCATACATCCTCCCCTCCCATTGCTGAGCACTGGAGAGGAGAGTTTCATTTATTTTCTTTTTACGGCAGGCCCTTCCTCCCTCTCTGCCCACAATCATATGCACAACTATGTTTTCTTTGATTTTTTTACTCACTCTATTACCCTTTCCTTGTAAGAAACAATTGCCATCTCAACCATATCTCTGTTTGTGGCTCCAGTCTCCTGTCTCTTGGGTAGATGGGGCTGTCTTGAGCGGGGCACTGAAGTGTGGGGGCATAGTTTGTACCATTATCAGTATTATTTTTTAATTCCTCAGGAATTCCAGTTTCAATGTCCCTGTGCTACTCCATGGAAAGGCAATAATAAGAGTATTTTTATAATACATATTCCTGTATGTGATCAGGAAGTACATTCTGGTTGAACTCCATTTTGCAAAAGCCATATTTGTCTCCTGGGGATGCAACAGATATGAGAGGGAGGCAGGCAGGCAGGGTGGCAGATTAGGACTTGCGAGATCTATGTTGTATTCTCTGGTGTGCTGTTGGTTCACTGTATCACCTTGGGCAGCTTGTGTAATTGTTGTGTTCTCTGGTTACCAGCTTATAAAAGTAGGTAATGGTGGAATAAAAAAAGTGACAGCAGGGTCTTTAGATCAAAAGTGTTATCTACCTGCTTTTTGCTCTTCTATTTGATTTTTAGCATCTTTTCCTGAGTTTAGTTTTGATGTATGGGGGCATTACTTTAAGATAATTCTCAATGCAAACATGACTGGATAATTTCAAAGATGCAGCTTTGGTGTTAGCTCCATGTCTTGCCCACTGTGAGCTAACAGCAAAGCAAGAGCCCAGGCTCTAATGAGGTTTACCCAGTAAAGGCAGGTCCTGTTTGCCTTCTCATGTAATGTGCATAAATGCCTTGTTTCTACCTTTTGCCGCCCTCTCCTACAGATGTTATTTACAGGTTCTGGTCCCTTACAGTGTTTCAGTGCTGTCTATAATGGAACCTTCCCTGGGAACAGCAGAACAGGAGGTCTCTGAGATGATTATCATAATTAGGCATTTTCATGAAGACACACAGATCTTTCTGAGGCTGTTTTCTTTCCTGTTCCCTTTGGGAATAGGGTTGGGTGCCTAAGAGAGTCTCCATCCTATGTACATTGAGTTAGACCTGTGAGCTGCAGTCTGTCACTGCTTGCAGCACTCCGCTGAGATGGGATGGACCTGTGCTAAGGAGTGTGTCTCCTTTGGTTTCTCCAGTAGAGGCTTTTTGGAACTGAGTCTGAGCCAGGAGCTTTACTGGTGGCAGGGCTTGTGCCAACAAGGTGAAACACTCAGGGCAGTGATCTGTGGCCTGAGCAGGCCTGAGAAACAGGAAGTGTGCAACAATCATAACATGTCGGTGGGACCACTGCCTTTCAGTTGGCATGCACAGACCCACTCATGAGAGCAAAGACGGAGACTTGGGCATGAGAAGAAAATGTGAGAAGGAAGGAGAGAGTTTGAAGACATGAGACTTTGGGCATAAAGTCCTTCCCTGTAAAGCATTTTCAGAGCCAGTTCATCCTTTTCCTGAATGTTAAGTATCAGTAAACACCAGAAGGAAAGAACCTAAGAGAGGCCATTGAAAATCAGACCGAGTAGAAACATGACTGGGAAAAATTAAGGTTTTCAGACGCTGACTTCCTGAAGTTTAAACCTGTGCCCTGAGTTGGAGCCTATCTGACTATAGACAATTAAAGATTCCTACTGCAGCATTTGATGGCATTCACAGTAAAGTTTGATGATTCTTTGAGGCTCTTTCTCAGTACTAACTTTCAACACCAAAGTAGAGCAAATTGCTACATGATTTTAAACACTTTAATAAAAAGACAGAATGTTAGGACGTGACAATAATTATCTACAATTAGAGACCTTTTCTCTCTTACTAGTGTACTCTAGCTTTCACTGGTGGGATGGTTTGAAAGATGGAGATTTAGAGGTTCCTGGAAAGCCCTGAAAATTCTATACTTGAACATATCCACTCTCTGGAAGCACTTAGCCCTGTCTATGAAAGCAACAGAAAAAGCCAGAGGCTGAACTCACAGACTGTAAATTATGAAAGTCCATCTCCAACCAACATTACAAAGCACCGCATTTTGAAACATGGCCAAAATGATAATGATAAAACAAAACACCAACAAAGAGAGTCTGAGCTTTTCTTGTTGAATCCAAGTGAAAAGGAATTTGGTTCATGTTTAGACTGCCTAAGGCACAGTGTGGGGAGCTGAAAATTGCCCTTTGTGTAAGAAAGCTGTAGGGCATTTCCAGCATTTCTACTTTAACTTGCTTACAAGTGATAGTAGCTAATTGATATCCTGCATTATACGTTTACTGTGACAAAGGGTGTTTAGAATTATATGGGAAAATGCTGTTTGCATGCGGGTGACCACTTTATGCATATGACTTGCTGGCTGGACAGCCCTGGGGGGAGCAAAGGGAGGGGAAGTGCAGGCTTCAGCTACAATTTTTTTTTTTTGTTCATTAAAACAACAGCATTGATTTTCCCAGGTCAAAGCCAGGCCATTTCATGCAGCAAATCTGTGTTGAAAGGGATCAGAGTAATCATTTTTTACACGCTTGACTACTGCATGCCAGCACTGAGCTTTCAGCCACATGAACATAGGAATGATTTAATAGAGGAAGTGGCAGCAGGCTATTGTGCACGGTGAAGGCTCCATGTAACATGCATGACTGAGTCGCACACCATTAGGCTGGGTGTAAATAAAACCTGCTCCTGACACTGCCACAGAATTAGCTCACTGGAATGCCTCCACCACTGTCCTGTTGAGAGCAAATGCTCTGGCTTTAGAGCCCCTTCCCCCTCCAGCCTCTGCCTTTGCTGCCCAAGTGACTGGTGCAGCTATTTAGTGCAGTACTGTAGTAACAATAAGCAGCTTCTTAAATAATGCCACAATGCTGACAAATACCTGTTAAACTAAAATCCAGTCCGAAGTGAGATAAATGTTTAGAAGAGACTCTGGTTGTTTTTTTCTAGGAATTGTGGGTGATGTGCATCTTCCGTGGAGCATCTCCCGGATTACTTGTCAACCTGCCACGTTGCAGGAGGACTGCTTCCTGATCTGGTTTCAGCAGTGCTCATTCACCAGCTCTAAACTGCCCTGAAAATCTGCTCCTTTTAAAACAGGACAGTAATTCAGAAAGCAAGGTTAAGAAATTAAATGGGTAGATAGAAAAAAAATTAGGAGTTTGCTGTACATCAGCGTGTTCCTTATACCAGTACAGAAGCAGCACATCTAGTATAGGTATGGATGGAATATTACAAAAAAGGGTTGCTTTATTCCTGTATACAGGCAGCAGCAGTTTCTTGCCTCAGGTGTCCTTGTATTTCTTATGAATTCACAACAGTGGGATTGCATAAAAGTCAATACAGAATATGGCCTGAATTATTTTACAATGAGGTGGGCATAGAAAATTTTCTTCTGAACAGTGTATCCTGTCAGTATTTCCTATTCCACGTGCACCTATTGGGTGCAACATGGTCCTTCCTATGAAATCTGTGTAATCTGAGTTGTCGGGATGAGTGAATGCTATTTAGATTTTCTGGAAATACACACCTGGATTCTTTGATCTTTGGAGTACTAACCTTGAGATGGGCACTCTAAATACTTATGGTGAAGTCCCCACACCCTTCAGAGGGGCCTTCCACTGGAAAACATTGGCAATGTCTTCAGTAATCAGGAGGGGACCTGTGCAAACTGTGTGAAAATCTGAGGAGTGAATGTGCTGGCTATGTGCTCTGCACTAGGCAAAGTACACTATAAAATAAACTAGGAGAGTGGAGGTCAAAGGATTGGGAGGAGTTGGTTCAGTCATGGACAATTACCCATAAGGGGAGATCTCATTAGGAAATGAGAATGAGAGATAAAGTCAGCATCATGTTTTCAACTTAAACAAAACAGGAGTCCTGTTATCAGACAGTGAAGAGCAGCAGGAGGAACAGGACAGATAATCTTTGCTGGTAAACAAACAATTTGATGCTACAATTGACATTGATGCTATTGCTATTGGAGGCACAATATTTCTATTTAGCTATAGAAATTAAGCTACACAAGGAATGGTGGGAGCTTAGGGGTACTTCTCTAGTTAGCCAGGACTGGTTTTAGTAATTGCCTTGGACTGTCTGGTGAGAAAAAACCAAAATGCTGAAGAGCAAGTTCTGTACAGAAGGGCAATTTTACATCCCATAACATTAAGTGCTGCATGGAATAGCTTTGGCTGCACATCCTGCCTTTGAGCACACACTGTAAACTTCTGAAATGATGTTATATCAAGTTACAGTTTCATTTTCTGTTTGAAACAACTTGAAATTTCTAGGACAGCCGTTGTTTTGAATCCCATTCAGATGTATCCTGCTTTGAAGAGATATGCATCACACTGCTTTTCACTAAAATTTTGCATTTGCAGTTTTTGCCTTTACCTTTTTCACAGAGAAGATGCTCAGTGTGGAGTGTGTGTTTGGAAAGCAATCTAAGGGGAACACTTTAAAATATACAGTACTTAAGCAAAACCAGACTTTTTAAAGCTTCTACCCTGGTCAACACATACTTTTTTGAGCACACATCCTTATGCATGTTGGCAGTTTTGCTGAGGTCAGTGTAACTTCTTATCCTTACAGTTACCCTTGGTCTGTATTTCTCATACTTTAAGGCTTCTCCGAGCTTGTCTTTTCTGAAGCATGTTCCTTAAGTGCCACTCTTCAGTCAGATCTACTTTCACACCACACACCTTCACTGCTCTGCTAGTCTCTGTACCTTAAATGTAACCTGGGCAAACCTTAACTTATAGCTCAAGGTAGAGCAACAGAACTATTGCAAAAGCAAATCTTGTATCCTGCACATTTTGAGGGCTATTTCATAGCATGGTTATTCACACTCCAGATAGGCTCAGGAGTGTGGATAAATTCAAACTAAGTGAAAAACATATCCTTCAAGACATTTAGCAAATTACATGTTGCTTTACATGCTGCATGGTCATAAATGAACATGTGGTTATTCTGCCCTTGGTTCATCTTACTGGATTTATTTAAGATTGATTTTTGTTATAAATTTCTTTTTTGCATGGAGAAATTAATCCCATTTACATGGCAGGAGGGTCAGCCAGTTTGCTGAGGGGCAGAGGTGGGGCAGAGGTGTGAGGGACATGCTGAGAGCTGCTCCTGTTGAGCTCCCTGGCTGTCCAGGGAGCAGTGTGATATAATTTCTACAAAGCATTTTATTCATTATACAGTCAAAATTGATGAGATCCTAGCTCCATCAAGTGCTCCCAATAAATTTGGGACTTCAAATATATATTTTCTGTATAAAGGGAAAACTGTATTAATTTTAACGATTTTATTGTTGTGTCTGTGTGTTGTTACGGATGAACAAGCTGTCAGCTGCTTTGTGACACTCATCCTGAAGCTCTGCTTTGGCTGTATCTCCTTACTGATCCCAATTAAGGTAACATCAGAAAAAAAACAGAGGCTAAATGGAGATGTCAGTGGCAGGAGTCTCTTGTCAAAAGACAGTTATTTTCTGTACCTGGGCTAATAAAAAGCCTATTAATTAGTGCATGTTTAGAACAAACTAGATCTTGTTTTGCCTTACTGAAAAGATGAAGAAGATCTTTCATTTAATTTCCCCTAAAAGCACTCTAAACCTCAGATAAATCATCCTGAGTCAGCATTCAAGGATCATATAAAAAGACTTCTCTCTCTTTCCTCTCTGCATCTCACACAGTTGTACCCACTTGGAGACCTGTGTCCCAAAGGAGCCCCTGGGCAGACAGTGGGGAGTTGGGTAGCCTGTGGTGGCTCTGCCCTGTTGCATTGCCTCAGTGCACCAAGAGCCAGCAGCTCTTTTGTTGTAATAAACCATTGGAAATCCAGGCGTGAGCTCTGACCAGAAAAATGTAATGAGTTAATGTCTCCTACCATACTGTAGTCCCCTCTGCCTCTCACCAAGGGATAAGCAAGTGCTGTTAAACGAGGCCTCAGGTTGGAGCCCTCCTTCTAGACCCCAGGCTTCTGTTTCTCATTGAGTCAAACATATATGGATGGGAACTAAATGCAAAAATATTTACCATCATCCCTGTACTTCATGCCCCAGTGACATCTGTTTTGCTTTGCTCCAAGTAGGAGCATGATGCTGTTCTCATGGCAAGGTGCATTGGAGCCATCCACCTGCATTCCCAGAGAGTCTCAGACCTGGGCTTTGTCTCTGGGCAGAGATGCAGTTTTTCCAGTGGGGTGATTTAAAAGTGCCTCATTGCACAAGAAGGTGATGTTAACAGCCACAGTGAGGAAAAGGGGAAGAAAATCAAACATCACAGAAAAAGGCACTACCTCAGTCATAATTCAGCCATGCGTGGAAAGCTGGGCAGAAGGAATTTCCAGTCTGCTCAGCTGCTTCCTGGAAATGCTAGAGCTAGTCTGTAGGCATGTCAAGAGAGGAGGTGTGACCACCAATGTGGAACAGAAAATAAAAAGAATTAACAGCACTCAGTGCATTAAACAGGAGGTCAGATCTGATGCTTGTAGATATTACCAGGTCTAAAAGTTGAGAAACAGCAAAGAGATTGCTTTTACACTCAGTTAAAATTTGAAAGACTGCTCCTGTGGGACACCAAAACCCTAAAAAATATTTTAAAATGTATTTAATGCCTGAATCCTTTTGCTCTTGACTATACTCAGTGCTCTTCCCATCTAAGCAAGTGGAGGGTTTGTTTCCTAGGAGGGCCTGAGCCTGTTGCAGGATCTATTCCTGCATGTAACAAAATTTAATAGTCTCACTTCCCTTCAAATATGCAGCTGCTCCCACCATTTGGTTATCTTTCTCTAGCATTGCTGGCAAGAGTCACCCTTAGCATTACAGTTTGTTGAGGTCTTCCCAAACTGTATTTCTTTCATTGTTTTCAGTTCTTATCTATGGTAATGGGTCAGGTCTTACTTTTCCTTTTATCAAGATCTGACTCTTCTCTTGATCAGGCAGTTTAATCTAGAGATTAACTGAAATGTATTCAAGGTAAGTGAATACTGACATTGTCTTCCAATGACTGGTACTACAGATCTAAAATAACTGGTATTTGTAAGGCTTCATTTGTTCTGGCATGAACTTTTTTACTGGGCTGCAGTTTGAGTAGTAAATACAACTATTATAGGTGTCACAGGATGGGCAGTCCAGATCTCAGGCTGTTTGGTATAAAACAGCCTTGTAGAGCTCCCTGACTACACAGAGCTCTCTGTCCATCAGCTTTGGCTGTGCTCTTCTTTTCTTGTATCCAATTATCTCAGATGAATTCAACTAAAAGCTCTGTAGACTACGCTTTACAGATAGCAAGATAGACCATTCTCATCTATTTTAGAGCTAATATTTACAGGTTAATTATGGTCTTTAACTGCTGGTTTCTAGCACAGAAATCATGGGATAAGATGTGATAGTTCACAAAATCAGCAGAGAAACAGACTACCATGAATGAAACTCAACAATGGTTTGTTAGTGGCAAATTCAAAAACTAGGTAATCAATAGATATTTGGAAGTTTTTGTTTTGGGTGGGTTTTGTTTGGTGTTCTTTTTTTTTTACTTTCATTGAAGCACCAAGTTGACAGACATGTTGAATCTATTTGCATTCAAGTCTCAATAAATGTAATGCGGGATATTCCTATAAATGGTTTTATCTTGTTTTTAAAATAAAATCTGCATAATCATTCTGCATCTCTTCCCTGCTGGCATCACTTTTATTCTTGCAGCCAAGAGTCAGTTAATAGTTTCATTCAAACTTGCTGGCTCCAGCTTTTGTTTTTGGCTTCTCCCATCCCTTCTATTCCTGCTGCCTCCTAGGGGAGATGTTGCAGGAATTATCAGCTGCAAATTTTTTTTTTTTTTTTTGTAAACCCATCCATTGCTCTGATTGTGCTGAACCAAGCAAGGAAATGTAAACAGTTGTTTTTCTTTTTTGTATGTCTGTTTGTTCTTTCTTCCGACAAACCTCATGTTCAGCTTTCTTACCCCTGCTGTTAGGCCAGTGACGTACATTTTCTTCCTTGCTTTACCTTAGACCCTGACTTGGCAACTCACATGGCAGATGCCTTTTTTAGTGCTCTCATCTACTACACTGGTATTATAAAGCAGGATGGGTGTGCACGAGCACTAGTATTGAAGCAGGCACAGTGACTAACCTGCCTGCCAGCCTGTTCTTGCTTCTGTCTGGCCCATCATCAGTGCCGCAGAAAGTGTGTAAATGGGAAATGTTTTAGAAGAATATTCTACTGAATGGAGACAAGGCTAATGTGAGTCTGGTGGCAACCACCAAGCTTGGATGTACTTACTGCAAGCATTTTTGTCCTCTCTACTGGTTTTGCTGCTTTAGTCAGCCTACGGTGTTATTATGCAAAGAACTAGATAGTGGTATTCTGGCACTCAGCTCCAGGATAGTGAAAGAGCTTGGGTATCACAATGCTTTTTGTGCTGTGATTAAAAAAAACTAAACCCACACCTCTCCTGGAGGTGGTCTTTGCAGAGGCTGGCTAATGCTTGTCCTTCAGCTGTAAGAGTCAGTATCAGTAAAGAGATAGGAAAACAAAGCTGTTCCAGCCTGCTGCTTTGATCCTTCGTTGGCACACCTGTACACACCGAGACCTAAGCAAAGGGGAGCAGACACAGGCTCTGTAAACTTTAGGGTACTTATGCCCTCTGAGTATCAAATCCTGGAGTCAGATACCAAAGAATACATGAGGATCTGACTCATGGGGAGTGGGTACTACAGCACACTGCAGCTACAGCTCCCATGGCTTCCCTGGGTTTTCTGTCCATTTTCTTCTGTGCGCAAAAAGGCTAAATATATATAATTTGTAGATTTCTCTGCAGATGGGGCAGAAAGGAGAGGCAGTAACTCTGCTAACATGCTACGGCGCTTTCTACATTTGCAGGTTCACAGAGACGGAGGCTTATTCCGGCTTTATCACTGGATACCACTTCCCCAGCAAGGAAGCCTGCCAACAGCCCCGGGGTCCGCTGGGTGGATGGGCCACTGCGAAGTGGGCAGAGGGGCCTGGGGGAACCCTTTGAGATCAAAGTCTATGAGATAGATGATGTGGAGAGGCTCCAGCGACGGCGAGGTGGGGACAGCAAGGTGAGTGCAATCTGTGTAATCTCCTGGAGTGTGTAAATTGTAAAGGTCAGCTCTTGATATGAAGATTGGGAGGAGTATGTGAAGTTGAGTATTTTAGAGTGACTGTGGATACAGGCTTTATTATTATTTTAAGGCACTTTTCCTTCCTACCTCTTATCACTTGTTTAGGCGGTTTGTGATGTTGTTCTCAGACATGGTTTTGTTTGGAGAAACTTTCCATGGTGGGTTTTCCACTGCACTTCACCCACACAGCAGATTTGTTAATAGAGAAAAAAGTGGAATAGTGTTGAGACCTTCACACAGGCTTGAAGGAGAATAGTTCTATTACTGGAATTGCTTCCAGACTGGCAAGGGTAGCACAGCCTTCACTGTGGAGTCACTTGCTGCACGTCTCAGAAGTCACATGAGGCCAGGCTTCTTGTCCGCAGACAGCACTGCACCCTGTGCTGTCACTGTGCTCCATATCTTTACAGAAAATATATCATCTTTATTAATGATTGTGGATTACTAGAGCTTTGCATAACACACTGCCTTTGTTTAAGGATATTTTAAATTTGATATTGCTACCAGTTTTCTATTTTAAAATATGACTACTGTATTTCTTATGTGCCAAGCACAAGGGTGTATTTAGGCTTTTAATACAGCAAGCAATGGATTTTCTTCTCCCAAAAGCTTAGGGTTTTTTTAGCCAAACTCTGGTGATAAAAAGTAGAAATGTTTTACCGCAGTTAATCTAATTTCAAGATGCTGCCTGTTATTAATTATTATGGTTTATTATTAACTACCATTGCAAAGTCTCCAAAGCTCACTGATGGAAAACATCAAAGCCAAACAAAAGCAATAAAAATAAAAAAGATGATGGATTTCATGCATATGCTTCCAGAATAAATGGCTCATTGTCAGTATTATTGATTGGAAGATCATTTCACTGAATGGATCTGAATATTTCTTCTCCTCTTCATCTATTCCTTCCTTGCTTCTTTTTCCTGTTTGGCAGGAGGTGATATGTTTTAATGCCAAGCTGAAAATCCTGGAGCATCGCCAGCAGAGAATTGCTGAGGTCAAGGCCAAATACGAATGGTTAATGAGAGAACTGGAGGTGACAAAACAGTACCTGATGCTGGATCCTAATAAATGGCTTAGTGAATGTAAGGGCATCCTTTTATTGCCTGGACTCATAGGTTTCCTTTGGTTTATATAATGGGGGTGGGTGGAGGAGAGCAGAAATGTGTGGTAAAAGAGTGAGATGTGAGCTACTATGTTTGTGAACTAAAATGAACCAACATATAACCTAAGAGCAAGTTTTAGACTGGTTGTATTTCTAGAACTAGTTCCTATAATTCTTATTAAATGTTTACAGGAGAACTGAACAATCCTTTTTGCCTGAGACCTGAATGTTGAAATGGTACAGCATTGTAGTGGTGGATATTACCATTGGTAGATTAACGTTCACGCGTTTCAGTCCACAGCTCCTGAAAATGAGATTTTTTTTTTGGCCTCAGATCACTCAAATGTATAAGCAATATTATAAATCTGCTCTTCTACCACAAAATAACACTGTGAAGCAAACTTGTCCCTTGGCACCAGTGGGCTTACATGAAAAATGAATTTGGCCCATTTTTTATAACTATATATGTAAAGTTCAGAGAGCTTAAAGATCATTCACATTCAAATGAAGAAGGACCTCAGCACCTCAAAGGAAAAAACCATAAAGAGTGCTGCGGTAGTTATACAACAGTTTTTAGTCTGAGCAAGCAGACAAGTTCATATCAAAAAGTTCTAGAAAAAAAGCCACAATATGCAATTTATCTAGGATAACGGCAGGTAGCAAAAGGAGGCTGGCTGGTGTGTTCGCTTACAGCATCCTAACTCTTCCTTTGACAGTTGCCTTAAGTTGACCCTAGATTGGTACATCCTTCAAAACAGCCACAGTGTAGGTTTCAGGAACACTATTAAGGAAAAGAAGTAAAAAAAGACTGTTTTAAAGAGAGCAAAGAATTTGCTATACAGTGCTGTTCACTTAGAGTGTGATGCCTTTGCAATCCTTGAGGCTTTCTGCATTTACCACCCTGGAATCAGAAGCAAAGATCTCAGGGACTAGATAAGATAAGAAATGCTGGCCCAGACACTATATCTCACACTTAGCTTCCATGGCAGCTGCTGTTGGCTGGTCTCTGGCAGCATATGGGCACATAAGTTGGAGTTTTTGATGTGTATGCCTTCCCTTGCCATGCTTGAGTGGTCTAGTGAGAATCACATGGAACAGAGAAAGGTGGGAGGAACAAAGAGGCTAGGGATTGGTTTCTAGTTCCGAGTTCTGAATTCAACAAAGGAGTTGTCCTCCCAGGACAGAGCAGCTATTTAAAGCTGCTTCTGGTCAGGAGAATGTGTGAGAAAGTCAGTACATGCTTAGTGCTCAACATTTGCTTAAGGGTGATGGAGTGTGGCAAAAGCCATCTGCAGCTCTGGTGAGGATGGCAGAGCATATTGCTCAAGAAAGCATCCCATGCAGCTTAGAAGTATTTTAATAGCCATTAAGCAGAAGAGGCAACTTTTAATGACAGTGGCAAGGCAGCGGTAATAATTTTGTATATTGATGGGTCTGAAGACTTGAATTAGTTCTGACTCTCCCAACAACAATCACTGGGGGTTTTTTTTTGCTTTTCCTATCTGTGTGTTTTTTTCCCCCACAGTTGATCTGGAGCAGGTATTTGAGCTGGATTCTCTGGAATACCTGGAGGCTCTGGAATGTGTGACTGAGCGTTTGGAAAACCGTGTCAACTTCTGCAAGGCCCATCTTATGATGATCACCTGTTTTGACATCACCTCTAGACGCCGATAAAGTGTGAACCTCAAGAGAATTTCAATGTGCATCTCTGCCATCCTCCTTTTCCCTTCCAAGTTGCATCCCAAAGACAAAGGAATGAGGATGAAGGTTGGAGTCAAGTCTCAACCGTGTGTATGAGAGATTTGCTATACTATACAGAGGTCTAGTATTAGAAAAAAACGGGACAAGCATGAAAAATGGAGATATAAGGTTGTTGATTCTCTTAGCCTAAAAGAGCACTTTGAGGAACCTTTAAGGATATGTCTGTAAATAAGAACTGCTGGCAGAAGACACTTCTTTCCCTGCATTAGCTGAGGAAGGAGAAAAGGTGGTTGTAGGACTTCCACTGAGAGGTTCATTAAAAGAAAACCTATCCAGAAAAACTGTTTAAGTGCCTTGCAAATCTTTATTATCCAAACATTTATGTTCATACTTTATTGTGTACAGATGGTGCTAGTCAAGAAAAGAAAAAGGAAAAAAAACAAATACACTTTTGAAATGTATTTACAGCTTGTTTTTCTCTTGGTGTTTTCTCCTATTTCAGACTTGCTGTTTCTAGGTAACTTGTGTTTGTAGAGATATTTCCTAATCAGTACAACATATGAATAAATGTTAACTGTCTTTTCTTGTTACCAGAGTAAGGCCACTCAAAGAGAAATTCAACTTTCCCAGATGACACAAAAGTATTTCTAGCAGAGAGTAAAATTTGCTTATATGTCTTCTGTACTCTCTTATATGCTGGAGAACACAGTAATTTTCCCACTCTGTAGGTTTTGCAATGTATGAGAGAGGAGAAGTGACATTACTGTGAAGTAAATATCTTTTCAGTTTGATCCAACCCCCCCAACTTGTTTTCTTTTTCATATTTTTTTTTGCTTTGTACTGGCTAGAGTTATGAATGAGGAGGTACTTTTATCCTAACCCCTTTTTCTGGTGCTAATAACTTGCTGAAAAATTACTCTTTAGGCTAAATGTTCCAACAGTTATCAGTCCAAAAATTAGTGATTATTCTGTGATTTCTTTCTTCAGGCTCTGACTGATAAAATTTACCTTCACCTCTTTATGACATATACCACTGCAAAACATGTTTTGGCAGCTTTGGATCCCTGGCCCAGTGTGGCCATAGTCACAGACATACCTGAGAAGCAGGTATATGTGGAAGTATATGCAGAAATAAAGTAAATGAGTAGATATAGCACTTCAAGTATGTTGGCTATGGCATCTGCTTCACTAATCCTCCAGTATGTGAAGCCATGGCAAAATTCACATTGACGTCAAAAGGATAGGGGCCTGTGCTTCAATGCACATCCAAATGTTTTACTAGTTTGCCTTTTTGTCTACAAAAGAGTATGTGGGAAGGAAAATCCTTTGTGTTTTATAAACAAATGTGCAAAATCTGCATTTTAATTACATATGAGCATGAAGAATTATTTTGTTGAATTAGGTTTCTTATTCCTCTGTATTGAAATAAGCCTATACACAGAAATTCCTCTTTCACATACACTTGTGCTACACTCCTGTTGCTTATGAGGAAATAAGAGCCTCATTTAATATATACTCAAAATGCATCTACTGCTGTACTTACTTGCAACTTTTCTTTTACCTGCAACATCATATTAATGCTATCTTACAATATCCCAAGCAGCAAGTTCCAGTGGAAAAATAATACTGATAGATTTTCTAGTGGTTAGGTGGAAAAAAAAAGCTTTTTTTAAAAATAGAAATAACATTTTTATAGTTTTATTTTCATTTAGTAATAACAAATCTTATTAATTCTATTACCCTTGTCACTGGATTTTGTAGAAGATTCTTCTTACAATCTATAAAATTACTTGGAGGGGAAAAAAGGTCCTACGTGTAAGTCAGTTTCTACTCTGTTCCACACCAATTTCCTATCATGAAACTTTTATTCCAAGTAAGAATTAAAGACATATCCCCTTCTCTGTCAAAGGAAAAAACCACCACCACCACCAAAACCTCAAAACCAAACCAAACCAAACCAAAAAAAAACAGCTGCAGAGAGCCAAGGAAATCACCCCTACACACAGTCTGGGACTTACACAGGAGTGGTGATGTTTCTATAAATCAAGTGGACACATTTCAGAGGTATTGTAAAATATCTATTGCATGTAATATTCCTCATCATCATTAACTCAATTATTCATTGACTCTAGATTCGATACTTCTGTAGATTGGGACGCATAGAAAGCAGCATGTCTACCTAGCCATTACTTAAAACAGTAAGAGCATATGTTCACTCTGTTTACCATGATGGACCAAAATTGATTACTGAAACCAAATGGATTATGCCAAGGATGAATTCTGCGTACTGAAAATTATGTACTAATTAGCAGAATCATAGTACTTAAAAGTTTTTTATTTCTGAGGACCTGATTGAAGTGACCATTAACACTCCCGTTATATACTGGTATTCATATCCTAAAATCCATACTCATCTTCTCTTTCTTGACTTTCTGTCATTGCAATTCAGAATTTGCCACTATGTTTTTAAGAAGTGTGATGGCTTAATGGAAAAAGAGGAATGAAAAATTTGCAGAGATTTGAACACTATAAAATGTTTTCTTCTCAAAAATAGCTTTCTACTTCAGAATTTATATTATTATATTTCAAATATCTGCAAAAGAGGTAATTTAAACCTCAAGACCTTATTATGCAATGGATCTTAGTCTGCAGTAGTCAGCATTTTACGGAAGACCCATACACTTCTGCAAGTCATCCAGGAAGTCCCATTATTTAAGGAATTGCCAGCATAATGCTGGTTTTATGTTGATTTTTTAAAAGGCATCATGTTGCCTAAAATACACAAGGAACAACATGAATGTAATGCTCAATCATTTGCACATTCAGAAATCAATCTTATTTCCCTGGGACAGCTTTAGTAGCGAACAGCAGTGTTAATGTAATTAGGTTTGAAGGTTAATTCTTTGTTTGCATGTGTGACAGGAGATCACAGCTCTTCATTGTTGGGTTGTGTGACAGCTGCAGAACAACGCTACTGCTCCGTATCCCCACCACTGTTCTCCAGCATGGGCAGCTGTGGGGCAGCTTGAGGCTTATTCTGGGAACTGCTCATCTTTGTATATGAGCCTTATTCACACAACGGACGGAGGTTGCTTTATAGCCACAAATTCAAGTGTAGCCTTAGACTGGAGACTTTGGCTGCAAGATGGATTCAGACATCCTTCTGGTCTGTGTGAACTCTTGCAGCAGGCAGAAAGCCATGGGTCACACCCCTGCTGGCTCCAGGTGCTGGGTCACTTTGTGTCCTAGAGGATATGGGAGAGCCCTAATTCCTGGTGTGTTTGTCATAATGACACAAGTCTTTTCTCTAGGCATGCATGCCTTGTATTTGCCTCAAACTGATTCCTTGTCAATTCATTCAGATCTAAGCAATCTGAAGTATTACTTTATAGAGAGATAAGGAAGCAAACCAGTACTTGGGCTCTCCTTTCTTAGGTCTTTACTGGACCTCTTCTCATCTCACCTGTGCTTGTAAAACTGAAGCAGAATTGTGTTAAGAGTCAGGAGAGTTACAACAGTGTAACCTTCCCATAGCGAGGAAAAGGAAAATTCACCTGCCTTTTTTTTTTTTTTTTTGGTATTTACTGTGCTGTTATGTCGTAGCAAATTATTCTCCTCTTACATATTTGATATCCCCTCATTTTGCATAAGGGCCACACACAGAGCTATTGCTGAACATCTGCTGACTTTGATCCAGTCTTGGAGTACCCACTGCCATAAAACATAACTTCTTAAACGTGCAGGTACATAAAACAGTAAGTGGTAACAAGCAATGGCATGATCCTCTGGCATGAAGCAAGCTAAGTGAGAGTTGCAGATAATGTACAGAAAAGGATGAAAGATACAGAGGCTGAAAACTGGGAGTGATGCTGGGAATAATGCTCACCAAGTCTCATGCTTGCTCACAGGATAGGCTCAGTCCATCTTGAAGTATGGGAAATTTAAATTATTTTTTTTTTTCATTTGGCCCGATACTATGGTTTGTCTTAAAATGGGGACTGTTATCTGTGGCATGGAATTCAAATGTGATGACAGCTGAAGAATACAGACTCTTTTACAAACATTACCTTTTATAAATGTTTGTGATTTTGTTGCATCTTTCTTATGAACTAAAAATAATTGTAAAAACAAAGGGTATATACATACAGAGAAGTATATATGCAAGCAGTCTAAGACAGTCCCCACACACATTATTGTGGGGAGGTGGCATAGCTGTTCACAAATGGTAACACCACTGCTCCCCCTTCCTCCTCCAAGGAGTGCCTACAAAACCTTTCTCCTTGCATTCACTGGGATGAAGGGGACTCACGCCACACTAGAGAAAACTTATGCTTGAAACACTTTTAAGGCCTGCTTTAAAAAGTCCTTTCTTCCCCACCTTCTTCAGTCTACAAAGCCAATTGCTGCAGCTCCCATCTATAGGCCTGTAATAGTATTCCAGATGAACTACTCTATATTTCAGGGTGTCATGGATTTAAGGCAAGATATTTTACAATCTCAGCTGTTAAATACAACAAATTCTGCATATGTGTGAGGAATACGGCATAGTTACGTCAAGTGAGAACCTGGACTCTTGGCGGTCTATGAGATCAAGCTTTCTGTCTAGTCCTAATAGCTTTAAAATTATAACTTGAAGCTTCTTCACTGCAAAAGGAAATTCCATTCTTATAAAACAGAGGCTGAATGACCCTCTGATGCCAGTTCATATGATGGGAGGGATGGTTGCACAGCATCAGGGATGCACCAGCTCGCTGCAGAGATCAAAGCATTGGTATTGTTAAACACTGATAGGAGTGGATGATGACCATATGGAGAGGCACTTTTTCTCAATTCCGCGGATGGGTGGCATACCTTGCTTAATCCTGATGTCCTCATGGTCTTTGATTTGTTACTCCACAGGCTTTTGCATTGGCAGCACACAGCAGTTTCTGAAGACACAAGGCTGGACATTGCTAGCTATCATAGGATTTGAAACAGGTTTCCAAATAACTATAGCAAACAAAACTGTGAATGATTTGTCAGTGCAAAGTTAATAATCTCTCTCTCTCTCGCATTTATTGTGTGCTCATCCCAGGGTTATCAGAGTTTCCATACCTGCTCTTGGAAATAATAAACCATTTTATTATTGTCTTTATCTTTCTTCTTTCGCCTTCTCAAGCAACCTTCCAAAAAAAAAAGAAAAAAAAAAAAATCTGTTTCCCCTGAAAACATAGCACTCTTTTACTAACCCAGTTGAAGTCAATATGGGTTTTGCCACCAACTTCATAAACAGCAGTCTCATGCTCACTTATGCAACATTTTGAAGCTCACAAAGGGCATGACGATTCTGCAAAGAATGGAGCTACTGAAAGTGAAATAGTAGCATTCAGCCATAATATTTCAAACTACCTTCAAATGCTCCTGGACAGGAAATAAAACACAACCCAAACCATTTTACTTTGAGTGGTCCTACTTAAGTATTGAGCGAACTTTATAATAATGGTAATAAATTGGTGCTTGAGGCAGTTTCAGCTATATTACATATTCTCTATATAATATAGATATGGATGTATTCACCCTCTATATTGTATATGTATGTGTGTGAGTATTTACATGTAGCACACATACATATATGTTTTATGTATGCATAGATACTAACTTTTCTACGTTTTACTTCTTTCCCTCCCATAGCTGAAACTGCTGGTTACTAACATCCACATCATATTCTATGTATGAAGGATATAATTTATTTGTAAACTCAGGATGTTCTTGTTTTATAGAGTTGCTTGTATTTTATAATTTATTTACACATGATGGTTGGAAATGCTTATCTAAGTGCTATGCATTGCAGTGTATGTTTGCTAAATCCATTTCACTCTGTCTGTGGCTATGTTCTTTCTCATTTTAACGGTGGTATAAAATAGGGCTAAGGAGGAGAGAAACTGATAGATATAGAACTTATGCTGGTCCCACCAGTGGGCAATTCCAGAAGAGGCTGTATCAGTGGTAGATATATATATTTTATCAACTAAATTTTATGGGGAAAAAAAAAGAAAGAACAGCATGAGGATAAGTTCAAAATGTGGAAAGTCACAGCCATTTTCAAGTTGTCAACAAATGCATTGAGCCTTTTGCCATTAAAATTGTAAAGTTTATTGTTTGCTGGCTAAAAAATATCCTTTTTGTGGTATCTGAGGTGTGAAACATTGTCAAAAATATGATGTCTGGAAAAAAAATTCAAACTATAGTGGCATTAAATGTTTACTTTTATCTTACCAATATATCTGCTTCCTCCTCCTGACTATTTCACTTTGAATGAGAAACTTTCATGACATTTCCTACCATGAAATGGCAGATAAGAAGGTGCTTTTAACCCACAGGAGGACATGCAATTATAATAGTGAGAGTAAGCAAGATTAAACCTGAAAATAAAATGACCAAAGGGGTTCTACCAAGCAAGTATTGCTGAGAAGAAAATTCGCCAGAAAACAATCAGGAATTGCAGGGTTCAATAGCAATGACAGAAATATTACAAGCATCAGAGCACCATTAACTTCTTCCCTGCTGCTGTCCAGAAACAGACAGAAAACATAGTCACAGACCTGAATTAATCAGGCTTTTACATAAGCTGGTTATGCATATGTGCCTCCCCACATCAGCAGGGATTGGTCTGTGTCTGTGAGCAATGGAAAAATCTGAGACCAAACAAATTATGTGTTCTTAGGCATTTCTTGTAATCTCTAGGAATTCTGTCAGATTTCCCTTGGCCACCGTGCAGGTACGTAACACAACACAGGAGTTATAAAGAGTTTGTGTCTTGTGTCAAGACATGCTTCTTTCTCAGCCAGGCAATAGTGGCAGGTCCAGCTGACTCCTGAGCTGCTGCTAAGGTGTACACAATATCTTCTTGCCTTCAGCTCACATTTGTGTCATTCCCTGTTGTTTATTAAGAGGGCACCTCACTTAGAGGACTTAGATGTAAATATGCTCTCTCTCTGTGGGCAAATATCATGTGCCCACTATCACCTGGGTAAGCCCAGATAAGGACACTGGTCTCTTCCGATTGGAAGGAAACAGCAAACCTTACTTCTTGTAGGGAAGGGGGCGAAAAAAAAGGAAATAATTTAAAATCTCTTTTAAGACATTAATCTGTGCTGGCAGATGATTCCCTCATATCCCCTACTTTAGGGGGGGCATATTAGGGTGCTAGGCATCTAAATGTTTGTTTAACAGTTTGGTAAGAATTTAGTATAGTCCTTCTATCTTATTCTACAGCTCAGTGGCAGAGCTAGCAGTCACAGAGGAGAGATGCAGTCATTTATGGCGACCAGCTCTTACAAACGAAAAGTATTGAAGTGGCTACAGAGGCAAAGGTTGATGGTGGGGAGGAGGGAATCTTGTCCTCCCCCCTCCACAGCAAGCCCTGTGACTGCAGTACTACTACCTTAGCTGTTGCCCCTGGGCCAGTGAATTTGCATGTTGTACCACTCCACAGTAGCTGTAAATGAAGATAAACAGCCATTTCTTTTGTCTGTAGGCTGCTCAGAATAGCTCTGTTTTGCTCTAAAGAGCTAAAAGGCTTATTGCCTACTTTTGAGGTAATTTATCTTCATTGCTGTTATCATGCAGCCACATCAATAGTAAGAAACCCAAAGCGCCTTACAGTGACAAAAGCAGAAAAATGGGTTAGTGCAAGTCCTAACCTGTGTCTAAGACAGAACTGATGATGAGGCACTCTAGATGAGCTAGAAACAAAATCAATTCACTCATGATCTGATCTTGAGCCTTACAGGCCTCACTTAAGGTTTGGGCAAGACAGCAAGGAAAGGTTTCACTCGTGGAGGGAGATCAGGGGCTCACACCTATCAAAAGGCTGAGGCCTGCTTGAAATCATCGATGCCTCTTGTAAACCAATGCCCTATCCACGACCAAGTCTTGTCTTTGAAACCATAAACTTGCTGGACTAAAATCAGGGGAGGGTTTAGCATGGAAATCTGACAGGCTTCCTTATGGGGTCCTGAATAGGCTCCCCAACTACTGGAAAACCAGGAGAAGAGGAAGTTCTCACTAAAGGATGTTCCTCTCCCACATCCATCTGCAAAACAGGGTCCCAGGACCTCACCCTCACTTCGGCTGGTAGAAGTAGCTACCTGGAAGCTCCTGAGGAGGGATGAGGGTAAGAAAATTCAGTTCCCAGTTGCTGAGATGAACACAAAGTTAATGTTTAGTTCCTCTAGAAAAGGCCATCTGTGGATTTTACGTTTTATGATATGTTAGTAGTCTTGACAGTTGCCAATCTGGCAGTTTTGGAGTCTGGCATCTGCTATTTAACCACTGAGCAATGCTTTGCTGGCTGTGACCACATGAATGCTCTACAATGCTCAAAGACCACTTTCATAATCTCCAAAAACAAGTAGGTAGCCTGGAGGTCCTGTCTACTCCCAAGAACAATTCTGGCAATTGATGACCTGGGAGAAGCTTCAAGACAGCCAAAACCGGTCCCTCCCCAATGCATGCTTGTCTGGGGAGAAAACCCGCATTCATTTTCATATACGTTTATATGTGTCTCTTCTGTGGACACTTATAGCATAGGTTTGGCACCCATGCTTTGCGTCAGATTGCAGCTTGTGCCAACCAACTGGCACCCAAACCTATTCAGCAGTGTGTGTCTGGCACATATCCATATTTCCATTTCTATCTTCTAGAGACTGAAGTGCCGCCAGACGCATCGATACTGTGTGTGGGACTCGGGGCTTGCTGCAGAGAGAAAGTCTCACACCTCCAGTGCTGGGGGACCTTTGTCACTCACTTTAAAAAGGAGCAGGGTCTGTCCTTATCCCTTTTTCATTCCTGCTCATCTTCATTCTCTGAATGACAGGAAACCAGGGAGATGGGAGAAAACCTTGACATTTTCCTACATTTAGTTTTTCAATACATGAATTGTTCATTGTAGCTACAATAAGGAAGAGGTGGGGGAGCACAAAAGCCACCCCACTCTCTGGGCTGTGCTCTGCAGACTACTCCATAGCAGTGCTGTTGGATGCTCTGTGAAATTTCAGCACTGCCCCTCAGAAACTGCCCCTTGGAGCTTGCTTGAAACAAGAGCTCACGGTGGTGCAAAGGAGTAGCAGTGCTCCTACCCACCTTGTCTTTCAGGGTCTGTCCATGCTGAGCAGCCCATCTCTGTGCTTTACTTGGATGCCCAGGGACACAACTGTAAAGAGAGTCATGGCAGCTGCCTGATTTTATTTAAGAGCAAGCTGCCTGCTGCTAAAGTGGGTTTGATGGAAACCTCGCAATACCCAACAAGTGGCACTGAGGGAGTCAAGCAAGACAGTAACTGTAACCGCATTTTCTCCTAGTTTCCAAGGATAATGGAAGGTATGGCAATTACCTAATAATGGGAAAGACAACAGCTGGCTCCTGGCCCTGGGGCTAGTGACGCTTGCAGCCCTGGGGGCTGGTGTAGCTCTGAGTTTCCAGAGGCTCAAAGAATATTTCTGAAGGTTATATGTGAAGCCATTAAGATGTTGTGAAATCCACATAAAAGCTTCTGGACAGCCTCTAAGCCTTGGCATTGCAGATTTTGCATCCATTGGACTCTCTTTTTTCTGCTGTCAAGGCTGAAACAATGGGAGCACCCATTCCAGTCTGCTTGACAATCAGCATTGCAGTGGCATGAAGGGGTCTGCAGAGCAGGTCAGTCACAGGAACAAACACTATCTGCATACTGAATAAACCTGTAGCCTAGCAAGAGGGCTTTGCACCTGAAATCTGTCATGGGGATTGCAATTATTTTGAGGGTACTGGGGCACTGAAATACTCCTACAGTGAAAAAATTGTTCTGAAACTGGTGCCTCTACCCAGTAAAATCACCTAGTCACCAATGACTTGTTCTATGAAAAACTTATCTATTGCTCCTCTAAACAATGCCTGGCTTGCTTTTATGTCCTGTTAGTAGCTTGCTTTCCCAATTTTTCCATATATTTGCAACATATAATGGCCCAAGAGACGTTTCCCAGTTCTTTTTGGCAGGTTAGTGAAGCCATCAAAGTCAAGGCTCCCTAGGAGCTCATTGCAAAGCTATCTATAGTTTCTTATTAAGGTGCTTTTAAGGCTGAGCTGGCCCTTTTCACCACTGTACATCACACAGGCACTAGGACAGTGATGTTGCTTAAACACAGCCCCCAAGACACGTCCAGTACAATGTGACTACAGACTTCTCCTCCAGTCTGAACTGAGAACAGTGCTGCTGAAGCATGGACAAAGCAGCACTGTGCGACAGAGAAGGAGGACTGAGAGGAGATAAAAGAAATGGCAGAACCCACCCAAGTTCATGGAGACAGGAGGCCATTCACAGATGTGTCAGCAATTTAAGAACAGAGTGATACCAGGTGAATTGCAGAGAAGATGATCATAATGATGCATCTCTTGCCCCTACAAAGACACAGGACATACAATGTCACCACCTGGCCAGAGGCTTGGGGGAGAGACACAATTTAATTTTGGGATTCATTTCTTTGACTCACTGAAAGTAGAAAATCCACTGAGGCTAGGGGAAAAAAACAAACAACCCAAACCCCTATAACCTAATAGTTATGTCAAAGCCAGCTATGAATATTTAGGATGTTACTTCCCCTCCTCAAACAGGAACTTTAAGTAAAGGACCCTTATACTAAGCCATTTTGACCTCTTCATAAGCTCTCCCCATAAAGTGTGGAGGCTATTATACTACCTTATCTTGCTAGGATTGTAAACCTTTGAGCTCTAAATTCTATGACCCTAGAAATTCTTCCCAAGACATACGGAGTAGAATTTTTTTTTTTTAAGCATACAGTGAGGTAACTTGTAATTAAACCCCAAATATCAATGTGTTTCAGATGGTAAAGATGTAAACCCCTTTCAGTAAGGAATCCTACACCTGACCACATCCTGGAAGCTTTGGTTGGCTGTATGACCATGCTGGCTGATCAGGAGCTGGCCAAATGGCTGCGAGAAAGTTCAAATGGGGCCTGAGGTATACAGCAGGGCTGGGTAAAGGCTGGCACAGGGACACTGGTGCAAAACGTGGCTTCCTCTGCCTGGGACAGGACAGTCTGCTGGCCTGAGGCAACGCAGGATTTCCATAATTTTCATCTGGCAGGCTGTGTAAGCTTTTTCATGGGAGTTGCAGATGGTAGAGGGCATTCCAGCCTAATGATAACAAGATTCTCTTTTCTTGGCTACCTTTCGTAGACCTCCTCCATGGGCTTGCCCAGGTGGCAAAGCCCTGCTCCACAAACTGGTGGTGACAGCTGAGCCTGAACCACTGCATCCTCCCTTGCAGGGCTGGGGGGAAAGGCAGGTGGTGCCAGAACATGCCTGGCTTAGCCAATATCAGAGCAGAAGGCACAAAATAGCCATGATCCAAAGCCAACATAGGAGATAGGGACTTGTCCTGCTTAACTGTTGCTCTCTGACACTTGCCAAGAGTGAAGCAGCAAGCTAAACATTTCCATGCCAATTCAGAAATTATTGTTTTGTGTTATGGGTTTTTTTAATAGAGATTTTTGCTCTCTGTTCTCTCTCTCCTCCCCCCTCAACAGGAGTTGGACACTTGATATCTTTTTACAAGGGCAGGAAATAATGTAGGCAGTGAGGAAAATGCTGGTTTCTCTGCGGTGCAGAGCAGGGAAAAGGGAAGCTCTCTAAGGCTTGCTGCAGTGAGAGGTGAACAGCCTCAAAAAACCCCCTAAGGCACCTTTGTCCTATACAGAGGAAAATGCAATATGCTCTGCATTTGGCTTTGGCACATTGCTGCATTCCCCACATGTAAAGGAAAGGTGTTACTGAAGGCATCGCATCAGATGGGAATAAAATCCTTGCCTTTGCCTCCCTCAGCTCATCATTTGGCTCTGGTCTGAACTGGGATACCTACCCATCTAAGTGACTGCCTGACAGGTATTGGTCAAGAGGCAAGAGGTCCAGGTTAAAGCCCATTTGGGCCACAGGCTAGATTTGAGCAAGTCTGAATGGCTTCAGAGCTCTAAACCCATGTCAATTCTGCAGCTCTGCAAACACCAACCAAGCAAACCATCCTTTTTCCAACTCACAAGCAGGACAAGTTTCTTCCTTGCTCCCATCACCCAATAACCATCACCATGTGATTTAGCAGAAGATTTCAAAAGGCTCTTCCACACTTCAGGAGATGTTGGTCTATTTATGAGCTTCTCCTCTACCTTGGAAGGACACGTATTGCCAAGGCTTTAGATTTTAATGGTAAAACAGACAGTTTTATGGCATGGGTGTCACATTAAATAGACTACAGAAAGTGCTTTGGGGCTCCAGTGAAACGAATTTGGACAATGCCCATCTGAAGGATTTTTATCCATTTTCCCATTTGCCAGACATAAAAAAGGCAGTATCCTTGCCTGGTGGCTGGCGAGCTGCCTCATCCCAGACTTGGGATCATTATTCCTCTGGTCTTCGCAGAAAACACAAATTATATAACAGTCCCCACAGAAAACATGTGATAATGGGGGAAAAAAAGAAGTCTTTATATAACCTCATTATTCTGCCTTTTAAAAGTATCATTATTTACTGGTTTGTTCAACCATAGATGTTCAGAAATTAACATTCTCAACTCATTCATATTCCTGATAGCATGATAGGGAACATCATACCCCAGTAATGGTATTCTGATTGCAATCCTATAATCTGGGTACAAACATTAATGACATCAAAAAGAATAGAAATCCAGTCATTGCCAGTACCTCATTGAAGATTTTCTCCATGGATCTTGACATGACTTTCAAGGAGACTGAAGTACAACAAGGGCCCTTGCATCCAAATGGGGGAGCGCAAGGAGCAGAGGCATACCCCCAGCAGTGACTGCTCTGTTTCTTGTAGTCCCCATCATCTTCACAACTCCAGTTCCCAGACCACCAGCTGTCCCTCAGATATATGGCTATGGCTATAGGTATGGAGTGTGGAGAGCAATTCCTCCCTGCACTGGTGTGGTGCCTGAAACTCTCTCCCAAGATCACAACAGCTTTTCCATTCTTCACTGTGGGCTCCTGCAGAGTGCTGCTGCTGGTGGGAGGGCTGGCAGCCCCATGGCTTTACAATGCATCACTTTGAGTGTTCCCAGCTCAGTAAGGGACAGCTCAAGGAGGATCAGGCCAGACCTCTCCTTTACCTGTTTCATCATGGGATGCTCAGCACCACACCCGGCATCCAGTGCAACAGGAAGACAACACAAAAAATGCTTCATTAAAAGGAGCTTCATTAAAAATAAACAGGCAAGAACAGCACAGAGCAGAGCACAAGGCTTGGGGGAGGGGAAGAGTTGAGCTCTGCTAATTTTCTCATCAGACACCCTCCTCTATTACCGTCTCACAGCTCCTGCTCTGAAAGTCAAGTGGAATTGTCAAGAGGAATCACCTGTGATTTAAAGAGCAGTTTTCCTCCAAGAGGTATGTAAAATTGCCACCTTCCTATTTGGAGCCTCTGGGGACTGGGAATCAGAGCTACTGAATTGGAGGGGCGGAGGAAGAAAGCACCACACTTTACTCTTGTCAGCACTCAGCTGAAAGGGAGATGGAGGAGCAGGCTCCTTAGCTCCAGGTAAGGGGACCAGCAAATGCTGCCTGCCTGAGCCCAAGAGATGGAGGGGAACTTTAAGCATGGAAGAGTTTGCATGATTATTCTCTTCCTCCTGTCCTGGGGGCAAGGAAATCAGAAGAAGAGGTCGTACTCTGTCTTGTTTTTGGTATCTTTGGAGTTAAAATGGACTCAGGCAGAATGCTTCAGACTTGCCTTCTTGCCATAAGCCCCATCAGAATTTGGTTAACAAGGAGCCGGAGCATCTGAGGCTGCTGAAAAACTTGTGTGTATGTGCATTTCTGTGTGTGCCTGTCTCTATGGCTATATAGAGATATATTTAAAAGAAGGTTAATTGGTCTCCTGGGAACTATAAAGAACCTGTTAGGTTCCTCTGTGTTAGCAGTGACTGTATGAAGCCTAATTACTAAGCCTGAGTTATTCTTTTCTTATTTTGGAGGGGGGAAGGAATCTCTAAGGTCCTTATTAAAACCTACAAAAAGTCTAAGAATGATGGAATTAGAATTGATTTGTCCATGTTGATCACAAGTGCAGAGCAAATAAAAACATTGAACTTTCCCCATGAAATTCTAATAGGGGTCATATAGGCCTGGCTTATACATCACTGTTGTGGGGATAAACAACCACTGTGCTGAATAGCAAGAATTGAAGACCAAAGGATTGCACATGAGGTGCACTTCTTATGCTTAGGACAGGGAAAATGCACGCTTGGATTTTCTTGTTGGGAACATTTTACAAAACAGCCATACCAAATGTATTTTCAGGCTGATTAGATTTGTAAAATCAGAAATGAAAGAGAAAAGGACTTTTTTGGGGAAAAATGTACATTGATAAGAAAAAGAAAATAGTAATCTAAAAAAGAAGAAAAAAGAAAAGGAAAAGAAGAACTTAAACATGGCTTTGGTCTGAAATGCACAAAAGCACTTGCTTTGGATTTTTTTACTGTTCTCCAGACTTTGTTGAAGCTCTGTGAATGGAAACCAAAGCTTTTCTATGTGGAGAAGGCACAGTGTAGGCACTCTCTTCCTCTTCTTCTTCTTCCTCTTCCTCTTCTCCCTTTTCCTTTTCCTCTTCCTCTTCTCCCTTTTCCTTTTCCTTTTCCTTTTCCTTTTCCTTTTCCTTTTCCTTTTCCTTTTCCTTTTCCTTTTCCTTTTCCTT